>NC_092101.1:16076813-16414313 GCF_045679555.1 Salvelinus alpinus | reverse complement strand
CTCCCCTCCTCTATTGCCTTTACAGTGGGGATTTAACAGTATGTTAGGAGGCTACCTAACGGCAGCCAGTCACCAATGTCACATATGGCACAATGAGCAGACAGACAGGCAGACAGACAGACAGACAGACCAAGCAGACAGAGCAGACGCCGACTGCCGCCCCATATTTCACTCACACCAAAACCAGCAACAGTAACGTTATCAAGGCCTTGCAAAAAGAAAGATGGGGTGAAAGAGAAACAAAGAGAGGAAGCTCAACCAACCAGCGACATTTGTTCTGTAATTCTACTGAGCGCCTTCATTAACGCAGCGGCTTGCGTTGTTTCTCTGAACACTGTGTTAGTTATTTAGGAGAACAAGTCAGAGGGGGTTTAGACTCAAGCGTATGCAAATGCAATTAGGCCCATTTGCATACCCGTTAAGCAGATGGCGGGCGTTAAAAGCAGTCCGCAGTCGCCATCTTGGCTGATCAGACAGCTGGCAGACATAGGCAGCCATTTTGTAGGCGCGCGGCACGGCGTTGCCAGGCTGAGACACAGCGTGGCGCCTGTCTCTCTGTGCCAGCAGATTGACGCGGGACTCTTAATACTAATCTGTAAGCCACGCAACTACTCCACAATTCAATTACAACATTATCACACCCTAGGGCATTAAGGTAAGCAATGCCCTGAAGGTAAGCAGCGAAAATAAAAGAGAATTGTCTGTGCTACATTGCTGTGTATACTGTATATTACTCAACAGCGATTATACAACGGGTGGTTTGGAATTCCCATTGCTAGAGCCTATCCTGCCCATGATATACTAGACAACATACACATGGCCAGTGCATTCATAAAAAGTGCCAACATTTACGCTGTTACCTAGCAACACACTACTACTACTACTACTACTACTTTTACAGGTCCACTGTCTCATCTGCCCAGCCATGCAATTTATAAAACTTGATCTCCACTGTAAAAAGCATCTAGACATTATCTCAGGATTTGCAACATTGTTGTAATATTTAAAATTAGATATCTACTCTGTCCCATAGTAATGAACGTATTCCGCATCTTTTCTCAGCCAGTCGAAATCATGAATCAGCATCATTTTATGGATATATACAAAGAAATGTCAATAAAAAAACAGGTAAAACGAAATGAAATGCAGCTAGTTTTCTGTCTTTCCTGCTTCAGTCTGAAGTGATTGTGTTAGCTGTGTGGTTGACTAGCTAGCAAGGGTGGAAGACAGACCCTCCATAGCAACCATTTTTGTATGCTACAATGTTCAACCAACGCTTGGGTACAGGGCAGTCAATACTTTACAGGGCTCCCGAGTGGCGCAGCGGTCTAAGGCACTGCATCTCAGTGCTAGAGCCGTCAACCCAGACACCCTGGTTGGATTCCAGGCTGAACCACAACCGGCTGTGATTGGGAGTCCCATAGGGTGGCGCACAATTGTCCGGGGTAGGCCTCTCATGTATTATTGCTTAACTGTAGCCTGTCTTTGACGGTTTTATTTGTTTAAGACGATGAATATTCCTAACACATTTCACACAGCATTTGAATATACACCCAGCAATTGTCACATGCCATGTCACATCTGTGTAAAAGGCTCAAACAATAGAACAGTGAAGCTGGAGGCCTGCTTACCAAGTGAAGTCTGCAACATTGTGTTGTTTGTAGATCTCACTCTGTGAAGGTGTTCCTGTTTCAGGTCCAAACTATCTCTGTCCCTTTTGTCCTCTCCAGCCCAGAAGTTTTCAATCCCTTTCTTCTCCAATGAAAAAAATGTAATTCAGCTTTTTGTGTGTCCATACAGCACTTACAGTCATTCTTATTTAATCAAATGTTTTCTATTTCTATGTATCTACAGATAGGGCTTCTTGTATAGAAGGTATTTTCAAAGCTTCTTGTGTGGAGAGAATTGTTCAAATATGGAGGAGAAAAGTCACATGAAATAGTGGATACTGTTCAGGCCACTGTTCAGGCCACTGTTCAGGCCACTGTTCAGGCCACTGTTCAGGCACTATATGCTCACCGTCCTTTTCATCTCTCACTCAGGACTCGTTCACTCCTGAATATAGTTCAGCTGTACAGTGAATGGGTTATCAGGGACTACTAAATAACCATCAGACAGTGAACGGTACTGTCTTAAAACCAGCACCTCTTCCTTCTCCATACAGATCAATAACCTCTGCCACCTCCTCTGATAGTAACCTGAGTGGTGAGGAAGAAAACTGGAGGCGAAAAAGATTCTCTCTGAATCTGCAGACGAGAGAAAAAAGTTCAAATTGTCCTTTTATCCTGGTTCATCAGATGTGGAGAGCATGGTGACTGTACAGTACATGCTTGGAGGGGGACTGACGAGAGAGCCCTGTTCAATTCAATATAAGAACTCTCGCTCAAACAGTCAGGTGGAATGAGTAAGAATGAGTAATCAGAGAAAAAAGAAAAAAAAGACCTTTGACGTCCGTTTTTTAGTCTCTCTCTTTCTCGCTGGCAAAGTTTTATCAAGTGGTCATGGACCAGGAAAGCCCCTACGGCGGAACCACACATACAGACATGCTTACACACACACAGATAGAGAGAAAGCGGGTGGTTGAGGGTTAGGATCTCACTGATGTGCTCCATACAGTGGCTGGTTCTGGTCCTGCTACTAGAGGAGGAGGAGAGCGAGAGCTGGCAGCGCTGGGTCCCTGGGCTCTAGGGCCGGGGGCAGTGATGGGCGAACCCTGCTAGCCTCTCTCCTCCATATTGATTTGCTGCTCCGCTTTTCTGAGGAGCATCTTGCTAGCGGGGATGAGAGCCTGCCTCGCCTCCCCTTGCCTCGGCTCGCCTGCCCACTCTGCCGCTGCCTGGCTGGCCCCAGCCGGCTCCCTGAGAACCCGGCACGGAGCAGAGGGCCACGGGAAGAGAGGAGCCAGAGAGCCCATGGCCATCGACAGCTGGGTTCACCTGCTCCCTGGTTCATCATTCACTGCTTCCAAACAGGCATAATTCCTATCCTCTCCTTCTCTTCCTATTTTTCTCTCTGTTTCTCCTCCTCCTCCTGCAAACAACAAGAGACAGGGAGAAAGAAAAAGAGTTGAGCCTAACTTGCAGCATTTTGCCCACAGTATACAGATGTCAATCCTGTGCTTTGATCAGGGAGGTGGAGGGGGGGGGGGGTTGCCATCCTCTCAGTTTGTGATGTGAACTTCATCACCCCCTGAGTAAAGAAAAGCTGAAATGGGAGAATGTTGAGTTAAGTGTGTCAGGCAGGAAGAAACTGCCTGCCAAATGTACTCTGAGCTATTACTCTGACGATTTCCCATTTCCCTCCACACAGCAGTCAGTGACAGCATTTGGCTGATGATGCCCCTCCACACAGCAGTCAGTGACAGCATTTGGCTGATGATGCCCCTCCACACAGCAGTCAGTGACAGCATTTGGCTGATGATGTCCCTCCACACAGCAGCCAGTGACAGCATTTGCCTGATGATGCCCCTCCACACAGCAGTCAGTGACAGCATTTGGCTTATGATGCCCCTCCACACAGCAGTCAGTGACAGCATTTGGCTGCTGATGATGCCCCTCCACACAGCAGTCAGTAACAGCAGTTGGCTTATGATGCCCCTCCACACAGCAGTCAGTGACAGCATTTGGCTGATGATGCCCCTCCACACAGCAGTCAGTGACAGCATTTGGCTGATGATGCCCCTCCACACAGCAGTCAGTGACAGCATTTGCCTGATGATGCCCCTCCACACAGCAGTCAGTGACAGCATTTGGCTTATGATGCCCCTCCACACAGCAGCCAGTGACAGCATTTGCCTGATGATGCCCCTCCACACAGCAGTCAGTGACAGCATTTGGCTGATGATGCCCCTCCACACAGCAGTCAGTGACAGCATTTGGCTGATGATGCCCCTCCACACAGCAGTCAGTGACAGCATTTGGCTGATGATGCCCCTCCACACAACAGTCAGTAACAGCATTTGGCTGATGATGCCCCTCCACACAGCAGCCAGTGACAGCATTTGCCTGATGATGCCCCTCCACACAGCAGTCAGTGACAGCATTTGGCTGATGATGTCCCTCCACACAGCAGCCAGTGACAGCATTTGCCTGATGATGCCCCTCCACACAGCAGTCAGTGATAGCATTTGCCTGATGATGCCCCTCCACACAGCAGTCAGTGACAGCATTTGGCTGATGATGCCCCTCCACACAGCAGCCAGTGACAGCATTTGCCTGATGATGCCCCTCCACACAGCAGTCAGTGACAGCATTTGGCTTATGATGCCCCTCCACACAGCAGCCAGTGACAGCATTTGCCTGATGATGCCCCTCCACACAGCAGCCAGTGACAGCATTTGGGCCTATTATAAAAATTACCATAGCGCTGGTGGAATTCATAAAAATGATCGTCAACAAAATACAGTCTTTACCAATAACAACCTACAGTATATCCCCAACCACAAAAGTCCACCAAGTTTTGGGTATTTTGCTATTGCCCCCCCAAATAACAAAAACTGTGCAATAGAGACAGGAAAACTCTGCTTCACGGCCTTAGCTATTTGGCACATATTGAATGTGGAAGAATGTGAGGGTGTTTGCCAGTGTCATTCTCTAAACTTTGTTAAAAAACACTTGTGCTTTTTGTATTGTCTAAAATTATTCAAATGGTTTCAGCGCCCTCTTATTATGTTAATGGCAGTAGGAGACATTTCTTTATGGACTCTCGGCTCCATTGTGTCCTTCAACTGTGAAAGACCATGGTCAAACTGAACCCCCTCCACCCCATACCTCCATCACACCACTACCACGACACGACCTACAGGCCTCCTCTCTCCTCCTCACCCCACCTCTACTGTGACAAAAAATATAGAGAAAATAAAGAAATACACTTTTGGAGACTCGCTGGGCGTTTGGAAGTTGGGAGTTGGCCGTTGAGGGGAGAGAAAGGGGGACATAGAGGGGACTGAGCTGTTGGGACAAGAAGAGGGGGTGTGTTAGGGGTACGAATAGGGGGAGACCGGGGGAGAGGTGCATGTCTCAGACACAATAATACTATTCATTGGGCTCAGACATGGGTGTTAACTCCCCTCTGCCAGGACACAATGGGGCTCCCCGGCATTCAGACAGCCTTGGTGATATTGTTAGTTCAGGGCTGCATTCCCCCGGCCGCGGGATGAAGCGGACGCATTGTGCCGGGCCGGCAGGATGGATGGAGGGAGGCTTGAGAGGCAAAGAAAGAAAGAACAGGGCGTTTGTCTATCTGTCAGCTCTGAAGGAGAGGGCAGAGGCAGAGGGGAGGGGTACAAGGGGAATGGGGTGGTACGGGGGGAGCTTTCGCCCCATGGCATTGGACTTGTGTTTAGAAATCATGCTATAAATATTATTGAAGCAGCCAAGTGCAGAACTAAAGACCCGTGGAAGGGGGTGGGGAAACGGAAGGAACATAGCGATGAAGGCATGACGCTTTTTCCTAAGAAAGGGGGCTTTGACATGTGGTTTGCATATCGCTATACTGTTTAGACACATTTTGTTACCGCCTTGCCTTGGTAGAGGGAGACCGAATGAGAGAGCGGGAGTGAGACTAAGAAGGGGGTAGAGAGAGAGGGAGTGAGAGAAAGAAGGGGATAGAGAGAGAGACGTGAAATGCAGCGGTTGCCGCGTGTTTTGACACCGGGCTGAGGTGACGATGTCCAACGTCCAACTACCGCGAGACATACTTTCCTCCAGCTCGATAGATACCCAATGTTTCCTCCCCAATCCACGGCTACTATACGAACCCAGAACTGAGACAATACCAAGAGAGTGGAGAGGAGTGATAGTGACAGGTGATAGTGACAGGAGGGACAGTGACAGGAGTGTGTGAGAGTATGTGTATGAGAGTGTGATAGCAGCACAGTGGGCATGGCAGAGAGACTAGGAGAGAGAGCGCTGTGACTAGGAGATCCCGTTTAAAGAAACATGGAACAGATACACAGCAGCCTTTGCTAGCCTCGCTATGATAACACACACACGCACGCACGCACGCACGCACGCACGCACGCACGCACGCACGCACGCACGCACGCACGCACGCACGCACGCACGCACGCACGCACGCACACACACACACACACACACACACACACACACACACACACACACACACACACACACACACACACACACACACACACACACACACACACTGAGAATATGAGAGTGAAAGCAGAAGAGGCTCAGGGGTGAATGATGAGATATGTCATGTGTATATGACACATCTTTCTGTCAGTGCTCATGTTTTTTGAAGATACCATTGTGTTTGAGTAACCAAATCACTGAGGATTCAAATAGCAGGTAGGGAAACAATGACAATGCATTTATATGAGGTCAATCGGAAAGATCAAAAATCAACCTTTGATTCAAAACCTCAGAATTCCAAGAGACGGAATCACGAAGGATGGCAGTGTGTGAATGCGTGGTAGAAGTGATGTCACTATAAAAAGGGACATGGATCGTAATGCGCATGCGGACACACACACTGGATATCTGCACACTATATATATCCAGCTTTTATGAACAGTACTTTGTTTGTTTCCCCTCTGGTAAACTCTGACCAGTGGTTCCCATGGCAACCTTGCCTCCTCTCTCCCTGAGTGTGAGTGTGTGTGTGTGTGTGTGTGTGTGTGTGTGTGTGTGTGTGTGTGTGTGTGTGTGTGTGTGTGTGTGTGTGTGTGTGTGTGTGTGTGTGTGTGTGTGTGTGTGTGTGTGTGTGTGTGTGTGTGTGTGTGTGTGTGTGTGTGTGTGTGCGTGCGTGAGTGAGTGTGCGTGTGTGAGAGAGAGAGAGAGAGAGAGAGGGAGAGAGATGAACAGGGGATCGTGGAAGGCTAGCAGGGAGTGGGGGTTGTTCCGCAAGAGCTTAAGAGCTAAGTATCTCAGATGAACTGTGTAAATGTACATGTGTGTGTATTTACATACCTATGCACAGCCTACATCAAAATGAGGGTGAACATGTATAAATGTTTCTTCCTCATATTACTACAGAACTGCTATTACTAATACTACTTGTGACACAAGCTCACATGATTAGTAAATTCTTGTCATAATAATTTTTTTATGTTGATATTTCAAACATTAATATATGCTTGAGCCTAAAGGATAATCCCTGGAAAGCTCCTTATTCCACCATCACTAGTGCCTGGAACTTACATCCAAACGCAGCCACACAATGTACAATGCCACCTCCATGGGTATCTCAGTCAGTGAGTAGATAAACAGGCCTTTGATGAGACAGAGACCCCTCTCAGGGTGTTATTTGTGGCTGGGGATCTCAAATAGAGCACTACTTTTGACCAGAGTCTAGACCCAGGCCTGGTCTGGGGGCCAGGGGGTTTGATGAGGAGTCGTTGGGCCAGGCAGGGCCAGGGTTGCGCTCTTGTTGGGGGGGGGCAATGCCCTTCAGTGGTGAAGGGGGACCAGGTCTTTGTCCTGATGGAGGGGATTACACCGGCGGGACAGCCCAGACAATGTCTCCCCTCCTGGGAGGGCTGGGCCAACCCGCTCCCCACCAATGACGGGGGCAGTCAACTGCTCACTGACTCAATTAAACACACAGAGAGAGAGAGAGAGAGAGAGAGAGAGAGAGAGAGAGAGACAGACAGACAGACAGACAGACAGACAGACAGACAGACAGACAGACAGACAGACAGACAGACAGACAGACAGACAGACAGACAGACAGACAGACAGACAGACAGACAGACAGACAGACAGACAGACAGACAGACAGACAGACAGACAGACAGAGAGGAGGAAAGGGAGAGAAGGAGGATAAGAATGGAGGAGAGAGAATGAGAGAGAGGGATGAGCAGCATGGGGTGATACTTAACGAGGGGTAGAGGGTAACAGAGAGGGGAGAGGGGAGGAGAGGATGGAGGGGTTTTAGTAGGAGATTAGGGAGGAGTAGATGAAAGGATCAGGTGTGAGGGACGGCAGGAGGGAAAGGAGGAGCGAAGGGTGAGAGAGACCAGTGGCTCAAAGAACAAGAGGACAAATAAAGGAGTGGAGACAGAGAAGAGGGGAATGGTGAGCTAGGTGAGGATGACCCTGAAGGTAAAGTGTGTGAGCCGAAGGCCTTTCTTCATGCACTTCAAAATCAAAGTCCTCTCATTATGCCAACGCACACCCGCCCATTCAAATCCAATGACAAATGCACCAGATAATTCCATTAGGGGGACTTCTTTAGAGGATATTTAGGGGACAGTTAAGGAATCCAGGTAACATAGCACAACAAGGGCACAGACAGATATGGCTCTGCAACACTTAACAGGGATTTGGCAGCCCAGTTGATTGAACATGCCAAATCCCATTTGTCAGAGGGGTGCACGCGTTTGTATCGACACGCTGTAACCTTGTGGCTCCACAGAAAGAGACCTCAGGTGTGTGTGCTGCTAGCAGGCACACAGGCAGGCAGGCAGGAGAGGATGGGTGGGTGTGGGTTCCTTCTCTCTCTCCTACCCTCTTTTCCTCTGCCCGCCGCAGTGGAGGGATCCCCCCCCCCCCCTCCATCCCCAGTGGTAGGGCTGCCAGACAGGAGTGCTCAGCAGCTCTCCGACCGTTATTGATCCTGAGAGCGAGCGGACCGGGGAGCTCCTCTCTCGCTCTCCACAACTTTTCCTTGCTCTCCCCTCACTTCATTTATCAAAGTTAAGGAACTCTTCTAAAAAAGGAAGAGGTGGTCGCCAGGATGTTATCTGACTTCATGAAAGAAATCACCCCTGGGCACTCCAGAAAAAGAGGAGGATGCTCTTATCGGTAGAGAGTAGATACCCTCCATACAAGCACCATGCAATCACAGCCAGACAGCCAACCCACCAATCAGCTGACCAACCCACTCAGAGGCAGTAGAAATAGAACTAGCAGGTGCAGGAGCACCACATGAAGTGACGGAGTGACGGGGGGATGAGAAGAATTGTAGAACATGTATTACTGTACCTGTTCCTGCCAGTCAAAATCTGCAGTGAAATAACACTGTAGGGAAAATGAATGACCAGGATATCAGATGCGTGAATTACCACAGGAAACCTTATTCGCAGCCCCATGCTTTTAGGCTTCAGTTCGACATGCATTTCAACCAATAAGATACTAGAATGTGGTGTCCCTTCTCTGAAAGGACTGGAAGTGGTTCTACTGTGGAGTACATCTCTGGCTCCATTGTTGCTGCTTCTCTCTGCACATAAAAGGCCGGGGGAGTCCAGGCAACAGGAAAATGCACTCCTGGCTGAGTCCTGTCGCCTGAACAGGCTATACGTTCCTGCCTCTTTGTGCTGGGTAATTGCCACAATGCATTTTCTCGTCCAGCTAATTAAGTGAGTCCCTCCTATGTCTTGTTCCTCTCCAGCACCATTTGAGTGAGAGGAAAGAGAGCTGGGAGAGGGTCGTCAGGACTGGTGTCTGTGTCCCTCTGGTTGTTTACAGGTAGAATAGCGGCCTGTTGTCTCAGCAATCAGGGGACATGTGGAAGAAAAAAGAGGGTAAACAGGACAGGGTGGAGGGGGGAGCGGATTGACTGACACCGCACTAGGGAGTCTACTGGCACAGTGCTACTAAAGGGACAATAAGGCAAAACAACATAGCTGTGTAATGTTGGAGGACTGAGATTCTAGAAAATTATAGGAGTCCGTTTATACCTTGAAAACAGTAAAATCAGACCGCTTTACAATCAGATCTGCGCAATATTGATTTTCATACCATTCAATTACAGCTATTTGTTTAACTAGTCTAGTCGAGAAACTGACTTCACTAAATGTGCTCTTAACACAATACAGGCCTTTATTACAACACAGGAAACAGGTGGTCTTTTTTCACTTGCTCACACCATTCAATATCCTTGCTTGGTGATCAGTGAGTCTGTGAGTAACACAACTAGCCTAGGTTATTGGGGACATAGATCAGCAGTCTAATTTAAATTCCACTTTCTAGGAGAGTTGCTATGTGTGTTTCCCCATCGCCCCCTCTCTTTCCATTGTCTAAAGGGCTGCAGCAGTCTTTCACCCCTTAGACCAGGGCTGGCCTGGCTGTCTGAGTCTCTACTCCACTCCAGGACTAACCGCTAGACACATGCACCCCTCGACCCCCCAGCCTCCCTAGGCCCCCAGCACAATCTGAGCCCCTTTCCTTCCCACAGTCAAGTTCCTGCCAAGGCCTTGACAGACAGGGTGACATCACAACCGAGAGGCAGGCAGGGGGTCGCCTCAGCACCCTGGACAACACAATACAGGGCATCTGGCGGGGTGGGTGGGGGGGGGGGGGGGGGGCCAGCACAAAGCATTTACATCCCCCAGAATATGATTATAGTTTATATGGAGGTTGAGACATAAATGTGAGAGCTAAAGAAACAGGAGCAAAACAGATTAGGAATCAGAGAATGATTCAGTGGTGGTAACTGTAGGGGTATAGGAGAGGATGCCAGTCTGTCAAGACTACAGAGGATAAAGAACCAGTTTTGGTGTATAAACATTTGCTTAGCTTTGGTTAGGTTTAGTACTGATGTAATATCAGCAGAAAAATAACAACAGATGATTCTTATCATTCAATAAAGTTGTGAAAAAACTGAGCACATGTGGCTTCATTTTTTGTTTCATATCCGATATGAATCGCATCTCTCACTTCTAATGTACTGACCAATTGATGGTCATCGGACAATGAGGAGAGCAGGTGTCTTGGTGTGTCCTATTTCAGGGCTGTATGCGTCTGTGTGTCTACTCACAGACAGCTTGTTAATTTGGAAAATCTAAGACTGTTGGTCTAGAACTAGACAATGGCTCCAATGTGATAGAAATTAGTGTCAGGGTGCACTCTGTACCCCCCTTCTCTGTCTGCTGGTGTCTGTGTGTGTGCGTACGAGTGTGTATCTGCTCTGTGTGCACACATAAACTAAATGAGCTGTGTGTATGCATTGTATAAGTACACAGGCCCAGTGTATATATTAGCAATGTGACTTGACCCTGGCCGCCTGAGCCAATGTTTTGCGTTGCACTGGGCGTGGGAAAAAGGGGAGACCTCTTTTCACAGATGCTCTGGCCGTTGCATTGAACCAATGGAGGCCTAGACCCCCCCCCTCACCCCTTTCCTATTCACTCCACAGCCTGCTGCCTTTTCAGAGAATAGGCAGCAGGCTCCCCCTCTTCCTAAACCCCCCTTAATAAATGCACCTCACCATTCAGCTCCACGGTTTGTATAGAAATGCTGCCAGAGGCCTACTCGGCTTGTAGAGCATGCCGTTTTCCAGCTGAGAGAGAAAAAACAATATTCTACATCTCCCTCAGCCACTGGGAAAGGGAGCTCCTTGACCCTCCCCAGCTCTTCACATCCACACCCACCGCCAGCCACTCAGTTTTGATACTTCTCCTTACTGTCATTAGCCATCATTTTCTTTGAAGAGAACAGAACTCTCTCTCTCTCCCATTCTCCCTCGCTCTCTCCATCCCTCAGCAGCAGCCAGCCCTACTGCAGATAGACTTTAATTTATGTTAACATACGCCACTACTCCCCATATAGTCGCATGCTACCCCGCCCTCGCTTCCCTCCATTCACTGAATTCATTTGAAGAGATTTATTTCCTATCAAGCCGTATAATGTGGAGGGTATAATTTAAATAAACTTTTAAGAACAGCCCAGCAGAGCAGTTTATGCATACAAATATGTAAAGCTTGGGAACATCTTCTGCAAACAGCGGGCTTTCAAGCGGATGTTAACTTTGAGAACCATGGGTATTTGAGATTAGCTGCTATTGCTAAAACTCAGATCAATCTCCTTCTACCCATAACACATGCAGTATTTGTTTTGGATACCATAATGAATGTACTTCTGAATAACAGTAAAAATTAGAACAAACTACTTTATCTTAAATAGGGTAATTGTGGCATTCCAGGTTAACAACATGTGAGTACTATTTCAGGTTGCAGTTAAAGAGTGCCGGTGGGCATATCAGGCTATCTCTCTACCTGCTGATGGTCTAAACGTCTTTAGGAAGTCAAATAAGTGCTTTGAGTGAGAAGGGGTTGTTCCACAGAACCAGAAAGGACTCCATCTCCTCTGTCCAACATGCCATGACGTTGTAGAGCATGGCTGAATTGGGTTGGGGGTGGAGGGATGGAGAGGAGGAGAGGGGGCTGAAAGAGGAGATATGGTTCGCTGGATCTGAGGCACTGTAAATGAGAGGATTACCGCTTCCCTCCTGGAGCTTATCCATAAACATAAGAGAGAATGGTTGGGTGTGGAAACGCTGCTATGTGTAAAATCACAAATCCTTGGCCTACTCCTCTTCCTACGTACAATTGTAACAAAGACACATATGGAGACATGTGCCGTAAAGGCTATATAAGGCAATCAGAGTGATATGCACGTGGTCTTGCACGGCTGTAAACTAGCTAGCTAATTGTAGCTATATCAATACACATTGTCTCTACTTCAAATTTCCTGAAGTTTTACCTACGCTTTTAGCCCCCGAGCATCTTTTCAACCAAAGCAGGTCTTCATCGATCTATCTATTTTGCAAATATGATATTGACTCCATATGCTATGACACGGGCAGTTCCATTGAGTTGTGGAAGCGGAGCGAGGTTGAGAGGTGGTTGGATAGTATGGATGATAGCCCACAGGCTCTGAAAACTTTCCTCTGATCTTCTGTGTCTGATTCTCAAATGCAAGTCTTCCTATGGGCAATGCTGATATAGAACCCAGGCCCATGTCATAGAATGTGGCTAGGGCCTGGAGGAAAAATGCATTTCTCTTTCCTCTGATGAAGAACTTCCCTTCTCTGTGGACGAGCTCCAGCTCTCCTGCCTCTGTCTACTCTGTTCTCTCCAGGAGGGTTAGCTGTGCTCAGTGGCTCCCTACCATTTACTGACCTGTTAGCTGTTAGCATGCTGGGGCAAATCTCAGGGCTATCACTCAACACTAGGAAGTGAACAGGGGAAAAGTATATAGAGTGACTCACATAAGTAGCTGGTCCTATTTCTATCCATCCACTGGTGCATGGAGCGTAGTATAAAATTGAATCTTTGTACTACATTTCAAGGGCAAAGGTCAACATATTTTCCTCTAACAAAATGTGCCTCACACGGACTATCACTTCAAGTCAAGATATTAGCCATTATAAGTGTATATGACAGCTGAGCAGCCATGTCTCTAGGTAAAGTGTAAAATAATTAAGCGTTGTCTAATATGTTATTGAATATTCAATACCACCACACAAAAGCCTCACAGAGGTCTGCTGAGGGAATTCATTAATTTTGTTTTCACCAATGAAACACCTCATGACTTTTACAATCACAGTGGAAAAACATACACACTACTCCATCACATCCTGGAGCGACTCCAACGCTACTCACAGAGGCTGAGCCCAGCGTGGGAGAGAGAGAGAGGCAGCCACAGAATTTGATGTGCTGAAGAAAGTACTCATTTCTTTTTCAATCTGTGTTTCACAATGCATGTGTGCCTGGAGAATTGCAGCTAAAGTTCACATGGGGAGGGAGGTGACTGAACCCCCGTCTTGCAAAAAACTCACCAGAGTAAAAACAGAGAGAGAGAGAGAGAGGAGAGAAAGAAAAGAAAGAAGGAATAAAATAAGTGCCATTGAACTCTGACTTGAGATTGTGCTGTTAGGGACAGAGAGAGGGAGGGGGGGTGTGTGTGTTTGGGGGGGGGGGGGGGGGGGGGCAGAAGTGGGTTAGGGAGAGAGTTTTAGGGGGAGGCATGGCTTGGGCTGAGGGGAGGAGGGAGGAGGGGGCAGTGGGGGAATTAGAGGGGTGAGGGACTTAGCCACACTCGCAGCCTTTCCACATGAGCACACCTTGCACACACACTCTGCCAAGGTCCCCCAAGTATCTTAAAGGGATAAGGAGCATGGACAAAGGAATTAAAATATAGATTACACAACCAGGCCACCCTACGCCTCATCTGCCAAAACTCAAGAATCAAACAAATTGGATGGGACATTTTAAAGAAGGGGTTAAAGTGAGAGAGGGTGGAGGAATGAGAGTGTAAAAAAACACACTCACAAAGTTGCCAGGGCTAAATGGGTGAGGGCCTGGCATACAGTGCCTTCAGAAAGTATTCACACCACTTGACTTTTTCCACATTTTGTCATGTTACAGCCTGAATTCAAAAATGATTAAATTTAGATGTTTTTGTCACTGGCCTACACACACTACCCCAAGTAGAATTATATTTGAGAAATGTTTATAAATTAATAAAAAATGAAAAGATTAAATGTCTTGAGTCAATAAGTATTCAACCCTTTGGCAAACCGAAATATGTTCAGGAGTAAAAAAGTGCTTAACAAGTCAGAAAATAAGTTGCATGGACTAACTATTTGTGCAATAATAGTGTTTAACATGATTTTTGAATGACTAATTAATCTCTGTACCCCACACATACAATTATCTGTAAGGTCCCTCAGTCAAGAAGTGAATTTCAAACACAGATTCAACCACAAAGACCAATGAGGTTTTCCAATGCCTCGCAAAGAAGGGCACCTACTGGTTGATGGGTAAAAAAACAAAAACAGACATCTATTATCCCTTTGAGCATGGTGAAGCTATTAATGACACTTTGGATGGTGTATCAATACACCCAGTCATTACAGAGATACAGGCGTCCTTCCTAACTCAGTTGCCGGAGAGGAAGGAAACCACTCAGGGATTTCACCATGAGGTCAATGGTAACTTTAAAACAGTTATAGTGTAGTGGCTGTGACAGGAGAAAACTGAGGATAGATCAACAACATTGTAGTTACTCCACAAGACTAACCTAATTGACAGAGTGAAAAGAAAGAAGCCTGTACAGAATAAAAAATATTCCAAAACATGCATCCTGTTAGTAACAAGGCACTAAAGTAATACTAGGAGATGATTTCACCTTTCAGCAGGTCAATAAACTAAAACACAAGATCAAATCTACACTGGAGTTGCTTACCAAGAAGACAGTGAATGTTCCTGAGTGGCCGAGTTACAGTTTTGACATAAATCTGCTTGAAAATATATGGCAAGACCTGAAAATGGTTGTCTAGCAATGATCAACAAACAATTTGACAGAGGTTGAAGAATTTTGAAAAGGACAATGGGCAAATGTTGCACAATCCAGGTGTGGAAAGCTTTTAGAGTCTTACCCAGAAAGACTCACTGCTGTAAACACTGTCAACGGTGATTCTAACATGTATTGACTCAGGGAGTTGAATACTTATCTAATCAAGATATATTAGTGTTTTATATTTCATTAATGTTTTACAAATATTATAATTTTTCTTCCACTTTGACATTACACAGTATTTTGTGTAGATCGTTGACAAATAAATTACAATGAAATCAATTTTAATCCCACTCAAGGGGTGTGGATACTTTTTGAAGGCAGTGTAAATGTTGTTAATATTACTAAAATCATGGGAAATTGATGATGGCCAAACAAAAGTTATCCAAAACTAAATTAATCTGTAATCAGAAAACAAAAATCAAGATGTATCTTTTATTGTGAAGTTTCCGAGCCGAGATCAACCTCAGACTCTGGCCTAACTTAAACAGTTGAACTTAAGTCAGGAGTTAGCTGTTGGTCTACAGTCTTCAACATCTTCTGCCTCACTGGGTCTAAGAAGCCTAAGGTCTGGTGTGTTTCAACTCTGCTGGCATTACAATTTGGGCATTTTATGTGTCCATACAGTATTTGTTAAGCCTAGCAAGTAAAATTGTTGTTATTGTTTCTGAGACACATTTTCTGACACAGTGTGAAATGTTCCCACATGAATGAGAAGTACAGGGCCTCTTCAGAATATAAACTGTTCACCCCCCTCCCCCTCAGAAAATAAAAATACAACTCATTATGAATGCTAAGATAGCATTGTGGCTACTAGTAGGACTCTCACCTCTTCTCCTTGTCCAGGCCCACACAGCTACTGATCTCTCTCACTCAAATGATTTCTCTGTGTTTTTTTGTTTTTCTGGCTTGAGAAGATGGTATATCTGTCCGAGGTCCTGCATCCTGCAAACACAGAAAATGCAGTTGAGATGGTGATGCATCGTAGTCAAATTTCTGCAGTCGTTTTTTTTGTATGCCACAGCAGGCATATTTTCAGGTCTTGGGGTGTCTGAATAAGGGGTATATTGTTTAGCAGTACTGTAGAGAGACCTTTGGGATTACACACATATAATAGAATGCCTCTGATGCCACACACACACACACACACTACAAAACAATAAATTGCTTAATGACACTGAGCCTTCAGTCATCAGATGACCTAGCTGTTGAACATGGACTCCATGAGTAGCTATAGAAGACATCTTGAATAAATAATGTTTAATAACAGATGTTTCCATGTCAATATAGCCTCAATTGTACATACAGGACCAGTAATTATCTCCACTGCATTGGTATAATGCAGCCTAGTTATTATCAAATGTAATATACTATTTGTTACTTTAATAATAATAATAATGTATACATTATTCTCAGAACAAAATAATAAAACATATTGAACGTTTAGAGAACAAGTTGCCTACTGAGATGTATGTGAAAATATAAGATTGTCTTCCACTACAGACCAAGACACAATTATTCACTTGTTGGACCCTTTACACTTACAGCCTCTGAAATATTAGACAAAATAAAATGTAGGCTACATCAAGTAACCAAATGCCTATGCTATGGTTAGGTAACAACGAAAGTATCCGTTCGATGTAGTCCTACATTTCATGGAAACAATGGTAACTTAGGCTATCTGTCGCAAAAATATCTACCGTCCTATATACACATCGACTTTTCAAGTTAAAGCATTACAATCGAACCATAATGCTGGTTTAACATAATGAGGAGATTGTGCTGGTTTAACATAATGTAGGCTACCGCAATATTGTAGTGGAGGAAACAAGAAATGCCACATCATCGACAGAAATGGAAATAGCGTTGAAAGTATAACAAACAAACAAAGATTTAATGAGAATAATGCTGAAATATTGGCTATTTGCTTGAGTGAATTATAAACTATTTTCTCAGAACAACAGAATATTTTGGGGAAATTAAAAAAGTTATCCACAACTTTTGAACACTAAGCAACATAAAATGTAAACGGTATTACAGGCATATTCAGTGTGTTCTTTATCAGATCATGTATACCAGGATACTTCTCAATAGCCAATAGGAAAAGTATTCCCATCAAACTAGCCATGATAAATGAAACTCTGAGAACTGATGCAACATAACGAGGAGATTGTGCTGGTTTAAAATTGAGTAGGATTCAAGCTGACCCGCGTGTTTGAAACTTTAGGCTACTTCACCCCCATCACAGTCACGTGTTTAATTATGTCGAGAGCACGCTCGCCCAAACTGTGCAACACACAACACATTCCATTTCGATGGGCATACTAAAATGGATGCTTACATTTACAGGTTCTTGTTTAATCAGAAAGATGCATGTTATAGTCTTATATTGTTGTATGCTACAGCAGGTCAGGTGTTCTACACGTTTTCGTGCTAACCCAGGCCTAAAATTGGCCCAACTGACATCAATTGTTCCATACTAGTAAACATATTCTAATAAGCTTTTCGATGTTATACAGTAAAATAAAATGTAGTATCAGGTCTATGTAATGTGTGAAACGTGGTTTATGGGCCTCGTGACAATTTGCATTTGAGTTGAGGCACTAGGCTTTCAAGTTGGCCCTGTCATAGATATTAAAATAATGGTAATCTTCAACCTTTCCATTGGACACAAGGTCCGCACACAAGCTATGCACAGAGTCACACACTGTTAGTTCCTCTTGTTGATCCAACATAAAATGCTGAAAGATAACAATGCACCCAGCTTTCAAAAAATGTGGCACCATCCTTAGCATTGACAGTAGAACACGCATACCAGCCTTTCATTTTTTCCATTTCGTTGCATGGGTCAGAGGCTGTTGCTAAGCTACCAAACTCTCAATTCATAAGTTCATAGAGAAAAGTAATAGGTCATTTGCTTGCTTCTTGAGGTGAAAATAAAAATAAACATCGACTTTGTAAATTCATGATGGCACCAATGTGAACCTGTGGCTGATGTCAATCAACAATGCAGACAATTAAAGTCTAATAATAAGTAGTATAATAATAATAATAATTAATAATAAAATAGAAAATAACTTCCTATGAGTAAACTTACAGTACAAGGGTTTGAGGATAAACAAAATATAATGGACTCATTTCAGGGAATTCAGTTATTAGCCAATTAAACGAGTTTTTGCTTATATTCATCCTCTGACAGCTCATCGGGGAGTTGGTGATTACAGACAATAGGTAGCGTTTAAAAACAATTCAACCATTGATATATTGAATATGCATATTGGATCCTTTTTGTATACCATGGGGAGAGAATAAACCAGAACAATATAGGATTTATTTGCTACACAGAACTATGACCCGGACATTGTTATGCAAACAATGAAGCACTATGGGTACATCCACAAACCCTTGAACATCCACCATCCACCCACCCTCACCAGCTAAAGAGTCCAGTATAGTATCATGTATGATGACACTATAGGTCTACTGATATTATCTACTGTATAGGTCAGTTTTTTCAAGATGGCAACATGGCTTTACATCCTAATGTAAACCTTAAACAATTGTCCCACACTGTAAATATGATATCTACCTTGTTCAAACACACCAAACAATAAGAAAAAAAAGCTGGCGGAGCATACAATGTATGGAACATACATTCAGACAGTCATCATATCTGCAAAAGGTAAACACACAGCAAGATACTGGACGTGGACACACCAAATGCATTGAGTTATCAGTGTCCTGTAAGGCTGCACACCAAACGTAGGCTGATAGCCACATTTCCCTTCTGCAACAGAGGTTAGAAATACACCTCATGTATACACAACCATCTTCCCCCTCCTTTCTGATTGGTCTCCAGCTATGTGTCTGGAACACTCTCATCTACTCTCATATCTTTTTGTTTCTCCATTGTAATCAAATGCAGCATGGATTTGGGGGAGTACAAATGTATTTTCATCTAGATTTCATCTCGGCTGCTTATGCCAGGTGCCGAGACAGAGACAAGCCTCCATCTGCTGGGGGCCCTGGTGGCAGCCACTCAGACATACAAGACCATACAGACACATATTCATGTGGGAAAACTTCTAGCCATGCTCTCAGGCACACCACACACTGCATTTCAATCTCAAAGGAGCCCTGCCTAGATCCCTCATTTATTAGGCCTCAGCACTACATGAATTTCACTATGATTTGTCTGTGGGTGGTGTGGTGTGGGCTGTTTAGGTCTTAAATCACAGACTACTAAGGTGTCTGGGCTGGAACCAGGAAGGAAGCAGTATTAAACTGATAAGATGTAAATATGGTATTAAATGTAGAGGGGATTCAACGTACATGAGTTGGGTTGCGTCCAGAGAGGTATGCCGCTGAATGATTTATCATAAACGTATACACACTGGAATAGATGGTTTATCTTAGTACCATTGGTAATGTGTAAATAGTGACCCATTTTCAAATGTGTAATATTACAGACAAAGAATAACTGAATTTAAACCTCCCAAATTGGCATGATTTTCCATCAGCCTGCAATTTCAAAAAATAGACCAGAGCTTACATTGCCTATATTTTGGGTGACTTTGCTCATACCTGAAACAGTGCAAAACGAACATACCATAGCAGCAAAAGCCATAAATCAGTATCCTAGAGCTAAACATAGTGAACACAAGAGTAACCTGTATCACATAGCCACATGTCAGAGTTAAACTTGAAGTGTTCCATGTAGAAAATATAGTTCAAATCTGGGCCTACATCCTCAATGAACAACCCACAGCCTAATAAACAAAGGCCTGTAAAAGAGCCTGGAGTATCCTAGGTTACTCCCCAGCTATAACCACTGGGCCAAGCCCTGGGTTTACTGCAGCAGGATGGGTCAGGCAGGTAGGCCTAGCTATAACCCTCTACTGTGGTGCAGTCTCCTCTCCTCTCCTCTCCACCCCTGTACATGGCGACTAGGAGTGAATGAACGGCAGCCAGCTTGTTTAAAATTCAACAGGCCACTGTAAATCCCATCTCACGACCAGGGAGTGCATGGGACTGGACTGGATAGAGCCTCAGTGAGATCGATGACGGACACTTGTCCATCCAAAACAGGTTGACATAAATACGCCCTGCAATCGGGTCATCTCTCACCACCCAGCCAACCCTGGCCCTGGCGGCATTATCTGACACCCACAATCACCTCCGATTCACTCAGCGGTCAACGTTGGGAGTCCAGAGAGCACTCACAGCCTACCTGTCAATTATACACATTCCTCTGTGTATTTACTGCCATGCAGGCCTCACTGTTATGGCCATCCTTAATCAGATCAACAGCTGTCAGTGACAGTAACCAGCCTGTAAACGGTATATTGCCAAAGCTAAACACACACAACTCAAAGTACAGTGAGTTACCCAATGATTAAGGATGCTTTACCTTTATACGGCCATATTAACACATATTTATGCGCCGCTCTTTCTCACCACACTTCCTAGAACATTCGGATTGGACCGGCCCTGCATCTTGGTTTTAGTAGACCTACTTATGGGTCAGCATCATCATAATGTGTATTGTGTGTAGAACAATGCATGTTTCCTTGTCTGTACCCATCTGTAGGCTTCATGGAGGGCTAGATGTTATCTCTGGAAGCAGGGCACACAGAAAACTGACATTTTGTTTTCTCCTCTGAGGGTCTAGCCTTTTCTAATGAGAGCATCATACACAAGGCCAAGGTGATGATGGTACAAACATCTTCACATTGTTCCTTTAGCCCAAATGAACATAGGCCTACCAGTTATTAGACTATACAGAATAATGCTGGTGATGACAATGCTTGGCAAGATGCAAACCAGCCTAATCCAACAGCAATGCAGCAGCAACACTGCCTCAATGACCTCATTCCTGTGGGTTGAAATTAGAAGCAACTCTTTAATATGTCTAGGCATTCCACTGTGGCCCCTTATCATCAACTTTAAGACAGAAAATAAAAAGGGCATGCAGTCAGATTGCTCTCTGATCTGAGAGGCACAGCTGCTTGCCAACATACTGTAGCTACAGGCCAGCCATATGTGCATTAGGTCCGATTGTTATATTCCGATTGTTATAGTCTACTGCTCAGCAGGGCACGTGACTCACTAGACAGGACCAATCGGTTGAAACTGTTCTCTTTTACCGTTTCTTCTCACACCCGGGTCATACACCGAACCCCAATTACATAATTAATGAAATATACATCATGCAAAATCACTTCAATTAATCATCATTAGGCAACAGTATCCGCATATATAGATTCCGGGTACCACTGTCGCGACCACCCCTCATCACTGTGTTTGAATGGAGTCAATCTCCGATAGAAACGATTATGCGATTCTGTCCAACGTCTCCCCATACATTTCCTGGGAATGGCATTCCAGGCTATTAATCCGATTTGAGGCAACATTTATTACATCTTTACCCCCCCCTGGAACAGCGGCGTTTTCCGGTGCTTTCAGCGGGCACAGCCTGCTTTTAGTTCCTGGGCTCGGTGCCTTCCTCCGACATCCCCCGGTCCAGATTCGCTTCGCTCCATTGGTGGTTCCTGAAGTCTGCAGAATTAGTTTATACATTCGGTTCTCTAGCTTTATGATATCACATAAACTCATACAGCTAGATAACCAAAGAGAGAAACTAACCCACGTCTCTTAAAGGGACCGCCGCGTGCCCGATGCTGCTTCAGTGCTTCTGTTGTGGTCACATGGAGCCATTACATTCGCTTGTATGCAGACGCGAGCTCTCGCTATCAAACACGCTCTGTCGCACAGACACACACACACACACACACACACTTGCATGAGCGCGTGCGTGTGTAATAGGTTACGCTATAAGGCCCGGTTTCAAGAGCTTGCTTATGTATACGTGAATGTATTATTTATGACTGTAATATTAAAATTCTTTGAATAGGCTGAAATGAGCGTGGTGGACAGTGTACACAATCTCATCATGCGTAAACTAGCAGTCATCAGAGAAAAAGCAATGCTTCCCTACATGCACATGCTCCCAAAACTACCATCCCAAGTTCAATTAGATGTTCTTAATCATCTAGGCCTAGTACAGTATAGCCCCGCCTACAAGTCCTTCACACAGCAAAGGCTTCACTTTGAACTCACAAATGCCAAGCCATATCAACACCGACCATATCAACAGTACCAAGTCTGCAACAGAAACGTCATGGATAGGTAAGGCCAGAAAAGCTTTTCTACATTATCCCTTAAATATCACAATGCACCCCAAACAACCACAGCCCTGTTTTAAATGCCAGCTCCAATCGACCAGTTCATACCATAGACTAGCTTCAATGTTGAGTAAATTACTAGAGAAAAGGGTCTAACATGACAAACTATAAAAGCATGAGCTGCAGCTTGCTGTAACGACTACAAGTAAATGTCAACAACATACTTGACAGAGAGCAGCGTCGGTTCACCTTTAAATGAACTGCATTAAAAGCACATGCTGTTGACAATTTGATCTTGAATGGATATGGAATTAAATGGAAAAGAGGACATGAATAATAGGCTATATTCAGGCATTGGCCCTGGATTCAATCAAATTCAAATAAATAAATGGAAACGTCTTGATAATATCTGAAAATATCCACCAACTAATAGAAATGCTTTGTTCCATATGATGAAAGAGCAAAAGTCTATTGATTTCTACACATAGCATCCATGAGTCTTTATACTGTACAGACTGTTCTTCACTTCCAACACTGTCTTGCTGATGATTCGTTAAAGAACACAAGGCCACTTCTGACACCACAACAATATAGACTAATAAACAAGGCAAATACATTATTTTAAAAAATGTAATACTCACATTCAAATAATGATACAGCCCTCTGTTCTAGGGATTCATCTTTAGTAATCAAATGGCACACTAAAGGCTATAGGCCTGCATAAACATTCCATGATGGCTCACATAGGCAAACAAGCAAGTTCTGAATTCCCATTCAACTCGTGATACGAAGCCATTCTGTCAGTAGAGTGAGAGCCAAGGATCCACAAAAGCTCAAAAGATGTTCCATACATTGCCGGTACATTCATCAAACAAAGCGTTTACGCACACCGTCTCCGGGAGCACTATGGAAGTACACCGGTCATAACACGTTATCGAGAAATTCCCCACAGTCCAAGAGATAGCACAAAACGAGGAGAGGCGAAAGAGACGCAACTGTCATGGTCAGAGACACCGGGAGCTTGGCTGGGGCAGGGAGAAACTCTCACAGGCCACGGGGGTCACACGGCCAATAGAAATGTGATGTCACCAGCATTAGGTATGCTTATTGACACACATGGTTGAGAAACCCTGGGACACTGTGGTGAACACGGCCGTGACCAAGCGCTCTGCAATAGCCTCAGATTCCAAAATAGCATAACACCAGAGCTTCCCTCTCTGGTTCACAATGCATAGACATCAGTGAAAAAAGAACTACTCTCTCTTTTGATGTATTGCAGCTCATTGAATAAAGCCGGCTTAAAATCCATTCCACTATCAAAAGAACATTGGATATCATAATGCACAAAAATTTATTCCCCTCAACAACAACAAAAAAAATTAATCTTATAAACTAGGCCAGTATGTAGCTCATTTTGTCATATAAAACGCCAATGCCATTATTGTACAATGCAGGGAGAGAATACTTAGGCCTATCTGATCGAGGTCAACACGCAATCTTACTTTCATCTGATTATTCGAGGTAGGAACAGGCCAGTCACTCCAAACTCAGATTATCATGAAAAGCCATTGACGAGTTGCCATTCAATAACATTATAGGCCTATATGACACTTTCCACTATGGAGGTCACCATACTTCTTTGCCACACCCATTCTTGTTGAATATGAATACGAAATCAGTAGCATATATATATATATATATATATATATATGTCGCTGGAGTTAGGCTATGCTCACCAGAAAGCATGTAATGTGCATTGTATTTCATCATGTTAAAGAGTTGAAGACATAAGCCAGATAAAACAACGGATTAATAAGTGTAATAAAGATTGGAAAGATTCATAATTTCTTAATCATTCATCATCATTATTTGATCATGTTGAAACATAATTTTACCAACTTTGGAGTATTTGGTGCCAAATTAACATAAATTATCTTTTTGAATAATAACCGAATCACTAGTGCAGTTACTGCTCTTTTAGCCTAATGATGATGTGCTTTATATAAATCCTCAATCACAATTTGCTCTTAAATCAGTGAAAAGAAATTGCTGTATTCATACTATCATTCCTATCATCGCAGTCAAAATGGTAGGCTAGTTATATGAAATAGTGTTTTATCTGAATTCCTCAACTCTTGAATTTAAGGACATGGTTAAGAATAAACTAAACCAATTAGACCTGGATACATTTTGAGAAGTGTGGAATTTCGTTTGTGAGGGATAATTTCATAGTAGGCTTAACTGAGCGTATACATAATTACATGTTTATATCTACAACACACACACACACACACACACACACACACACACACACACACACACACACACACACACACACACACACACACACACGCGCGCACGCGCGCACGCGCGCACACACACCTTAAAGTTATGAAATAAATATTGGTGTATCAATGACGTGTAAGTGCAATACTAAAACAGTAGGCTACAGAGGCAACCAATGGACGATGTTTTATTCTGCTGAGACATCCCCTATTCTTCATGAGAAAATGGAATCTCCCACATGCGAAACGTAAAACCGAGGCCAGACAATGGAATTATAACGAGTCTCTCATACATGGGACACGTCTGAGTCTACTGTAGGCCTACAACCATGTTTCATTCAGGTGAATAATAGCGCTTATTTAAAAGTATCAATCGTTTTTCATATTTTGAGGCGACCCCTCAGCCTATAGGCCAAATACCCACTATTGATATTAGGCCTACACATTAACTTGAATTTCAAACCTCGAAACCGTCTCATGCATGACCGTAATGAAAACACAGACCGTACCTAGTTATGTATAGCCTAAAACTACAGTACAGTATGACAATGTGAATGTTGTGTGAAATTTCATCACCTACAGTTCGTTACAAAGCTTTATGCATTACTCTTACACAAACCAAAATTCGATTCGTTTTTCACGCATTCGAAAAGGTATATGATCTATAATGTAGCCTTCTTGGCTACTCCATCAATAACACCCAAACTTTAATTATTTTTTATACAAGGGTGAGAATGATTCATATGCTGTTACGAATATATAGGCCTTGAAGCTACTTTGTACTAACGTCAAATTAACTGTTTTCAGAAAGCTATCATTTCAATATTATAGGGGCAATGGAAGAAATGACTTGGTTTGCCAATATTATGATTATTATAATATAAACTTATTAGGCTAGTTGATTTTTACAGAAACAGACCAAACCAGTCTATGACAAAGTTATAACAATGTTTTCTTTCAAGGGATATAACCACTGTCATCAATCCATACTTAATCATTTATCTTCGTTTCATAATTGGAAGGTTAAAAGATCATTAGAGTCAACGTATCATATAGGCATTTCAAGTAATAGCCTTTAACATGATTTAGGGTACAATTCTTGGATTTTTCACAAGGATGTGTTATTAGCCTAAATATTTTCTCATAGGTCAAAATATAGCATATTTCTCCAGTCGTCATAATGGGCCTTAATGTTTTTTGATAGCCATTGGAAACAGTTAGCAATCTAGGCTACTATGGAGAACTTCATGATAACATTTAATAATTTAAATATTCACAAAACATTAATAAATATATAAAAAACCTTTACGTGTAATGCATGGTGTGAAATGAACTGAAGTTACTCCATTATTACCTATAAAAAAAACACCACACACAAGGTTTATAATTTACAGTAGAAATTGGTACTGAGATTTCTGTCAAACCAAAAACTATTGTATTTTGTGCATGGTCACTACGGGCTACAGTAGCCTATAAACCGTTATCACTAATGTATCAGAAGACCAATTCCCCGTTAACAGGAGCTGGGCACGGCCCGCCCTAGACTTTTCCTCGTCTCCTCATACAAAGCCAATATTCACGCCATCTATTTATTCTGTTAATCTACCACGGCACAGATTAAAATGACTGACAGGTGCTGAGCTAGCCAATGAGAGCTCGCGCTCTCGCCCTATGATTATTTAGCATAGTCTGGTTAAATTGGATTTGTGTAGGGGTAGATGTGTTGCTGTTCTGGGACTGCAATCAATATATTTACAATATTAACCAAAGAAACAAGGCAACCCAGCTATAGATGAGATCGTTGAAGACTTTGATTTTGTTGAAGACATAAGCAAGTAGATCGAAGCATGTTCACCAGTGATGACAGGCCTATAAATTACTTTTCTACAACAACAATCATATTTCATTTGAGTAACATGTAAACCTCAATACCTGACATTATAGGTGAACTTATGGCCAATGGGAGACTACATTTACATCATTTAGCAGACGAAGAGCAAATAAGGTTAAGTGCCTTGCTCAAGGGCACATCGGAAGATTTTTCACCTAGTCGGCTCCGGGATTCGGTAGACCATAGCTGAGAAATTGTCAAATTTGTTTTCTTGAAATGTTTTGAGACGGTCATTTATGCATGGGGCCTGATTTAGTTATTCTAAACCAGTATAAAGCAACATTTGCACCTGTAAATGTCAGATATAGTATATATTAGCATTATGACAATAGATTCATATTTCATCTTTGTTTTTGTCTTACCTTCCTAATTTTGTACAGGTGACGGTCTATAGGCCTATATCTGGGTACAGTTAACAGTAATTTTTTTAAAGTACTGTTTTTGAATACTTCCAGGCCCTCCTCTTTCCTTGGTGCAAAACCACCTCATAATTCAGCCTTAGGTGAATTCATTATTGACCATCAAAGGACCAGGCACGCCCCCTTCCTGCGTCATGTCCTGTTTTATAGGCTTCCACGATAGGTGCACTGTCCACATGGCATAGCCTATACTGTATGGCTGGACGCAGGTTTCTGGTAGCCTATACATTTATAGAGGGAAATATTATCGGTAGTGCCTTACCTTTTAACTATTATTTGACTAATGTGTATGTCATCTCCACATAGTAGGCCTAAATAATAGAAGTAGCCTAGGCTAAGTTGATAAAGGTTGCATACATTTTACAATGATTAATAGTATTCTACACCATATTGTTAAATCAATAATGTTATGATAACATCTATAAATGTGCAATGTAAATAGTTATAATATTGTGTACTATTCATATTGCTCATTGGTCATGGCAAAGTAGCCCATTTTCGATTTATTTCTATCATCGAATAACCGGCTCCTCCTAACAATAATTAAAATGTAGTTATAAAATAATAATATGGCTTTGATGGGCTAGCTATAGAAACGATAAAATCAGCCGTTAGAATGAAAACGTCTATAGGCCCTCAAACGAATCAGCCCCTGTTACTTGTAGGCTGCTGTTGCTGATAGCTGCTTTGACTTGAATGTACGAATAGTCCACTATCGTATAAATCCACCCCATACATCGTTGTCATTTATACAATGATAACACAGGTCTAGAGATAGATTGGGACTTTGCAAAGTTGTATATACCAAAACTCGCATAGCTTCACAAGGATTTGTAGCCTAACGTGAACTGAATAGGCTACCAAAAGGCATGGCCTACAACTGACTTTATGCCACACGATAGCATATATTGAGAATAAAATAACAATTTATTTAACATTATTCACACCCTTTAACTTTCACCCCACATCGATAATATAACATAAGTGGTATAGCTGTGGCTAATACCATAGGTGCAGAAAATCCAACATGACTTATGTTTCTTCTATTCTTCTGAAATGAATGAACGCTAAAGATCACAGCTAAAGCAATGTTAGCCTACTATTTTAAAACTGACACATTTACCGCAAAGAAATTGCATAGAAATAATTTACCTTGCTTGTATGAAAGTCTTTCTCAGATTTCAGCACCTGTTGCCTGTTGAATATATGCATAAAATACAATGTCAACTATATATATATATATATATATATATATATAAAAGTTGATGTTACACATAAACAGGTGTACTTATGCAAGAAAACATTGTTAATATCAGAACAAAATCTATTCAGATGGTGCACAGTCCAAAACGCACCGAAGATGATATATAGGTAGGCGTATTTCAGCAGCTGATTTTAAACGAAAAGAGCACAAGTATTTTGTGATGGAAAACTGGCAGCATTGTACATGCTTAGTCTACTTATAAATATTTTCGGCCTTTGAATATGAAAATTACAGTGACATGCATCTCTTTACCCAGTGGGTGAAGGGAGAGAGGGGAGAGGAGAGAGTACACACACGCACACCTGCTACCACTCAATTGCAAAACCTTTGCCCATTTATAACGCAATTAAGCTTTTTGATCCACCAATAAAGTTCGGGGAAAAAAACAAGTCCAGGCAGCTAGACTAAGAGAAATAATATAGGCCTACCATCACATGAAAAAAAATGTAAGCTGAACTCTATTTCAACTGGTCACAATGTCCTAAAACAAATATAAACCGAGAATATCTATAGATAGTATTTTTCTCGGTTCTCTTGAGGCTTGGAAATATAAAGTTTATCTAAAATAATACAAGTATTTTGTGTGTTGCCAAGATTCTCTTGGCTCTATTGTTGTCCGCTGCAAAGGCTGATTAATTAATTTCACACTGTAGCTCCAGAGAAGATTTTCCCACAAACAAGTGACCGAGAAAAATGTAGCCCCAAAGAAAGTCAACATCAAGTTCAACAACGTGCTGGCGCTCATTAGCATGACAATGGTGTCTGGGAGCACAGAAGTCTTCTTAACAAGAGGGTCTGGCGTCAAGACACTCCACCTCCCAGACCCCAGAACATTTTCCCAGGCTCTCCTAACAATCGCACAACTGTTTGCTTTAAACGCCAGCGCTGGGGCCACTCGGTTCGCCCTATCATTACTCCGCGGACTGCACAATGGACGATTCCGTTAAGACATGACATATTAACGCCGACATACCGCTAATGTTTTCTTACTTTTCAATGGAAGTCAAAATGTGTAGGCTATATAATTTCAAACCACTTCAATAAATAATAAAAAACGAACAATAAATGCAAGTGGATTATAATGCTGTTATTCCGCTATTAGGACAAATATTATTATTATAGACTACTTTTGTAATAAGTTTAAAAAATAAAAATAAAAAAAGCAGTAGGCCTACCTAAGCAATTCCAAAGTACCACCAAAGTTGACATTTTTTGGATCTTATAACCAACTCAAGTAGGCTTGACACCCGTTGCTATAATAATAATTTTCATGCATACTTACATACCGTAAATCCAATAAAATAGGCGTTACTGATGTCCACATTGAATTTCAGTTAGGTTTATAGAATTTTTGATGATAGAAAAACTCGAGTTCTGCAGCAGCAGTTTAGAGTTTGCTACAGCTATACGAGTTTGACCTGAGCCAACGAGAAATAAACCCGGAGCTATCTTGCATAGATACACTTTGAAAGAGAGCAAAGGTATGCAATGAGTCAATCCAATCCGGAGCAGTACTACGAACACTGGCATTAGTCTACTTTTGCTGGAGTGGCCTGAGACAAGAAAACTGGCCAAACGACTCTCTAATTTGTGCAAGTGTCCAGACTGCCAGTCAGTCCCGCACCACATGTCGTTGGCCTCGTCACGAGCCCGCCTGGCGAGGACGTGTCCAGAAACCCAAACAGTTCTGCTCCTCTATTCATTGTCCATTGTGAATTGATGTCTATTGTTCCAAATCTGTGTGAATTCTCCTTGACCCTTTTTAGTTACGCCCATAATCTTTTTCTGAATCATTCGCTAGACAAGAGACAGAGATAGATGTAGGCTAGTGTGGAGACAGAAGTAGAGAGATCTATAGAAGGGATCCAACACGACTTAGATCCATGAGCAGAGAAATAGAATGCCTGAAAGCCTTTTCCCATCACTCGCCAAGACGCAATACAGCACAAATGCCAGCCAGCTACATCTCCAAGTGAATCTTAACTTTTACCCTTCAAGTGTTTCCTTTTTTCCCACTTAACATAGACTACAATTACAACTCCATCATCCAACTACACATTATTTTAAGTCGACTCTCTTGCAATCCTCGCAGAAAGGCGGGATGGCACAGTTCTAAAAATTGCTGGCCTACATTTCGGCACCATCGCATCAGCGGAGAGGGACCCGTCACTGCAACCACGGGTCCCCGTGCTGCGCCTTGTTGCTTGAAGTAACACTTGCGTCAACTGCTTGCCTAGTCACTGAGTCAAAACGCGAGAGAGTGAATACGCGCCAAGCCTTTAGTCCCGTTCAGAAATAACAAGGAACATGCAAGCGCAATTATTAGAGGTGGATAAGACACCGTTTCAGCCGAGCAAATGAGCGAAGCACTGACTGCAGCCTCCTCTTGTCGAGGACCACTAGGAGAAAGGATGATTTCCTCTGGGTTCTGTATTAGTTCTGGCTCACGTTGCCTTACGTGGGTCTCGGTGGCTACGTCTCCATCCTCAGACCGCGCACAACCGTGTGCTGTTGAAGAGTGTTTTCTCATGCGACCACAGAGTTAACGCTTGTAACAAATGAGCAGGTACTTCATTCGAAAACACGACGGATAGCCTGATTGCAGGTGGATTCCGCGTTGAGTTGAAAGATACGTGCTAGTCCAAGCGCCTCGTATTTTACTACGTGAGTGAATACGTGCTTACGTCAGGAACCTGGATCGTTACCCTCCTTAGACGATTCAATGGTATCGTGAGAGGTTTCAGTAGGTTATTAGCAAAAACAACGTTTTGTGCATTTTAGTATATAGCTACGGTTGATATTTTGACAAATAACAACGTGTCTTATTTGGTAGAGCATGGTACTTGCAACGCCAAGGTTGTGGGTTCGATTCCCACGGGGGACCAGTACGAAAACACATGAAGATGTATGTAACTCACTACTGTAAGTCGCTCTGGATCAGAGCGTCTGCTAAACTGTAAATGTGAAACATTTTGAGAGCGAGATGTCTGTTTCACTTAATGTGCCCTGACATTTATTTACACTACAAACTATGATAGGCTTATACACATGTAGCATGTTATTTCTTCAGTTTCTTCAAAATGCCAGGTTTGTGTATAATGTATGTATGTATGTATGTATGTATGTATGTATGTATGTATGTATGTATGTATGTATGTATGTATGTGTGTGTGTGTGTGTGTGTGTGTGTGTGTGTGTGTGTGTGTGTGTGTGTGTGTGTGTGTGTGTGTGTGTGTGTGCGTGCGTGCGTGCGTGCGTGTGTGTGTGTGTGTGTGATACAATGGCATTTATATTGCTGCTCAGATGTTTTTGTTCAGAACTACAACAAGCAACAAGTAGATCAGCTTTCCTCAACATATTTGATTGGGTTCTCCTCATATTTGATCATGGCATTGATCATGATTTAAATAGATGTACGAAGACGACATCCTATTGTGGTTCTGAAATTTATCTAAATTTATCTCTGTTGAATATCTGAATATAATAGGCATCACATTGATCAATTAGGCCATGGTAATAACAAATTACAACCTTTGCAAGTTTTGAAGGCATCAGACAAAAAAAACTTCTGGTGAAATTAATTACTGAATAGGCCTATAGTCACTTGCACGAGAGTAGTTTAGCATTGCCTATGTTTAGCATGAATTTATTTACATAATATTAACATTCATATCAAAGCGTTTCGTTAGATTGACTGTCTTTACAGTCTTTTTCGCAGCTCATCTGACCAGATATAGTTTTAACGACGCAAAGAAAAGTGGTAAAAGTATAATAATAATAATAATAATGTCATAGCCTACATCTTTCGATTAAATCTGAAGTAAAAACTTACATCTTTGCTGCAACTCAATGTCCCTTTGAGAAACAATTTGATTTTGATAATAACCATCATCTTTAACGATCAATGTCAAGGGCAGCTGGCCCCTAACTTGGGCCTCTACATTTTGTAACGGTTCTCAGTGTATACAAGGAACAAATTGGACAAAGAATATAGGCTACTTTTATTAACAGACGTAAATCCACATATTAATTTAGCTAATTATCAGCAAGCTATAACTTGGAGGCAAACGGAACTCATTAATGTAATCTATAGGTTATCCATGAAGGATAATGAATAACTCGTTTTTTTGTTGGTCAGGAATGACAGACAGCCTACACTTCACACAACCGCAACGCTTGAAATAACCTAAATAGCCTACATATCAAACATATTAGGATCTATTATTACTATTGTAATTTTAACAACGTATTTTTATTGAAATATAGGTGTAATATTTAGTATAAACCTGATTTGAACTGTAAATTTATACAAACTGAAAATGCAGCATTTCACCTAATTCATGGCATCGCGTGGTAGCAGACTTAATTTATCTCACTGTGAAACCAGTTACAAGCCTATCTATGCATTGCAAATGCAGATTTTTGGGTTTAATAGCTCCTACTGACTACTAGATATTGATAAATAAGTGTGAATACAAGCCTATAAAATAAGCCTACATGACCGTTTTGAGACTCACGAATTTCAGCATGTATCTGAGTAGGCTATCTCGAAACTGGGAATTTTGTATTAATCTTAAACCACCTCAAGAGAAAGGATTCAAGTAAGGACTGAAGCAACTGCCGAAACAGCGACGCCCATCGGACGAAAGTTCTAGTCCATGTAATGCACGAAATCTGATTAACATTTATGATTAACCTATTATACAAAATGAAATGGCTATTGGTCACACTTTCATTACATTGTAAGGAAAGTATCATTATTAGTCGTAGCAATTAGTAGTATATTTGTAGCCGTCTATAAACAGACGAGACACATCATTTTGCATATTTTTATGAGATATAGACCTAATCACATTTGGTCATTTATTTAATTGCACTCAATTAAACGTTTTCTTAAATAATAATGTGGATGACATAAAATAGATACAAGAATAATCATAAATGACAAGTTTAAGAAGTATGCTGGAAGAAGACTCCAGGTGACATGATGTTAATAACTCAGACAACAGTTAAAACGTCATTTGATTATCCTCGGTGTTTTAAATATAAAGAAAATAAAACTGGAGTCATGCTGTGTTATTGAAAAATCCCCATTTGAACATATACAGCTAGAAGATCCCAACGCCTGAAAAACCTGTAGCCTACTGGAACCGACCACAATCAAATTCTATCAAGACAGTTGGTGACGAGATCTATGCATTTATCGAAAGGGAATCAAACAAAGCAAACAACCGATAATTGAATGTCAATCTTGGAAATTGTGGAAATTGTGGTAACCTAACATCAACTATATGATTCTGCATTGACTTTTATTTAACATAGTGAAGAATAATTTGGACTATTTTATCAATTTCATGCTAACATAGATTTAAAATCTGAGGGGTTTATTATTAATATGCTTATAAAGCGTTATTGTTACATTCCTCTATTGAAAAGTGATTTTTCATAATTTTTCATGTTTCAACCTGGGCATAAGAGCAGAGCAATATTACTTTTCGCTGGAAAAGGGTGTGGTAAAACCTATGAGAGCCACATACATTAGACAGGTGCTGCCCAACTACAGAAAAAAGAGGTTCACTATTGCCATTCAAATGAAAGGTGCATTTAGAGTGAGACTCCGTTTTAAATGTGATCTGTGTGGAACAACTTATCCAGTAATTGCATTTCTATTTATCAAAGAACACTCATGTTACCTCTTTTCCAATTCAGTGAAACATAGAGGAGTATATGATCAATCTAATATAATATATTTATAATTATCTGAACGATCAATAATCTATCAATGGGACATATCATCTCACAGCAAAAGTTCCTTCAGGGCTAGACTCAAAAGAATCTTGATGGGACATATAATCTCACAGCAAAAAGTTCCTTCAGGGCTAGACTCAAAAGAATCTTGATGGGACATATAATCTCACAGCAAAAAGTTCCTTCAGGGCTAGACTCAAAAGAATCTTGATGGGACATATAATCTCACAGCAAAAAGTTCCTTCAGGACTCAAAAGAATCTCGCTTATGAGCATACAATTCTTAGGACTGATTGGACAGAGGAGCAGGAATCACTAAGATCATTCAGAAAAATATAGTAATAAAAAGTCCTAATGCCTGATTGGACAATGTAACATATTGCAGTGTGTATATAATGTATTTGTGCCTCAGAGAGAATGTGATTGTGCTAGTTGCAGTGTCTTTGTGCACTCTACATCTCTATGCTTTTGAAAGAGTAATATGTTATCTATGTAAACAAAGTCAAAACATCTTGGTAATCACGTGTTGAAAGGAAATTCAGTGGACCACTCTAATAGCATCTTCTTACTGTATCGGGCTATTGCCACTTTATCCTACCACCCCCATGATTAAATAACCATTTCATGACAGTTTGGAGTTTTGAAATATATGACTTATTATACAGTATTAAACTCATATATCTGTAATATATCTGTAACTGCAGCAATTCCTTTGGAGTAACTGGATTTCTGTTGGATGATGCTATTGGTGGAATACCTCTGGTGTACCTTAACCGACTGCAGATGAATGGTCTGTATATGGTTTGCTATAAATATCCCAAATGTACACTATGTGTATTTCAGCATATGATTATGACAGAGAGTCCTTTAATTAATTTGCAGTGGGCTAAATCAGGGCCATACACAGTGTTTCTTGGTAGTCTTGAACAAATCTACTTAGAAACAAAAGTATACACCTCACACACATGGCTATGGGCTTTGAAAAAGGAAGACACCTGTACCATGTCAGATATGTAGTTGAAATGTATTCAATTTTAAGTTTGCATCCCAATATTAGACTTTATATACATTACAGAAGACTGAAATATAACAAAACCGTTTGACATCTAAACAATGGATTTTCTATTTTTTTTTTTTTAATTGAAAATTATGAAATTATGAAAAATATGAATAACATTCCACCCATTAGGCCACTAGGTAATTTGACTGCAGGAAAGGGCTACTTGGAGTTGAATTTAATAAACAATGATTTTATCTTGTCTCCCTCTGATGAGGAGAAAGAGAACGACAAACATAATTTAACTGCCACTCTGCATTATTAGACTATAAATTACTATAATCATATTCATTTCCTTCCATCATATATGCATGTTTTAATTATCTTTGAATTTGAGCATATAAACTGCTATATGTAAATGTTATAATTGAATGCATAATAGTATAATCGAAGGCAATATCGCCCAACCTAACACAGTGAGTTATAAAAAGACAAACATCCCATTTTAAATGATGCAAAAGCATGCACAACGATTAGTCCCATACATTTGTGTCTATCAATCCCCTCACGGCGGTGAGTTGATCAGTCATTGATAGACAGAATTTCAAATCAACCCCCAAATCAATAGACACAGAATTACTTAATTATAGACACAGAATTACAAAATTGGCATAATATTCTGCATGTAACATAATCCATAAATATTTTTTTTTTATGTATACTACCAGATATAACCGCATAACACCACTGAATCACTAGAGTCAGGTTCAATGGTTTACAAGTGACCAAATCAAGGGTCCCACTTTTGAGAATTACAATAGCCATACTTCAAAGGGCTTGACCTCACATAAGGGCATTAAGTAGTCTCATGGGTCATGCATCAAGTCAAAGAGAGACCAAATATTTGAGGGTGGGAAGACCAAATATTTGAGGGTGGGATACCCTAGCCCGCTAACCCTACACCAATTAGTACTAACTGCCTATAGCCTATAAAGACCTATTTTGATGACAGGGCTCAGTTTAAAATCTAAATTAGCTTCAGAATATTATCAAAAGATTAACTGCTGGGTGAAATGAGTCGAGGAAACCGCCTCATAGCTATGCTCACAAATGCATGACCTATAGAATCAGCCATTATCAACTGAAAATATTCCTGCATGCTATTCAGGGAGAAGACATTTTGAAGGTATTACCAGAGAAATGCCAGAGTTCAAGAGTGTAACTTCAGTCAAACAATCTACAGAGCATGGCATGCAGAGGGAACAGCACGTGCCCCTTCAATCCACTTAAGATTCATACATATATGAGATGCAGCTAAGTTTGATTTACACCAAATTACTTGTTATGCAATGTCCTATAAACCAGAAAAAAATACCTGCATAGATAGCACCCATGACTACTACTGCCAGGGTCTAGGCCTAGTAACCGTTACTATTCACCCTTCTCTACCCTGATGCAGCTACTACCACCCTCCACCTAAACAGTTGAGTAAGGAGAACCTGAACCAAATCTAACATCAACATTCAGTATGCCAGCAACACAAGTGAGTCAGGGTAGCAGGCATTGCACCGATGCCATGCCTTATGACCTGCAATGTACAGTATACTATCAGCAGACATTTCCAATTGACTTAACGCAGAGGCTCTCAGAGGGATAACGCCCACCTGTATCATCAATAAATATATAATCAATATCATCAATGGACTGAGGTTTAGAGGCAAGTTTGATACGGGAGCAAGCACATTCACTTTGGGCAAATTCTGGATTCTGTCTACACAATTCTGACATCAGAAACAATAAATCATGAGATGAAAATACATGGCATATGTCAATGTGAATATATCAATGACACATCAATAAATAAGTGTAATGTAATAAAGAGCATCAGCTTGCGCAGCTCTGAACTTGAGTTGGCCTGCCATCTCACAAGAATTCCGTGTGAATGATAACAAATGGAAATAGGCTAATCATTTTAACTTGATAGGTAAGGTATAACCTCTACGTTTGTCTCCCCGCAGCAATGATACATATCAAATATGGAATTCATTTTATATGCACAACATAACATGTGTGAAGGAAATGTACATTCAGAATAATTACATGATCTAGCTAGTAGCATTACGCACGACTCAACATTATACCCATCGAATGTAATTAATGTAGCGTACATTGTTAAATTGCAAAAGGTTTACTCTGAAATTATAAGCAATAATCCACAGATGGTAGTCGATGCATAATGAATAATAATACAAAAAAATGTCTGTATAATGAAGGTTGAACAGTAGCCTGCGTTGAGGCCTATACCCGCAAGAAGAAGAATACAGTTGATAAACTTACAGTGTGTGTCCTGGAGAGTTGCTGCAGAGAGGGAGATGCTTATTCGTTCCCTGCCACGAGAAAAAAGACGGGCTTCTATCTGCCTCCCCTCTTTAATTACAAGCGGGCTGAATTTTATGCTAATGAGAACAACTTGCGCAGCATAAAGGAAGGGAGCAAGGGCCAAATTCGCCTCTCCTTTCCCATGCAATTCCGACGGTCAAGTTCAAGCGCAGAGACTTGTGCAGACAATTATCATTCAAAACACGTATGTGTATAGGAACATAGCCTATGTGCAAAATTCGTTGGGGGAGGTAGTCCTCAAAATGTTTCTTTACCATTTAGGCATTTTGGTAGAGCCAGCCATTTTGCTATAATTACCTACCCCCCTTGTGGAATATGAAGATGAAATCAAGGTATCTCGAAAATAATCAATAGCCAGATTTAAAACCATAAAGTCAATGAAATAGCTTAAACATTACATTGAACAGATTTAGCTCAATTTCTTTTTCTAATGATCACTGAACATTTTAATTCAGAGGGAGGCCTACATTCTGATAACATGTTGCAAACATATAGAGTAGAGAAGTGTTAGGAAATACAATTAAATTGAACTGCTTCACATTCTCAATGTATTATTTATTCTCATCACATTCCCTCTTGAAAATAATAAGTGCACATCCTTCAAAGTTCATACATCCGGCCAATCTAGCTCAATTTCATGTTCAGTCGAGGTACAGTACAACAAAAAACAACCACCATATTGTACCTCTAAAATTCCCATTTAGTTTCACTGTCTCAACATACAGTAGGCCTATTATATGGTCAGTAAAGGGAACGGTAGGGTAACAGTAGAGAAGAGTATCAGAGATGTATGAAGCACAAGAAGATTTAGGATGTATATTTGGACAGAAAATGGCTTGGAAATAACATTTTTTTTAAACAACTTTTAAAAAACGAATCATGTCTAAATGGTCATTTAGATAAAGAACAAACTATGTATATACATGTAGTTCCTGATAAAATATCATAGTTCTATGTACAGTAGTTCCTATTACTCAGAACACAGCCGTTCATGTTGAGACACACACACAAACACAAACACGCGTGCGCGACAAAAGATTACCTACCAGATGCGATGAACACCGAGAAGCACTCAGCACAACATAATTACCGCTGTACATTTAAGTAATTATGCGTGTACATGTGCACTCATTCACGTAGTCAAAATCCTGAATCAGTATGAGGACAAGCTATAGCAAACGTGCCACAGAGTCATGCCAATCCAATTTGGCTTGGTTCAGCCGAATTAGCTGCATTTATGTAGCCTAAATCCCTAACCAGGGACACTATGGGAAGATGTGAATGTGAATATACGTGGTCATTTGATGGTTTAATTTAATTTCTCACTGTTCAGGATTATGAAATACTTGCATCCTATTGCAGATGTGGCCCTTTGGACCTCGTTGTTGTGTAATAGAGAAGGGAGAACGAGCAGGGTAACACTCACATATACACAACGCTGATGTTATTCCTTTCTTCCAACCAGTCTGAATCAAATGAAGTGGATGGATGGTCATCCAGGATAACCAAAGCTATATACAGTGGGGCAAAAAAGTATTTAGTCAGCCACCAATTGTGCAAGTTCTCCCACTTAAAAAGATGAGAGAGGCCTGTAATTTTCATCATAGGTACACTTCAACTATGACAGACAAAATGAGTAAAAATAATCCAGAAAATCACATTGTAGGATTTTTAATGAATTTATTAGCAAATTATGGTGGAAAATAAGTATTTGGTCACCTACAAACAAGCAAGATTTCTGGTTCTCACAGACCTGTAACTTCTTCTTTAAGAGGCTCCTCTGTCCTCCACTTGTTACCTGTATTAATGGCACCTGTTTGAACTTGTTATCAGTATAAAAGACACCTGTCCACAACCTCAAACAGTCACACTCCAAACTCCACTATGGCCAAGACCAAAGAGCTGTCAAAGGACACCAGAAACAAAATTGTAGACCTGCACCAGGCTGGGAAGACTGAATCTGCAATAGGTAAGCAGCTTGGTTTGAAGAAATCAACTGTGGGAGCAATTATTAGGAAATGGAAGACATACAAGACCACTGATAATCTCCCTCGATCTGGGGCTCCACGCAAGATCTCACCCCGTGGGGTCAAAATGATCACAAGAACGGTGAGCAAAAATCCCAGAACCATACGGGGGGACCTAGTGAATGACCTGCAGAGAGCTGGGACCAAAGTAACAAAGCCTACCATCAGTAACACACTACGCCGCCAGGGACTCAAATCCTGCAGTGCCAGACGTGTCCCCCTGCTTAAGCCAGTACATGTCCAGGCCCATCTGAAGTTTGCTAGAGAGCATTTGGATGATCCAGAAGAAGATTGGGAGAATGTCATATGGTCAGATGAAACCAAAATAGAACTTTTTGGTAAAAACTCAACTCGTCGTGTTTGGAGGACAAAGAATGCTGAGTTGCATCCAAAGAACACCATACCTACTGTGAAGCATGGGGGTGGAAACATCATGCTTTGGGGCTGTTTTTCTGCAAAGGGACCAGGACGACTGATCCGTGTAAAGGAAAGAATGAATGAGGCCATGTATCGTGAGATTTTGAGTGAAAACCTCCTTCCATCAGCAAGGGCATTGAAGATGAAACGAGGCTGGGTCTTTCAACATGACAATGATCCCAAACACACCGCCCGGGCAACGAAGGAGTGGCTTCGTAAGAAGCATTTCAAGGTCCTGGAGTGGCCTAGCCAGTCTCCAGATCTCAACCCCATAGAACATTTTTGGAGGGAGTTGAAAGTCTGTGTTGCCCAGCAACAGCCCCAAAACATCACTGCTCTAGAGGAGATCTGCATGGAGGAATGGGCCAAAATACCAGCAACAGTGTGTGAAAACCTTGTGAAGACTTACAGAAAACGTTTGACCTCTGTCATTGCCAACAAAGGGTATATAAAAAAGTATTGAGATAAACTTTTGTTATTGACCAAATACTTATTTTCCACCATAATTTGCTAATAAATTCATTAAAAATCCTACAATGTGATTTTCTGGATTCTTTTTTCTGATTTTGTCTGTCATAGTTGAAGTGTAACTATGATGAAAATTACAGGCCTCTCTCATCTTTTTAAGTGGGAGAACCTGCACAATTGGTGGCTGACTAAATACTTTTTTGCCCCACTGTACCTCCATTTGAATATGAATAATTGCCTGAACATGCAGAAATGTCAATACATTCCAAAGTTATTAGGCCTAGTTAGACTGAGGGTGGCCCACATCAGTTAGACACAAAATGCTATCATAACTGAGACTGTAGCTTGACTTCCTCTCTTCAATTGCATGTTAAGCAGAATTATACATTTATATTTTGCTATTGACTAAATGACTGAAGACACCAGTCTGCCAATGAGTGAAGGAGGCACCAACAGGAAAGAGAGAATCTATTATCTGTTCAAGTGTGATATGATAGGACAGGCTTGATTTGGAGGCAAACACTTTCATGTGCTGCTTGCCACATGTCACCCTCGCTGTGCTAGTCAGATGCCAACTGGTTAATCAATCCTCTTTGAAAAGCCATATATTGTGGCACCACCATATCTGGCACCTCAGAGCATTTAGATTCTGTTCAGTACAGTACAGACGATGAATGGCAGTGATATAGGGATGGGCTGGGCACTGTGCGCAGTGTCTCTACTTTTTCTGCATTGTAGCCTACTCCCTGTCCCTCCCTCCCTCCCTGCCCAAGACTCCCCCCTGAGATATGGCGGTGTCTGAAATGTCATAGTCATGAATCTCACACCTCTTTTAAATCCCTCTGACAAATCAGTCCCAGTCTCCTCAGTTTCCATAGCTATCCCTGCGCCATGCACATGCAGAGTGGATGAGGCAGCCTGTGAGTGGAAAGGTGCAGGAGGTGGGAGGGTCCACTGACAGGGCCACCGCTGCCACATTTGCATGTATTCAAATAAAGCATGAATAACATGCATGCAGCAAACAAAGACGGGCCAATGAGAAGGCCTCTTTCCCGCCAGCCCACAAGCCCACTGTATTCACAGCAGCACCCTGGGACGGAGACAGGGAAGTGGTGTGAGAGCAGAGCGGCCCCTGAGTGGTGCAGGAGGGAGACCCTTGTGGCCCCCAGAATATTAGCATTCAATTTGTGCCCATTTCCCAGTAATGTCTGGACACAGATGGTTAATATGTCTGAAGAATTACAATTTGTATCAAAGATGATAGTGAAGGTGTTTTTCAAGGTGCCTTTTTTTCTTGCATACTGAAATGTGTCTATTAGAAAGATGTTCAAGACCCAACCATACAACAGGTGTCCATAGAAGACATTGGGACACAATTCAAAGACACATTAACCTCCTGCTCAAATCTTTGAAACACATAGGCCTCCATTGCAGATTAAGATTTTACTTACATAGTATGGACAATGCAGTTCTTTATACAGCAGCACACATATACAGGTCTGTAGACCAGATACCCGCTTCCTCCACTGATTGTACAACACTACAGTCAACAGTCACACGCAATTCTGCACCACATTTTCAAGAGGAAATTGTTTGCATTTTCACTGGGTAGCCCTTTCGTCATGATTTACAGGCAAAGACGTAGGCCCGGTGCTGCATACTTGCTTAAGCGAGATGTTACCATCTTCCACAATGCTTCTTTTGTTGTCGTTCACCATTCTGATAGAAATCACATGCTCTTGTGCACAAGCTCTGTGGGCAAAACATCCAACACAAATTCAGCAAGACGGGTGCTGCCAATTAGCAAAAAGTGGAAATTGTATCAGCTTTTTAAAAGATCCTCACAAACAAGTGGACACACATGCTAAACTCAGATTTGAATGCAATGAATGGCTTTTTAGCAAAAGATCTGGGAGGTTTTGCTCTGTATGCTCCAGTGGAGGAATACAGGAGACTGCTTTATAGAGGATGATCTGTCATTTCTATGCATGGCCTGGACCTGTGTGTGTGTGTGTGTGTGTGTGTGTGTGTGTGTGTGTGTGTGTGTGTGTGTGTGTGTGTGTGTGTGTGTGTGTGTGTGTGTGTGTGTGTGTGTGTGTGTGTGTGGTGGGCCATGCTTTATCAGCCGATCAAGCACACCACACTGCGGACGGTTAGAGGCACGTACAAATGTCCTTGTTGCCAAACTATTCCCCCAGCAGTGGCTTAGCTAGACAAGCTCAGGCTCAGACATTATCTTTCAAATCTGTAACATCTGATCAAATCACGCATTCTATATCACTATATTTCTATATAAAATCAAATAAAAACACAAATTAAATGAATTAAGGTTTGTCTGAAACAGGCTACAGTAAAACACATTCAGCCTTTTTACACTGCATTGTTCTTAGCCCCAGGCTATCTTAGCCCCAGGCTATCTTAGCCCCAGGCTATCTTAGCTCCAGGCTATCTTAGCTCCAGGCTAAGACTGGCCCTGGGCTAGCTTAGACAGAGATTCGACACAAGCATTTGTTAACCCAGGGCTAACGGACAAACCCAATACGTGACCAACGTTACATTCTACGTAGAGTCCTGCATGGGCATTAGATTTAAGCCCTACCCATACAAATGACGTTCAGGCCCTGCTCGAACTGAAATCAATTAGTTAGAAAATGGGTTTGTGCAATCCCCGGATACTTGGGACGTCCCTACCCTAAATCCTAACCGGTAACCTTACCCTAACCTGTTTAGAGCGTTGGGTCAGTAACCGAAAGGTTGCTGGTTCGAATAACCTAGCCGACAAGGTATACAAACTGTTCACGTGCCTTTGAGCAAGGCACTTAACCCTAATTTGTGCAAGGGGTGTATGTGGGGTATGTGACAAATATAAATAAACCCTAACCCTAACCCTAACCCTAACATATTTTACCCTAACTGTAACCCTAACCTTAACCCTTACCTTAACCATTTTACATTTCAACTTCAAAGTTGGACATCCCAAGGATCCCGAATCTCTGTCTCGCCCCACTCCAGAGCAGGGCCAGCTAGCCCTGGGCTAACGTTGGTGTTAGCCCACTTTAGAATGTGCAAGTGTGAACACTTGCTTTTCCCAGGGCTAAAATCTCCCTTAGCCCAGGGCTTAGGAGGCTCTTAGCCCTGGGATAAGTTGTGAATGCAACTGCTGCGATGACACATTCTTTTTCACAGGATGGCTCCAGGGCTACAGTGCTTTCACAGAGACCTGACTTTATTGACTGAGTCCACAAGAACGACCAAAACCACTGACAAACAAACACTTCTGATTGAAAGAAAGAACAGTTAGCAACTGCAATCAAACATTAATTGCAATACAAAAGACAGCTGCAAGACAATCGCCTTAAAGAGCGACTGGAAGTGCCGATCCAGCATGTGTTTTTCTGGGGGGTGTGGTAGTTACTGATGTTTATCCCCCAATAGACACCATTGGAATAAAGTTAGTATAACTTCCTCAAAATAGTCAGAATGAATCTAAGATAACTCAAGAAATCTGTAATTAATTATGACATTTATGCAGAGGAGATTTTAGTCGCGCAATTCCAGCTAAGGTGCATTATTTCTCATGTAAAATAATGTATGATGATGATAATGATGCATGATGTAAACAATCCCATGCTCAGATAACATGAAAATAGAGCTCTTTGGTCACATACCAGGGGTGAGTTTGGCATCAAAAAACAGAAGCATATGCAGAAAAATACCTCATACCTACGGTAAAATATGGTGGTGCATCTTTGATGTTATGGGGCCATTTTGCTTTCACTGGTCTTGTGACCCTTGTTAAGGTCAATGGCATCATGAACTTTACCAAGTACTATGACATTTTAGCCCAAAACCTGCTTGCCTCTGCCAGGAGGCTGACACTTGGCCACAAGTGGATCATCCAGCAAGACGATAACCCAAGCACACATTAAAATCCTCAAAGAAATGGTTAATTGACCACAAAAATCAATATTTTGCAATGGCCATCTCAGTCTCTGGACTTGAACCCCATTGAAAACCTGTGGTTTGAATTGAAGGGTGCCGTCCATAAGAGCAGACGAAGGATATCAAGGATCTGTAAAGATTCTGTATGGAGGAATGATCTAAGATCCCTCCCAAAGTGTTCTCCAATCTCATAAAACATTTTAGAAAAGGCTCAGTGTCGTTATTATCGCAAAGGTAGGGTGCTGTGGTACTGGAGTACTAAAAATTTGCCTGACGACTCAAACTGAATTATTCCGCTGCTCTAATTCGCTACAAACTTCAGTCTTCTAAGACTGCCATTGTTGAAGTTGTTTGTGGTGACTTCAAAATGAGGGCTGTTGTACAAAACAAAGTAACCAGTGATTGGCTCATCTCTAACCAATCAGAGTATCAAAGCCAATGCTCAAAACGCCACTTTACCCACGTGTGTTCTGGCTCTGGCACCAACCCATCGGTTTCTGGGACCAATCAGAACGGTTAGAATGTGTTTGCATTTAAAAACTCTTTGGTTAGGGTACTCAGATCCAGACTCATTGTGCAGAAGAAACTAATGTCCGTTGGCGTGGCGTAGCGTTTGGTCGGAGCAAAGAGTTTGGGTAGCCAGGCAAACTGAAAACATGGGTGCTGATAATTTTGATTATGTCACGCCCTGGCTATAGAGAGGGTTTTTTATTCTCTATTTTGGTTAGGCCAGGCTGTGACTAGGGTGGGCAGTCTATGTTCTTTTTTCTAGGTTATTGGTTTTCTATGTGTTTGGCCTGGTGTGGTTCCCAATCAGAGGCAGCTGTCTATCGTTGTCTCTGATTGGGAGCCATATTTAGGTAGCCTGTTTTCCATTGTGTGTTGTGGGTGATTGTTTTCTGTTTAGTGTATGTTCACCTGGCAGAACTGTTTCATTTTCGGTTTTTCCTTGTTGTTGTTGTTGTTGTTGTTGTTGTTGTTGTTGTTGTTGTTGTTGTTGTTGTTTTTTGGTCCTCTTCTCCTTCCACCAACGAGAATCGTTACAGATTAATTGTTAAACAAAATCTATTTCTCTGAGCAATTGTATTATTATAATTTTTTTAGCATGCAATACAGCTCAGTATTTGTATTATTTATTTTATACAGTATTTTCTGTTCGTCTTTATCAAGGGTTCCAATAATTATGGACCTGACTGTATCCTTTCTCTCCCTCATGAGGAGGGAGGTTAATAAAAGTTCACAGAATTAACAAGTAAATGTAGACCAGCCAATTAGTGAGTGTGTTTTCAATGATAACAATTTGGTTTATGATTTATTAAGTGATTAAAACATGTCATTCTGTTACCAAATCGGTAACAGAAGGAACCAAAAATCTAAAACCAAAAACAGAATGACTGCAACTGAACTGGCTACCATGGGAATTCATTGTAATCACAAACCACAGTTGGGTCACCTGCTACTGTCCTCCCTTCCACTGGCATACTGGTACTGTATGTTCAGCTCATAACTGTTTTCTTTCTCTTTCTGTAGTGTGGTGGTAAAGAAAATGTATGAAAACATTCTTTCTCTCTCCCCGTCTCTCTTCTCTCTCTCTCTCTCTCTCCTTTTAATGTCACCGCTCCCGGCTCTTACTGACACCTACCCATAAGCCTCCTCTCTTTCCATTTACTGTAATCAGCCCTCTCACCCACTGAACACCGACCGACACCGGACGTCCATGGATGTTGAAAGTAGTTTACATTTGATCAGTCCAAATCTGAACCAATCATAGATGTCTGTTTCGAAAGCTTGGACAGCGTGAGTGATTAAAAGTATAGGAGTATAGGTCAATACAATACAGTACAGTACTGTACAGTAGAGTTTAAATAAAATAAAATAAATTCAAATTTGATTTGTCACATACGCCGAATACAACAGGTGTAGACCTTACAGTGAAATGCTTACTTAAAAGCCCTTCACAATGCTTTAGGAAGTTAAGATTTTTTTAAATTCAGTGTTAAGTAAAAAATAGAAAATAACAAGCGAAGCTATATATAGGGGGTACCGGTATAGAGTCAATGTGTGGGGCCACCGGTTAGTTGAGGTAATATGTACACGTAGGTAGAGTTAAAGTGACTATGCATAGATTATAAACAGAGAGCAGCAGCAGCGTAAAAGAGGGGTCTGGGTAATCATTTGATTAGCTATTCAGGAGTTTTATGGCTTGGAGGTAGAAGCTGTTAAGAAGTCTTTTGGACCTCGACTTGGCGCTTCGGTACCGCTTGCCGTGCGGTAGCAGAGAGAACAGTATATGGTTCCTCTGAAACCGCCTGGTAAAGAGGTCCTGGATGGCAGGAAGCTTGGCCTCAGTGATGTACTGGGCCGTACGCACTACCCTCTGTAGTGCCTTGTGGTCGGAGGCCGAGCAGTTGCCATACCAGGCAGTGATGCAACCAGTCAGGATGCGCTTTATGGTGCAACTGTAGAACCTTTTGGGGATCTGAGGATCCATGCCAAATCTTTTCAGTCTCCTGTGGTGGAATAGGCTTTGTCGTGCCCTCTTCACAACTGTCTTAGCGTGTTTGGACCATGAAAGTTTGTTGGTGATGTGGACACCAAGGAACTTGAAGTTCTCAACCTGTTCCACTACAGCCCCATCGATGAGAATGGGGGCTTGCTCGGTCCTCCTTTTCCTGTAGTCCACAATCATCTCCTTTGTCGTGATCACGTTGAAGGAGAGGTTGTTGTTCTGGCACCACACGACCAGGTCTCTGACCTCCTCCCTATAGGCTGTCTCATCGTTGTCGGTGGTCAGGCCAACCACTGTTGTGTCCTCGGCAAACTTGATGATGGTGTTGGAGTCATGCCTGGCCATGCAGTCATGAGTGAACAGGGAGTACCGGAGGGGACTGAGCACGCACCCCTGAGGGGCCCCAGTGTTGAGGATCAGCGTGGCGGATGTGTTGTTCCCTACCCTTATCACCTGGGGGCTGCCCGTCAGGAAGTCAAAGATCCAGTTGCAGAGGGAGGTGTTTAGTACCAGGGTCCTTAGCTTAATGATGAGCTTTGAGGACACTATGGTGTTGAACGCTGAGCTGTAGTCAATGAATAACATTCTCACATAGGTGTTCCTGTTGTCCAGGTGGGAAAGGGCAGCGTTGAGTGCAATAGAGATTGCATCATCTGTGGATCTGTTGGGGTGGTATACAAATTGGAGTGGGTCTAGGGTTTCTGAGATAATGGTGTTGATGTGAGCCATGACCAGCCTTTCAAAGCACTTCATGGCTAGAGACGTGAGCGCTGGTGCTCTGATGCATGTTTCAGTGTTACTTGCCTCGAAGCAAGCATAGAACTAATTTAGCTGTCCTTCCCTTTTTAGTCTGTAATAGTTTGTATTGTTTTGACGCTTCTGACGTCCTGTATTGACGCTTTGCCTGTTTGATAGTTCGTCGGAGGGCATAGCGGGATTTCTTATAGGCTTCCGGGTTAGAGTCCCGCTCCTTAAAAGCGGCAGCTCTACCCTTTAGCTCAGTGCGGATGGCTTCTGGTTGGGGTATGTGCAGTGGCTTGCGTAAGTATTCACCCCCTTGGCATTTTTCCTATTTTGTTTCCTCACAACCTGGAATTAAAATAGATTTTTGGGGGAGTTTGTATCATTTGATTTACACAACAAGGCTATCACTTTGAAGATGCAAAATATTTTTGTGTGTGAAAAACAAACAAGAAATAAGACAAAAAAACAGTAAACTTGAGCGTGCATAACTATTCACCCCCCCAAAGTCAATAGTTTGTAGAGCCACCTTTTGCAGCAATTACAACTGCAAGTCTCTTGGGGTATGTCTCTATAAGCTTGGCACATCTAGCCACTGGAATTTTTTCCCATTCTTCAAGGCAAAACTGCTCCAGCTCCATCAAGTTGGATGGGTTCCGCTGGTGTACAGCAATCTTTAAGTCATACCACAGATTCTCAACTGCATTGAGGTCTGGGCTTTGACTAGGCCATTCCAAGACATTTAAATGTTTCACCTTAAACCACTCGAGTGTTGATTTAGCAGTATGATTAGAGTCATTGTCCTGCTGGAAGGTGAACCTCTGTCCCAGTCACAAATCTCTGGAAGACTGAAACAGGTTTCCATCAAGAATTTCCCTGTATTTAATGCCATCCATCATTCCTTCAATTCTGACCAGTTTCCCAGTCCCTGCCGATGAAAAACATCCCCACAGCATGATGCTGCCACCACCATGCTTCACTGTGGGGATGGTGTTCTCAGGGTGATGAGAGGTGTTGGGTTTGCGCCAGACATAGCATTTTCCTTGATGGTCAGAAAGCTCCATTTATGTCTCATCTGACCAGAGTACCTTCTTCCATATGTTTGGGGAGTCTCCCACATGCCTTTTGGCAAACACCAAACGTGTTTGCTTATTTGTTTCTTTAAGCAATTACTTTTTTCTGGCCACTCTTCCGTAAAGCCCAGCTCTGTGGCGTGTACGGCTTAAAGTGGTCCTATGGACAGATACTCCAATCTCCCCTGTGGCGCTTTGCAGCTCCTTCAGGGTTATCTTTGGTCTCTTTGTTGCCTCTCTGATTAATTCCCTCCTTGCCTGGTCTGTGAGTTTTGATGGGCGGCCCTCTCTTGGCAGGTTTGTTGTGGTGCCATATTCTTTCCATGTTTTAATAATGGATTTAATGGTGCTCCGTGGGATGTTCAAAGTTTCTGATATTTTTTTTATAACTCAACCCTGATCTGTACTTCTCCACAACTTTGTCCCTGATCTGTTTGGAGAGCTCCTTGGTCTTCATGGTGCCCCGTGCTTAGTGGTGTTGCAGATGCTGGGGCCATTCAGAACAGGTGTATATATACTGAGATCATGTGACAAATCATGTGACACTTAGATTGCACACAGGTGGACTTTATTTAACTAATTACGTGACTTCTGAAGGTAATTGGTTGCACCAGATCTTATTTAGGGGCTTCATAGCAAAGGGGGTGACTACATATGCATGCACCACTTCTGTTTTAAAATAATTTTTTTGAAACAAGTAATTTTTTTCATTTCACTTCACCAATTTGGACTATTTTGTGTATGTCCATTACATGAAATCCAAATAAAAATCTATTTATATTACAGGTTGTAATGCAACAAAATAGGAAAAACGCCAAGAGGGATGAATACTTTTGCAAGGCACTGTACGTACGGTCATTGTGGGGACGACGTCATCAATGCACTTAGTGATGAAGCCAGTGACTGATCTGGTGTACTCCTCAATGCTATCGGAAGAATCCCGGAACATATTCCAGTCTGTGCTAGCAAAACAGTCTTGTAGCTTAGCATCTGCTTCATCTGACCATTTTCCTATTGACCGAGTCACTGGTGCTTCCTGCTTTAGTTTTTTCTTGTGAGCAGGAATCAGGAGGATAGAATTATGGTCAGATTTGCCAAATGGAGGGCGAAGGAGAGCTTTGTGTGTGGAGCAAAGGTGGTCTAGAGTTTTTTCCCTCTGTTTGCACATTTAACATGCTGATGGAAATGAGGTAAAACTGATTTGAGTTTCCCTGCATTAAAGTCCCCAGGCACTAGGAGCACCGCCTCTGGATGAGCGTTTTCCTGTTTGCTTATGGCCGTATACAGCTCAATGAGTGTGGTCTTAGTGCCAGCATTGGTCTGCGGTGGTATATAGACAGCTACAAAAAATATAGATTTAAACTCTCTTGGTAAATAGTGTGGTCTACAGCTTATCATGAGATACTCTACCTCATGCGAACAAAACCTCCAGGGTTCCTTAGATTTCATGTCTTACCAGAGGCCGCTGTTCTATCCTGCCGATAAAGCTTAATATCCGCCAGCTGTATGTTAAACATGTCGTCGTTCAACCACGACTCGGTGAAACATAAGATGTTACAGTTTTTAATGTCCCGTTGGTAGGACATACGTGCTTGTAGTTCATCCATTTTTTATCGATTGATTGTACGTTTGCTAACAGGACCGATGCTAAAGGTAGATTACCCTCTCGGCGACGGATCCTTACAAGGCACCCGGGCCATCGTCCACGATACCTCCGTCTGTTCCTCCTGCAAATGATGGGGATGAGGGCCTTGTCGAGTGTCTGGAGTAAATAGTTCCCATCCAACTAGTTGAAGAAGAAGAATTCCTCCAGTACGGGGTGAGTAATCGCTGCCCTGATATCAAGAAGCTCTTTTCGGTAATAAGACATGGTGGCAGAAACAATAAGTTACAAATAATGCGAAAAAACATACACAATAGCACAATTGGTTAAAGGATCGTAAAACGGCGGCCATCTCCTTCGGCGCCATTATCATCGGATTAGTTTAGTACAGTAAAGTACAATAGAGCACACTAGAGTATATTATAATTTACTGTACTGAACTATACTCTACTGAACTATACTTTATCTACTGAACTATACTCTACTCTACTAAACTGAACTATATTCTACTCTACTGAAATGAACTATACTCTACTTTATGGAACTGAACTATACTCTACTCGATAGAACTGTTCTCTATTCGACTGAACTATACTGAATTGAACTATACTCTACTGAACTCTACTCTACTGAACTCTGCTCTACTCTACGGTGATGTACTGTGATGTCCAAACTTATGAAACATAGACATCTGTGATTGGTACAGACATGATGCGGTCCGGACCAACCAAATGTGGTCTTGTTTGTACAGATCAGGGATCCATGATCATGTTACCATCACTTTGTTTCCGGGTGTTAATCCACTTCACTTACTTTAGTTCAATAACAAAAATAGAAGAAAAGAAATCTAACTCAAAGTGACATATTGTATCATAGTTGACACTCCATTCTTTCTGCAGACATCTTTGAATCTTAATTCGGAGTATATATTGAAGAAATATTTAAGATATTGGAAAACGTGGTCACATAAAAGACTGAGGGCGATTTGACCTCATTCTGTTATCAAACTTTAAATCTGCATTGTTCTTCAAGTAAATGTGTTTTTGTCAAATTTTCTGTGGAAATTGTTAGTAGTCGTTGTGCATAGAGGTTCATGGTTTGTTTAACTTTGCAATGAACGGTCTTTATTTGGCATACTTTAAAAGTGAAAAAATCGGAGTCTCAGCATCTTTACGGTACCATGGAATTGCCCATAATATTTATCTCCAGACGTAAGACCCACCGTGTTCAAAGCATGCAACAGGGAGATTATCATTAGGGAGATCCTATAAGCGAGGCATTCAGGGTTTTAAGGAGACATGGGGTGGAACTAAGTCAGGGATAGAACTGCACAGACAAAGACCGTGATAATTAGCTATGGACAGACAGATAGAAAGACACATAAAGACTGACCGACAGAACTCAAGAATCAGACAGTGTTATTATTCAACATGATTTACCACCCATCATCCAAATGTAACATCTAATAAAACGACAGGTTCTAGGCCCATTGATAGGCAAACAGTCGGGAGGCAGATATAAAAATAACTATTGAAATGTATTAAAATATAAAATAGTTTGGGTTTTCTTGTAAATCTGTAAACTGTACAAAACATGGGCAAGCTGCAGTATACAGGGTGTTCTCTAGCTACACTTTGTAATGGTAATATGTGAATGCTTCCATACAGCCGTTACACCTTACTGTAAAGTGTAGCAAGGAATTTTTCAACAAACCTGCAACTGGACACGAACATTTTTCAAATACACTTTTTTCCTGAATCAAGAATGAGGAAAATATCGTCAAGAACAGGTTAGTTGAACATTTCCTTGAAACACTTTACAGTAGCTAAGGAACAGATGGAACAATGAGACAGATATTTCACCAGAAGTATAAATGTGAAGCATACGGTTGGCGTTTCCACTCACTACCAAATATGGTAATGAAAGGAAGCCCAGTGGCCGGCAGTGGGAGAAGATAGAAGGAGATGGATTTTGGCCGACATTTTGCTAATTTACTCATCAATTAAACATTTGATCTCAATACAGTTTTCTGCTCCCAAAACTATAATCTGTTACTAACAGAGTGGACTAAGTTTTGTAGACTTTACCCCTTGCTAAAGTGTGAAAATATTGCTTTGTTTAGAAGGACTGAAAAGGCGAATTGAGTTATTGCACAAGCGCACTTCCCAGAGTAGGCGTTCCCCAACGGAAATATGCACCGTACATGAGACAGACAACATCTTGATGTCATTATACTCCTTATAGTGTGCTCTAACATACACTACCGGTCAAAAGTCTTAGAACACCTACTCATTCAAGGGTTTTTCTTTATTGTTTGATATTTTCTACATTGTAGAATAATACTGAAGACATTCAAACTATGAAATAATACATATGGAATCATGTAGTAACCAGAAAAGTGTTAAACAAATCAAAATATATTTTATACTTGAAATTCTTCAAATAGCCACCCTTTGCCTTGATGACAACTTTGCACACTCTTGACATTCTCTCAACCAGCTTCACCTGGAATGCTTTTCAATAATCTTGAAGGAGTTCCCACATATGCTGAGCACTTGTTGGCTGCTTTTCCTTCACTCTGCAGTCCGACTCATCCCAAACCATCTCAATTTGGTTGAGGTTGGGGGATTGTGGAGGCCAGGTCATCTGATGCAGCACTCCATCACTCTCCTTCTTGGTCAAATAGCCCTTACACAGCCTGGAGGTGTGTTGGGTCATTGTCCTGTTGAAAACCAAATGATAGTCCCACTAAACCCAAACCAGATGGGATGGCGTATCGCTGCAGAATGCTGTGGTAGACATGCTGGTTAAGTGTGCCATGAATTCTAAATAAATCACAGACAGTGTCACCAGCAAAGCACTCCCACACCATAACACCTCCTCCTCCATGCTTTACGGTGGGAAATACACACACATAGATCTTCCGCTCACCCACACTGCATCTCACAAAGATATGGAGGTTGGAACCAAAAATCTAAATTTTGGACTCAAGACCAAAGGACAAATTTCCACCGGTCTAATGTCATTGCTTGTATTTCTTGGCCCAAGCAAGTCTCTTCTTCTTATTGGTGTCCTTTAGTTGTGGTTTCTTTGCAGCAATTCGACCATGTAGGCCTGATTCACACAGTCTCCTCTAAATAGCTGATGTTGAGATGTGTCTGTTACTTGAACTCTGTGAAGTGTTTATTTGGGCTGCAATTTCTGAGGATGGTAACTGTAATGAACTTACCCTGCAGCAGAAGTAACTCTGGGTCTTCCATTCCTGTGGCGGTCCTCATGAGAACCAGTTTCATCATAGCACTTGATGGTTTTTGCGACTGCATTTTAAATTCTCCGTATTGACTGACCTTTTCCGTGTTGACTGAAGTCTTAAAGTAATGTTGGACTGTTGTTTCTCTTTGCTTATTTGAGCTGTTCTTGCCATAATATAGACTTGGTCTTTTACCAAATAGGGCTATCTTCTGTATACCTCCCTACCTTGTCACAACACGACTGATTGACTCAAACGCATTAAGAAGGAAAAAAAATCCACAAATGAACTTTTAAGAAGGCACACTTTTAAGAATGCATTCCAAGTGACTACCTCATGAAGCTGGTTGGGAGAATGCCAAGAGTGTGCAAAGCTGTCATTAAGGCAAAGGTTGGCTACTTTGAAGAATCTCAAATCTCAAATATATTTAGATTTATTTAACACTTTTTTGGTAACTACATGATTACATATGTGTTATTTCATAGTTTTGACTTCTTCACTATTATTCTACAATGTAGAAACGGGTAAAAAATAAAGAAAAACCCTTGAATGAGTAGGTGTTCTAGAACTTTTGACTGCTAATGTATGGAGTATGTCTAGATTCTGAAATACAACATTTTCCATTCATTTATTCAACATTAAAACATGTGTATATGTATATATCAAAACTACCCTTTCTGATTTTGCTTATTTTTAGACAAATTGTTTGTAACAATATACTCTTCAAATACATCACATTTCCAGAGTGGGCTCTCTGATACTTTTAATGATATGACACATTTTATACATAGAAATGGACATTAATAGGCAATTAATCACAGCCCTCCTTTAGGATTGTGCATCCAGCAAATCACGAGCAGAGTTCCCTTTGAATCCATGTACCAGTCACTGTTGGCGGTGCTCTTAAAATGTATCATAACTTTAGAATTAGCATAAAGCCAACTCTGGAAATGTAATGTACTTGTAGAGTATATTGTTCCAAACAATATGTCTTAAAATAAACAAAAAGGGTGTTTCTGAGATATTAATATTACTTTTTTTAATGTTGAATAAATTAATTTGAAAATGTGTATTTCAGAAAATAGACAAACTACATATGTTGGAGAACACTATGACACTAAGATTTTTAGATTCTCCCACAATAATAAGCACAGTGTGATTGGCTTGAACAGCTGTTCATGTATGCTACATGTACTTAGCTTTATGATATAGTATCTCTAAAACAACTATTTTTATCAGTGGTGTAAAGTACTTAAGTAAAAATACTTTAAAGTACTACTTAAGTAGTCTTTTAGGGTATCTGTACTTTACTATTCATATTTTTGGACAACTTTTAGTTTTACTCCATGACCTGAAGCATGACATTTCCACCTTTAGATTTTGTGGCATAGAGAAAGTTAAGATATCAGACAGGGGAGGAGATATTAATAATACTCTGAGTAAAAGAGAATGTTTTGGGATTTTCACCCTCCAGACATTATTTCCTAAAGGACTTAATGATGAAATGCCTATGTATGTTATGTTGTGAATTTGAACATGAAATATGTGTCTCTTGTAGATTATTCTGACGTTTTTCGTACGATGTACCCAATGACTAATTAAAACTTGCTATGTCCTCATTGAGATTTTACAGACGTGTTCAATACGCCTTATTTATACACTTTTGTAATATTTATGAAATGCATATTGTTATATTTGGTAGCACTTATTTGTTTTTCCTTTGCCTCCAACCCCCTTCGATGTGTAGAACGGATGTGGGTGGGGCCAGGTCTACATGCAAATTTTAAAAAATCACAAAAGCTCTGACGAACGCCGTGTGGCCGATACGTAAGCTTATTAAATATCGGTGATACTATCAAGAGCAGTGTGCGGTTTCCTTTTTCCTTCATCTTGTTCAATTGTTGCCATGCACCTGCAAATAAGATTGCTCAGATGTGCGAGTGCCTTTTGAATTTAGTTTTACTCCACTACATTTCTAAAGAAAATTATGTACTTTTTACTCAAAACATTTTCCCTGACACCCAAAAGTGCACATTACATTTTGAATGCTTAGCAGGACAGGAAAATGGTCCAATTCAAGCACTTATCAAGAGAACACCCCTGGTCACCCGTACTTGCCTCTGATCTGACGCACTCACTAAACACACATGCTCCGTTTGTAAATGATGTCTGAGTGTTAGTGTAGCTATATGTAAATAAAAAATATCAAAAAGGTGCCGTCTGGTTTCCTTAGTATAACACATTTGAAATAATTTATACTTTGATACTTAAGTATATTTTAGCAACTTTTGATATTGAAGTATATTTAAAACCAAATACTTTGGACTTTTACTCAAGTAGTAATTTACTGGGTAACTTTCACTTTTACTTGAGTCATTTTTTATTAAGGCATCTTTACTTTTACTCAAGTATGACTATTGGGTACTTTTCCCACCACTGCTTTTTATTGCTAATGTAACGGATGTGAAATGGCTAGCTAGCTAGCGGGTACGCACTACTAGCGTTTCAATCAGTTACGTCACTTGCTCTGAAACCTAGAAGTAGTGTTGCCCCTTGCTCTGCAGGGGCCGCGGCCTTTGTGGAGCGATGGGTAACGACGCTTCTTGGGTGACTGTTGTTGATGTGTGCAGAAGGTCCCGGGTATGGGCGAGGGGACGGTTTAAAGTTATACTGTTACACTAAGCAGGTGAAACAATTGATTTTCTCCATGAGAAAATACATTATTATTGTTATTGGATGCGTTCGACCTTGTAGCCGACTTGAAATGAGAATCGAGACTGACTGATCTACAAATCACCTTGCATTCTAAATAACTACTCAATATTATTACTAGATCAGTCAGTCACAACTTACCCAAGATACATCACGGTTTTGATGCTCTCGAAAACAGCCATTGTGGCCGATGAATATTTTTAAATCTTCCAACATTTTTTGAATATTTTTTATAAGGGTATCCAATTAAATCGTCAACAGGCTTCTCGATCCAATGAAAACGCGTGTCTTTCTGAGGTTCGTGGAACCCAAATCCGGGGGTGCGTTCAGTTAGCATGACCGCTTGCTACGTTGCGGAACAGTTTGTATTGAATGCACGTTTTCCCAAAACGTTATTTTACGTTCTTGAACAGATATTGAGATACGTGCGCGCTCCTGGTGTACAGCCCCGTTTCGGTTCAATTGAAACGTTCTATTACGTTTTTATGTACTGAATGCAGCCCGAGTTTCACATGTCATCAGCTGTCAAGACACTGAAGCTACCTACACGCGTGTGTAGCTAACACTACGAACAAAACTTCGGATAATTGAAGAGATGGTGAGTAGCTAAATCTTTTGCTGTAGCCACTTGCACCCAGCATGTAAAGCTTCGCTAGCCAATGCTTGTAGCTAGCTTTTAGCCACTGTTACACGTATTTGACTACAAAATAGTTAGCCTAGCTAGCTAGCTTAGCATGATCAACTACCTGTAAAGTAACGTAGTTAGCTAGCTATAGGTTCCCTGCAAGTTGATATCTGGCTGGGTGTCAGTTTGAGGTTAGGTAGCAGCATAAATTGCTCTTTCCATTCATTTTACTAGTTATGTACACGTTGCACAATAAGTTAGCTAGCTTGCTTGGGCTGCTATCATGGATGGTTAACTTAAACCTTCACAGCCACTATTCCTCATGTCGTGGCTATCTTGGGCAATTTATTTCATTGGCTGTAGAGGATTTGGTTTCTTCGTTGAAAAGTTGAATGACTGACACGGTAGGGAGTGCGCCCCCCACCCTCTGGCAGATGTAACGTTAGTAGCGACTCCTTTGAAATGCATAGCAGCTGATGTCAGATGAAAAATTAATCTGGAAACTCCATGTTGGCTGTCTATAAAAGTTGGGTTAACACATTTTTGTACTTTAGTTTGATTAACCAAGTGTGTGTGTGTTCTCTCTCACTGACCAGGCGCTGATTGGAGTGCAGCTGGTGGTCAGCTTGCTGGCTGCTAGCATCATGCAGAGAATGGCTCCACACTGTTCATTTGCCCGCTGGCTCTTGTGCAATGGCAGGTAAAGTCATGTACACAAATGTCATATACAAAAGTGGCTTTGGAGATGGGGTGTAGCTATGTCTTGGTAATGTTGACTTCATGGTAAGGGTCTGACATTCCTGGTATGATCATAAGGCCATGATAAACTCTTAGCCCTTATCAGGGGACATTTATTTGAAAGAACAACTGTGACCCTACTACTAGCTAATAACTTACTTGGGGTGTGTATATCTATTTTTTAACAAATCTAACTTTATCCTTTCAGTCTTTTCCGGTTCAAACACCCCTCTGAGGGAGAGCTGTGTGCCCTAGCTGGAAAACAGATGCCCAGCAAGCCCAGCAAGAGAGACAGGTGTGAGCTGGGGACAGGTGGGAGGGGGCATGATGATACAGTACAACTGGTGTCTGCTGCCTTTGTATCACTGTTATGGTGGTAGACTGGCTGTTAAAGGAAATGTTTGCTGACTACTTCTGTTTTGTAGGAGACAGAATGGGGACAGCAAGCCTCTCACAGTTCCCAAGGACATCGACCTTCACTTAGAAAAAGCTCCAGTCGGCGTCCTTGATGCCCTTGGTAAATAAACAAAAGCACCACTTGTAAAATAGACCATGCCTGTGCATGGGACTTTACCCACAATCCTTTTAGGGTGGATATCTCTCCATCTTAGCTGTCAATCATAGCCCAACATTTTCGGACAATCAAAGATAAAATAAATTGTATTTGTCACATGCGCCGAATATATATTGTGTAGACCTTACTGTGAAATGCTTACTTACAAGCCCTTAACCAACAATTCAAGAAAAGAGTTAAGAAAATATTTACTAAATACACTTAAGTAATAAAAGTAAAAAGTAATACAATAAAATAACAATAATGAGGCTATATACAGAGTCTGTACAGAGTCAATGTGCGGGGGTACAGGTTAGTCGAGGTAATTTGTACATGTAGGTAGGGGTAAAGTGACTATGCATAGATAATAAACAGCGAGTAGCAGCAGTGTAAAAAGAAAGGGGGGGGTGTCAATGTAAATTGTCCGGGTGGCCATTTGATTAATTGTTCAGCAGTCTTATGACTTGGGGGTAGAAGCTGTTAAGGAGTCTTTTGGACCTAGACTTGGCGCTCCGGTACAGCTTGCTGTGCGGTAGCAGAGAGAACAGTCTATGACTTGGGTGACAGGAGTCTTTGACAATTTTTTGGGCCTTCCTCTGACACCACCTAGTATATAGGTCCAGGATGACAGGAAGCCTGGCCCCAGTGATGTACTGGGCCGTACGCACTACCGTCTGCAGTGCCTTACGGTCGGATGCCAAGCAGTTGCCATACCAGGCGGTGATGCAACCGGTCGTGCCCTCTTTACGACTGTCATGGTGTGTTTGGACCATTATAGTTTGTTGGTGATGTGGACACCAAGTTATCTGAAACTCTCGACCCGCTCCACTACAGCCCCGTCGATGTGAATGGGGGTGTGTTAGACCCTCCTTTTCCTGTAGTCTACGATAAGCTCTTTTTGTCTTGCTCACGTTGAGGGAGAGGTTGTTGTCCTGGCACCACCCTGCCAGGTCTCTGACCTCCTCCCTATAGGCTGTCTCATTGTTGTCTGTGATCAGACCTTCCAGTCGTGGGTGAACAGGGAGTACAGGAGGGGACTAAGCACGCACCCCTGAGGGGCCCCCGTGTTGACGATCAGCGTGTCAGATGTGTTGTTGCCTACCCTTACCACCTGTGGAGGCCGTCAGAAAGTCCAGGATCCAGTTGTGACCAAGCTTTAACATCCTGACTGATGTCTTGAGATGTTGCTTCAATATATCCACATAATTGTCTTTTCTCATGAAGCCATCTATTTTGTGAAGTGCACCAGTCCCTACTGCAGCAAAGCACCCCCACAACATGATGCTGCCACCCCTGTGCTTCACGGTTGGGATGGTGTTCTTCAGCTTGCAAGCGTTCCCCTTTTTCCTCCAAACATAACGATGGTCATTATGGCCAAACAGTTCAATTTTTGTTTCATCAGACCAGAGGACATTTCTCCAAAAAGTACTGTCTTTGTCCCCATGTGCAGTTGCAAACTGTAGTTTGGCTTTTTTATGGCTGTTTTGGAGCAGTGGCTTCTTCCTTGCTGAGCGGCCTTTCAGGTTCTGTCGATATAGGACTCGTTTTACTGTGGATATAGATACTTTTGTACCTGTTTCCTCCAGCATCTTCACAAGGTCCTTTGCTGTTGTTCTGGGATTGATTAGCATTTTTCGCACTAAAGTACGTTCATCTCTAGGAGACAGAACACGTCTCCTTCCTGAGCGGTATGACGGCTGCGTGGTCCCATGGTGTTTATACTTGCGTACTATTGTTTGTACAGATGATCGTGGTACCTTCAGGGGTTTGGAATTGCTCCCAAGGATGAACCAGACTTGTGGAGGTCTACAATTTTTTTCTGAAGGCTTGGCTGATTTCTTTTGATTTTCCCATGATGTCAAGGAAAGAGGCACTGAGTTTGACGGTAGGCCTTGAAATACATCCACAGGTACACCTCCAATTGACTTAAATGATGTCAATTAGCCTATCAGAAGCTTCTAAAGCCATGACATTCTTTTCTGGAATTTTCCAAGCTGTTTAAAGGCACAGTCAACTTAGTGTTGTATGTTAACTTCTGACCCACTGGAATTGTGATACAGTGAAATAATCTGTCTGTAAACAATTGTTGGAAAAATTACTTGTGTCATGCACAAAGTAGATGTCCTAACCTACTTGCCAAAACTATAGTTTGTTGACAAGAAATTTGTGGAGTGGTTGAAAAACGAGTTTTAATGACTCCAACCTAAGTGTATGTACACTTCCGACTTCAACTGTACATATGAGATGAGTAATGTAGGATATGTAAACATTATATAAAGTAGCATTGTTTAATGTGACTAGTGATACATTAATTACATCCAATTTTTAATTATTAAAGTGGCTAGAGATTGGAGTCAGTATGTTGGCAGCAGCCACTAAATGTTAGTGGTGGCTGTTTAACAGTCTGATGGCCTTGAGATAGAAGCTGTTTTTCAGTCTCTCGGTCCCAGCTTTGATGCACCTGTACTGACCTCGCCTTCTGGATGATAGCGGGGTGAATAGGCAGTGGCTATGGTGGTTGTTGTCCTTGATGATCTTTTTGGCCTTCCTGTGACATCGGGTGGTGTAGGTGTCCTGGAGGGCAGGTAGTTTGTCCCCGGTGGTGCGTTGTGCAGACCTCACTACCCTCTGGAGAGCCTTACGGTTGTGGGCGGAGCAGTTGCTGTACCAGGCGGTGATACATCCCGACAGGATGCTCTCGATTGTGCACCTGTAAAAGTTTGTTTTTTGGTGACAAGCCAAATTTCTTCAGCCTCCTGAGGTTGAAGAGGCGCTGTTGCGCCTTCTTCACCACGCTGTCTATGTGGGTGGACCAATTCAGTTTGTCCGTGATGTGTACGCCGAGGAACTTAAAACTTTCCACGTTCTCCACTACTGTCCCGTCGACGTGGATAGGAGGGTGCGCCCTATGCTGTTTCCTGAAGTCCACAATCATCTCCTTTGTTTTGTTGACGTTGAGTGTGAGGTTATTTTCCTGACACCACACTCCGAGGGCCCTCACCTCCTCCCTGTGGGCCGTCTCGTCGTTTTTGGTAATCAAGCCTACCACTAGTGTCGTCTGCAAACTTGATGATTGAGTTGGAGGTGTGCATGGCCACACAGTCATGGGTGAACAGGGAGTACAGCAGAGGGCTGAGAACGCACCCTTGTGGGGCACCAGTGTTGAGGATCAGTGGGGTGGAGATGTTGTTTCCTACCCTCACCACCTGGGGGTGGCCTGTCGAAGCCCAGGACCCAGTTGCACAGGGTGTGGTTGAGACCCAGGGTCTCGAGCGTAATGACGAGTTTGGAGGGTACTATGGTGTTAAATGCTGAGCTGTAATCGATGAACAGAATTCTTACATAGGTATTCCTCTTGTCCAGATGGGTTAGGGCAGTGTGATTGCGATTGTGTCGTCTGGACCTATTGGGGTGGTAAGCACATTGGAGTGGGTCTAGGGTGTCAGGTAGGGTGGAGGTGATATGTTCCTTGACTGGTCTCTCAAAGCACTTCATGATGACGGAAGTGAGTGCTACGGGCGATAGTCATTTAGCTCAGTTACCTTAGCTTTATTGGGAACAGGAACAATAATGGCCCTCTTGAAGCATGTGGGAACAGCAGACTGGGATATGGATTGATTGAATATGTCCGTAAACACACCAGCCAGCTGGTCTGTGCATGCTCTGAGGACGCGGCTAGGGAGGCCGTCTGGGTCGGCAGCCTTGCGAGGGTTAACACTTAAATGTTTTACTCACGTTGGCTGCGGTGAAGGAGGGCCCGCAGATTTTGGTAGCGGGCCGTGTCAGTGGCACTGTATTGTCCTCAAAGTGAGCAAAAAAGTTATTTAGTCTGTCTGGGAGCAAGACGTCGGTGTCTGCGACGGGGCTGGTTTTCTTTTTGTAATCCGTGATTGACTGTAGACCCTGCCACATACGTCTCGTGTCTGAGCTGTTGAATTGCGACCCACTTTGTTACTGACGTTTAGCTTATTTGATTGCCTTGCGGATGGAATAGCTACACTGTTTGTATTCATTAATGTTTCTGGTTGCCTTGCCATGATTAAAAACGGTGGTTTGCGCTTTCAGTTTTGCGCAAATGCTGCTATCAATCCACGGTTTCTGGTTGGGGAAGGTTTTAATTGTCACCGTGGGTACAACATCACTGATGCACTTGCTAATAAACTCTCTCACCGAATCAGCGTATACTGTGCTAGCAAAGCAGTCCTGTAGCGTAGCTTCCGCGTCATCTGACCACTTCTGTATTGAGCAAGTCACTGGTACTTCTTGCTTTAGATTTAGCTTGTGAGCAGGAATCAGGAGTGTAGTGTTATGGTCAGATTTGCCAAATGGAGGGTCATGGAGGGAGCTTTGTATGCATCTCTGTGTGTGGAGTAAAGGTGAACAATAGTTTTATTCCCTCTCTGGTTGCCCATGTGACATGCAGGTAGAAATGAGGTAAAACGGACAAGTTTGCCGGCATTAAAAAAGTCCACGGCCACTAAGTGCGTCGCTTCTGAATAGCATTTTCTTGTTTGCTTCTGGCCTTGTACTGCTCGTTGAGTGCGGTCTTAGTGCCTGCATCGGTTTGTGGTGGTAAATGGACAGCTACGAAATGTATAGATAAACTCTTGGTAGATAGTGTGGTCTACAGCTTATCATGAGGTACTCTACCTCAGGCGAGCAATACCTCGAGACTACCTTAATATTAGACATTGCGCACTAGCTGTTATTGACAAATAGACACACTCCCCCACCCCTCGTCTTACCAGACGTAGCTGTTCTGTCCTGCCGATGCACGGATAACCCAGCCAGCGGTATATTATGCGTGTCGTCGTTCAGCCACGACTCGGTGAAACGTAAGATATTACAGTTTAATGTCCTGTTGGTAAGATGGTCTTGAACAAAGATCATTCAGTTTATTTTCCAGTGATTGCACGTTGGCTAATTGAACTTATGGTAGAGGTGGGTTACCCACTCTCCGACAAATTCTCACAAGGCTCCCTGATCTCCGCCCCCTGTATTTCCATCTGTTCTTCACGCGAATGACAGAGATTTGGGCCTGGTCTCAGAGAAGCAGTATATCCTTTTCGTCGGACTGATTAAAGAAAAAAAATCTTTGTCCAGTTCGAGGTGAGTGATCGCTGTTCTGATATCCATCTTTTCGGGTTATAAGAGACGGTAGCAGCAACATTATGTACAAAATAAGTTACAAACAATGCGAAAAAAACCCACAAAATAGCACAGTTGGTTAGGAGCCCATAAAACGGAAGCCATCCCCTACGGCGCCATTACATTATTATTATTTTAAATCAGTGGGCTTGGACACGCATGTGGACCCTGCACCTGCCCGTTGTAGCTCAGAGTTTTATCGACGTTGCAAGAAGAGTACACAAGTTTTGGCTGGTGACCTAGTTTACTTTTTACTCAAGGAACATTGTGCGTGCATCCATGAAAGTAAGTTGTGTGGTCTACATCTGGGGATTTTATGCTGTTCAGTAATGCTTAGCTGTTTAGTTTATAGGTCTGTATTGTAGCTCTACTGTTATCCTGCACCTAATAACCTTGAATATTTCACATGGCCTACTGCTGGTGCATATCGTGTACAGTGGCAAGAAAAAGTATGAACCCTTTGGAATTACCTGGAGTTTTGCATAAATTTGTCATAAAATTTGATCTGATCTTCATCTTAGTCACAACAATAGACTAACACAGTGTGCATAAACTAATAACAAACAAATTATTGTATTTTTCTTGTCTATATTGAATACATAATTTAAATATTCAGTGTAGGTTGGAAAAAGTATGTGAACCCCTAGGCTAATGACTTCTCCAAAAGCTAATTGGAGTCAGGAGTCAGCTAACCTGGATTCCAATCAATGAGACAAGATTGGAGATGTTGGTTAGAGCTGCCCTGCCCTATAAAAAACACTCACAAAATTTGAGTTTGCTATTCACAAGAAGCATTGCCTGATGTGAACCATGCCTAGAACAAAAGAGATCTCAGAAGACCTAAGATTAAGAATGGTTGACTTGCATGAAGTTAAAGGGTTACAAAAGTATCTCTAAAAGCCTTGATGTTCATCAGTCCACGGTAAGACAAATTATCTGTAAATGGAAAAAGTTCCGCACTGTTGCTATTCTCCCTAGGAGGGGCCGTCCTGCAAAGATGACTGCAAGAGCACAGTGCAGAATGCTCAATGAGGTTAAGAAGCCTAGAGTGTCAGCTAAAGACTTACAGAAATCTCTGGAACATGATAACATCTCTGTTGATGAGTCTGCGATATGTAAAACACTAAACAAGAATGGTGTTCATGGGAGGACACCACTGATGAAGCCACTGCTGTCCAAAAGAAACATTGCTGCACGTCTGAAGTTCGCAAAAGAGCACCTGGATGTTCACAGAAAAATATTCGGTGGACAGATTAAAATGAAGTTGAGTTTTGAAGGAACACACAACACTGTGTGTGGAGAAGAAAAGGCACAGCACGCCAACATCAAAATTTCATTCCAATTGTAAAGTATGGTGGAGGGAGCATCATTGTTTGGGGCTGCTTTGCTGCCTCAGGGCCTGGACAGCTTGCTATCATCGGTGGAAAAATGAATTCCCAAGTTTATTAAGACATTTTGCAGGAGAATGTAAGGCTATCTGTCTACCAATTGAAGCTCAACAGAAGTTGGGTGATGCAACAAGACAACGACCCAAAACACAGTAGTAAATCAACAACAGAAGGGCTTCAACAGAAGAAAATACGCCTTCTGGAGTGGCCCATTTGGAGTCCTGACCTCAACCCGATTTAAAATGCTGTGGCATGACCTCGAGCGGTTCACACCAGACATCCTAAGAATATTGCTGAACTGAAACCGTTTGGTATAGATGACTGGTCCAAAAGTCCTCCTGACTGTTGTGCAGGTCTGATCCGCAACTACAGAAAACGTTTGGTTGAGTTTATTGCTGCCGATGGAGGGTAAACCAATTATTAAATCCAAGGGTTCACATACTTTCCCCACCCTACACTGTGAATGTTTACACGGCGTGTTCAATCAAGACATGAAAACGTATAATTGTTTGTGTGATAGTTTAAGCAGACTGTTTGTCTATTGTTGTGACTTAGATGAAGATCAGATCAAGTTTTATGACGAATTTATGTAGAAATTCCAAATGGTTCACATACTTTTTCTTGCCACTGTATATCATTATTACATCGATTGCATAAGTATTTATGCACAATATGTTTGTTTAGAAATTATTATACTATAGCTTGTAGTGTATGCACATTCTACCACTGCGCATTCATAGTTTGCGTTAGTCCTATGCCATGGCAAGTTTCTAGAACCTGATAGAAGTTTCAGAGACGGTCCTCGAAGCTCGCACATGCAGTCTGATGTACGACTCTGGGACTAGAGACAGACCAGATAAGATCTACTATAATAATGTAGCAATACAACAGGATCTTTACATAATGGCATTACATACATACATAGCAAAGAGAGAACTAATAACTCGGACAGGCACGATTTATAGCCCTCTCTCTCTGGCCTGATTGTAGATCTTATCTGGTCTGTCTCTGGTCCTACAGAGTTGTACATCAGACTTCGAGGACCGTCTGAAACTTCTAGAAACTCGCCATGGCATAGCACTAGTGCGAACTATGAATGCGCAGTGGTAGAATGTGCAAACATTACAAGCTATAAAATAACAATTTCTAAACTAACATATTGTGCATAAATACTCATGCAAGCAATGCAATAATGATATACACAATTTACAGCAGCTGTAGGCCATCCTAAATATACAAGGGAATTAGGTGCAGAATTACAGCAGTACTACAAATATAAATGTAAGAAAGTAACTATAAGCAACTATAAATAACTACGCAACGCTAAACAGCATACACCTACAAGTAGTAGAGAGTGCGTGCCTCCAAATGCACGCACAATGTTTCAGGAGTAAAGAGTGAACTTGGTCACCAAAACATGTGTCCTCTTCTTGTGTCAGCTAGAACGGGCAGGTGCAGTGTCCACATGCGTGTCCAAGCCCACTGATTGGCTGAAAACGAAGGGCTGTGATGGACAGCTGTGATGGAGAGCGATCCACCCTTAAGGGACTGTGAGGAAAGTCCTGTGCACAGGCATGGCCTTTTTTACAGCTGCCCTTGGATTTCTAATAGAAATCCAAACAACTTGAAAAAGGTTGCACTGGGGGGCTTAGACTTTAACCCGTCAGAGTCTAAGCCCTGTCTAATCCACGGGAGGGGGTGTTCTACTAAGCTATATGGAATTGTTGTAAGAAGGTCATTTCAAGGATCTTTTAGCTTTTTGATTTTGAGTTTAAAACCCCTTGAACTATAAAAAATAAATATTAAACAATTATTTGATAAATTATTTTGGGTCTTATTGTTATTAGCACATAGAAGCACATTGAATAACAGATAGTCCCCCAAAGATATCAAAAATAAGTTTGTTCTGAAGTGTCTCAATCTGAGAGAGATAAGAAAGATAAGGAAACATTATTATTATTAAGACCTCAAAACTATGAAATAACACACATGGAATCATGTAGTAACCAAAGAAGTGTTAAACAAATCAAAATATGTTTTAGATTCTTCAAAGTAGCCACCCTTTGCCTTGATGACAGCTTTGCACACTCTTGGTATTCTCTCAATCAGCTTCATGAGGAATGATTTTCCAACGGTCTTGAAGGAGTTCCCATATTTTCTGAGCACTTGTTGGCTGCTTTTCCTTCACTCTTTTGTCCAACTCATCCCAAACCATCTCAATTGGGTTGAGGTCGGGTGATTGTGGAGGCCAGGTCATCTGATGCAGCACTCCATCGCTCTCCTTGGTCAAATAGCCCTTACACCGCCTGGAGGTGTGTTGGGTCATTGTTCTGTTGAAAAACAAATTAGTCCCACTAAGCGCAAACCAGATGGGATGGCGTATCGCTGCAGAATGCTGTGGTAGCCATGCTGGTTGTGTGCCTTGAATTCTAAATAAATCACAGACAATGTCACCAGCAAAGCACACCACCTCCTCCATGCATCACGGTGGGAACCGCGCATGCGGAGATCATCTGTTCACCTACTCTGCATCTCACAAAGACACGGCGGTTGGATCCAAAAATCTCAATTTGACTCATCAGACCAAAGGACAGATTTCCACTGGTCCATTGCTCGTGTTTCTTGGCCCAAGCAAGTCTCTTCTTCTTATTGGTGTCCTTTTAGTAGTGGTTTCTTTGCAGCAATTCGACCATGTAGGCCTGATCCACGCAGTCTGCTCTGAACAGTTGATGTGTCTGTTACTTGAACTCTAAAGCATTTATTTGGGCTGCAATTTCTGAGGCTGGTAATGAATGTATCCTCTGCAGCAGAGGTAACTCTGGGTCTTCCTTTCCTGTAGCGGTCCTCATGAGAGCCAGTTTCATCATAGTGCTTGAGGGTTTTTGCGACTGCACTTGAAGAAACATTCGAAGTTCTTGAAATTTTATGGATTGACTAACCTTTATGTCCTAAAGTAATGATGGACTGTATATGCCGTTTATAGCGTGGGTGAATAAACCACCGCTAGTTTGGGCTCTGGGCCAGGAGCAGGAGGGGGTTGGAGACTTTATGGCTGAAGGTTTCAGGGCAGCAGACAGTCGAACATTGGACACCCTGCGAGTAGAGGACTACTCTGAAGGCCTTCTTGCTCGCACACGCTTTTCTATTGGATTCAGGTCAGGGCTTTGTGATGGCCACTCCAATACCTTGAATTTGTTGTCCTTAAGCCATTTTGCAACAACTTTGTAAGTATGCTTGGGGTCATTGTCCATTTGGAAGAACCATTTGCGACCAAGCTTTAACTTCCTGGCTGATGTCTTGAGATGTTGCTTCAATATATCCACGTAATTTCCCTTCCTCATGATGCCATCTATTGTGAAGTGCACCAGTCCCTCCTGCAGCAATGCACCCCCACAACATGATGCTGCCACCCCTGTGCTTCACAGTTGGGATGGTGTTCTTCGGCTTGCAAGCCTCTCCCATTTTCCTCCAAACATAACGATGGTCATTATAGCCAAACAGTTCTATGTTTGTTTCACCAGACCAGAGGACATTTATCCAAAAAGTAGTTATTCTGGGATTGATTTGCACTTTTCGCACCAAAGTACGTTCATCTCTAGGAGACAGAACGCGTTTCCTTCCTGAGCGGTATGACGGCTGCGTGGTCCCATGGTGTTTATACTTGCATACTATTGTTTGTACAGATGAACGTGGTACCCTCAGGTGTTTGGAAATTGCTCCGAAGGATGAACCAGACTTGTGGAGGTCTACATTTTTTTCAGAGGTCTTGGCTGATTCCTTTAGATTTTCCCATGATGTCAAGCAAAGAGGCACTGAGTTTGAAGGTAGGCCTTGAAATACATCCACAGGTACACCTCCAATTGACTCAATGTCAATTAGCCTAATCACAAGCCATGACATAATTTTCTGGAATTTCCCAACATACAGTCTACTTAGTGTATGTAAACTTTTGACCCACTGGAATTGTGATACAGTGAAATAATCTGTCTGTAAACAATTGTTGCAAAAATTACTTGTGTGATGCACAAAGAAACCGACTTGCCAAAATTATAGTTTGTTAACAAGACATTTGAGGAGTGGTTGAAAAAGGAGTTTTAATGACTCCAACCTAAGTGTATGTAAACTTCCGACTTCAACTGTAGATACGCCTCCAGCCAGGGGGTCCTGAGTGACGACGATCTGGTAAATAACTGGGTCACCTCTTGACATAGTGGAAGTCCCAACGGTCCCAGGGAGGTGGCAAGTGCTCCCCCTGGAGTAGTGTCTCTCGTGGAGTAGTGTCTCTCTCGTGGAGTAGGGAGCCTGGCGGACTCGGCACTCCCAAGGTGGGGACGATGGCTCTAACCGGGGGGCCTAGAGTGGTGACGGTCAGGAGAGTAGCGTCAGTAATGGTGCTCCCGCGGTGGTGAGTACGCCCTCCTGATCTCTTCCTGCACATGACGCAGGTCCTCGTAAAAATCTGGTTATCGCCCAACCCTAGTGTGGTCACTCCCTGACTGTTGAGGAGGCCTGGAGCTGGGTTGGACAACTGTAGGATGTGAGAGGTGCATAAGGCCTCGCAGCTCACTGGTACGCCATCACTGTAGCCAGGTCAGAATCCCAACGATTCGAAGAACCATGAAAAAACAGCTAGCTGGAGCTCGTCTGAGCAGTCGGCTGTGAATTCCCTCACCGCTAGTACGTAATGCTGATTGTTAAGGTTCTGACTCACTACAGGCTGTCAGGCTAGAACAAGGCAGATGTGTCCATATCCAGAGTTGTGTTGTCTCTTGATCACCACCACACAGTTGTGCGCGCGCACACACACATATCATAGGGGTAATCTTTGTTACAATTAGGAATGGACTTGTATAGGGGAAAGGATGTGGCCGACCGCTCAGACGAGCTCCAGCTAGCTGTTTTTTTCACCACTACTGCAAACTGAAATGCCATCCAAGCCTTAGCTGGCTTTGTATTTTAGGCCTTATCTTTTCCTTACAATGTTTCTGCTTTGCCTCTCCTTTCCAATTCTCAGTACTGCGATTCTTCCTGGAGTACCAGTGGTTGATTGACTTTGCAGTGTATGCCATGGGCATCTACCTTTTCACTGAGGGCTACTTTTGTGTAGTGGACCCCGCCAAGGAGGTCCACATTGGGGCCATCTGGTGTGTGCTGACCGTTCTCTGCTGCCTGTATCCTTCAGTTCACCCTCGCTCTGGAAGCCCACAATTGTATTACAATTTTGAAAAAGTAATATTATGAACTATTCCTAAGAAAAAGGCTCTAAGTACTATGTTACAATGTCAACTTAGACTAACTGAAGTTGTACTCACTGTACTTGCCAATGTTATTATGTAAAAACTTTCTACAAAGTGGGGCCCTGGTAAATGAATAACCCAAACATGTACTGTGCCAGAAAAATACTCAGATGCATCAATATTGTGCTGCTCCTTGATTGGAGCTGTTTTGTTTCCAAAGGACTGTCCAGTTGTCCCTGTGTTTCCCTTAACTCTCACAGGAAAACCCTCCACTCCCTGATGGGCCACTACTTCAGGTCTGACGAGGGAGGCGAGCGCTCAGTGTGCCTGGCCTTTGGCTTCCTGTCTCTGCTGGTGGCCATGCTGGTGCTGGTGGTCAGAGAGGACTACCTGGAGTTTGGCCTGGAGCCTGGTATGTGCACTACATTAACCCCTACTATGGCACGCCCCATTAGGCTATGTATAACACATTTATTTCGTTAATTTTATCATTTCAGTTTGGCCTATTTCATGTTTTGTATTGCAGGTTTTAACAGTCTTTTTGACAACCTTGAGGTTTTCGCAAAACATCAAGGCTTTGCTGAGTGGTCGTAAGTATCTTTTAGTTGGACAGTTAATAAAAATAAAAAAATCACATCTTGGGCCCATAGAATAGCTTTTAGTGATCTGTGTTGGCAAATGTGCCCCTTTTAATGTTTGCTATTATATTTGGACTCCCATCAGAGTCCCTGTGACCAAGCTGACTGTGAAGTTGGGTCTGGCTGCTATTTGTGCTTTTATTGGTGCTTTGCTGGCCTTCCCTGGCCTCCGTCTAGCCCAGACCCACCTGGACGCAGTTCAGATGAACTCAGACCGCCCATTCATCCAGTAAGAACACATAAACACTTATTTAACTGTGAAACCAAATAACCAACTGGTTCCACTGACTAGTAATGTCTTACTGTTTGGTTGTTGTGCTGTTTTCTGCTTCCCTTAGAATGTTGTTGCACATGAGCTTCCTGGGCCCAGTGGTGGTGATCGTGTTGTGGATCAAACCCATTGCTAGGGATTTCCTGGGGAACGCTCCAATGGGGAAGACCTCAGTCACCCTGTAAGTGTGTGTTTGTTTCCTAGACTCCAATATTACAAATGTGGCAATTTGGCACCCTTGTGCTGATTCCTTCTCAAAGTGTTAACAGATCTCCTGTGTGTGTGTGTGTGTGTGTGTGTGTGATATCCCAGTATGTCAAGCGCGGTGTTTGACAGTGTTCGTCTGTGGACAGTGGTGGTTCTGTGCTGCCTGAGGCTGGCCCTCACCCGCTACCACATGCAAGCCTACCTCAACCTTTCCCAGAAGTGGGTGGACCAGATGAAGAAGGAGGCGGGGCGCATTGCCGCCATCGACATCCAGAGGAAGGTCCGACAACACATCTAAATGGCAACGTTTTCATGTTAAAGGAATTCTTTTGAGTTGTTTGGAGAACCAGATGAGACCTTAAACCCATGAGTCTTTTGACGTTGTTGTCCTTCTAGGTGACCCGTGTGTTCTGCTACCTGACCATAGTCACCCTGCAGTACATGGTCCCTGTTCTACTCATCCTCTTCTCTACCCTGGCTCTGAAGGCCCTTGGTAAGACATGTACAGTACCTAACATGGCAACAACTAGCTTTGAGGCAAAAAAAAATGTATTCATCGCTTTTTCTTATATTCTAATAAATACTTTCATTATTTATACACACTGCATATTTATTTATATACTGGATTCTTCATATCTCACTATAATATATCTACTGCTGTGCATGTCATTCTTAGCTGTTGTGTAAATTCCACTGATGTGCATTTGCATAGATTGCATTTTGATACTGCTTCAGTGCTATTTGGGTTGTTAATTGGATTCATCCTGCCGTTCTTGATTTCTTGCCTTTTTTGTTGTTGTATTTTTCTTTACATGTTAGCTGTTTGACATTTTTTTTAATTTTTTTATTTAACCTTTATTTAACCAGGTAGGCAAATTGAGAACACGTTCTCATTTACAATTGCGACCTGGCCAAGATAAAGCAAAGCAGTTCGACACATACAACAACACATAGTTACACATGGAGTAAAACAAACATATAGTCAATAATACAGTGAAAAAAAAATAAGTCTATATACAATGTGAGCAAGTGAGGTGAGATAAGGGAGGTGAAGGCAAACAAATATATGTATAAATAAATAAAAATATAAAAAGGCCATGGAGGCGAAGTGAGTACAACACAGCAAGTAAAATAAAAAATAAAAAAACACTGGAATGGTTGGTTTGCAGTGGAAGAAAGTGCAAAGTAGAGACAGAAATAATGGGGTGCAAAGGAGCAAAATAAATTAATAAATAAATACAGTAGGTAAAGAGGTAGTTGTTTGGGCTAAATTGTAGATGGGTTATGTATTTGACTGCGTTGTTAGGAGCTAGTAGCATAAGAATTTTGGTACACTGCTATAACAGCTGCTAAACTGTACGCGAACAACAAATTCTCATTCGATTTTTAGTGAGGCCTTAGGTGGCCCTTCGTAAATGCTGAGAATCTGCGTTCTATAATTTAACAATATGGAGTTATGATAATATACCAACAGTTTCATCACAATGCTTAATCCATGGAAATGTAATGTATTTCAATTGTGCCTTTCAAATGTCTTGCTGTAACACCCATTTGTTCCTACTGTCTTTTTTGTATCTCAGGTGACTTCTCGTGGAGTGGCGCAGAGCAGGCTCCGGGGGTGACCCCTGCCCTGGTAATGCCCACGGTCTCTCCCGTCCTGCCAGGGCTGGAGGAGGACGAGGAGGGGGTGGAGGACATGGAGGAGGATATCCAGGCCACGGTGGCCCGTCTAACCGAGGGCTTCTCGGCCCTGCGCTCAGTCCTCACCCCCCTCTTCTTCAGAGGCCTCTTTGCCTTCCTCACCTGGTGGGTGGCCGCCTGCCAAGTCATCAGCAGCCTGTTTGGCATTTACTTCCACCAGTACCTCATGCAGAACTGAAGAGGACTACACTACGCTTATCTCTAGCCAACACCATCCCAGTGTTCCAGGCAGGTCAAAATCCATACAACATATGGACAGGATGTGTGCTCCTGTTTGTTACTGTAACAAAGGTGTCACCGATATCAAAAGGGATGTGATGGTTTCTGACATGCTGACACCTTACTACTACTACCTTGTTGTCCTGTGGGCCCAGTCAGACCCTTAGACCTTGACCAGGACTATGATGAAATGATGTATAATGTGGACTGGATTCTGTCCAACTGCTATGTATCACATTTCTCTGTTTTAACAAATGCATTTGAAGCCAGTGTTACTTAAAAAAAATATATATATCACACAGTATCAGGAAATGTTGCAAATGAGCTGTTTCTAGTAGGAAAAGGTACCACTACTTCCAGCCTAGTTTGCTAGTAGAGGCTGATTTCAGAAGTGCTTGATGCTTTATTTATTTTCGTCCTTTAGTTCTGCTGTAACGTACTGATTGTAATGAACCCGTGGAGTTCAGTCTATTCAGCAGTCATCACCAGTCGACCGTCCATTCTCCTTAATCATTAGTTACCCACCTTTTAAAACAAAGCACTGAGGATATTTTACTGTGTTTAATGGAGATATTCAGTGGAGAATTCTAAGTGCCTGGAAACTCAGGGATTTTGAGTCAATGATAAGATATACATTTTTTTTCTGCAAAATAGTAGACTGGTGATAACAGCTGTCTATCTGTAGCATTCAATAACACTCCAGCCCAGCCTGGATTTGGCAAATCTTCCCTGTATTAGCAACCATCTTTCAGTCCCAACAAAGTTTGTCAGTTGAATTTGTTTGAACAAAGTATTTCCTGTGTTTGTTTTGCTGCCAAACAATCATTTACACTTAAAGCGTCAATCAGCAGTTGAAACAATAACAAAGCGCCTTCCCCACCCTGTTTCGGTAAAAGCTGAGGGATGGGGAGGGAGAAATGTAACCACTCTCAAATGTATAGATAGAGCTATGGATGCAAGGACTGACCATCCATGATATCAAAATTATAGTTTTAACCGTGTTTTGAGGCTATATAGTTTTTCTATACACTTTGTTTACAAACATTGGAGTCAAACAAGCTTATTTTGGTTCTGATGGGGTTGAACTGAGCTCATGAGGCATTAATAAGTTATATTCTTCAAGAATCAATGAGTACAATTTATAAGTAAAACATTTCATGTAGCAACTGCAGATTGCCCCTTTTTCGGATGTAGGCTTAGAACAAATCTTGCCTAAAACGTGTTGCTGATTTGTAGTGTCAACGGTTTGTTATTTAAATTGACTTATTTATACTCTATTGCCACTGATCATGTTGGAAAGGTACAGGTGTCGTGCTGTTGGACTTTTGGGTCGTTTTGTTTTTGGAAAGTGTGATTTCTGTGTTAAAAAAAAAAAAAATCTGAATGATTGTTCGCTAATCATTTTACGTTGTGTGGTTTGTATGAAAATGTTTTTTTCAACAAAAGACTTATGAATGCATGGTTTGAACTTTTAGTTGTATACAAAATGTGTTTTATTCTGTTGTCTGTGTGGAAAATGTTACTGGCATATGAAATTATTAAACTCTTGTTTTAAATCTTGTCTTCTTATTATCGGTGATTAATCACACCTTAGTCATGCCAATATCACATGTTTTAATTATCCCAGCAAAATGTTTTAATATAAATTTCAGCTTTTCATTTCTCCCACTGACTTATGTCTTGTATATCATATTTTGTGGGAGATAAGGAAGATAAAAGGGCTTTTTCAAAGTTAATTCACCATTTGACAAAATAAATCATGCATGACAATGGTATCTAGCTGCTGAATTGACCTTCACCTCTGACCTTAACCTCCAGAGTGGATAATATTTAAATCGTTGATAATTTCACTGCACTTATTCTTCCAACAATCTGATATACAGTGGGGAGAACAAGTATTTGATGCTGATTTTGCAGGTTTTCCTACTTACAAAGCATGTAGAGGTCTGTAATTTTTTATCATAGGTACACTTCAACTGTGAGAGACGGAATCTAAAACAAAAATCCAGAAAATCACATTGTATGATTTTTAAGTAATTCATTTGCATTTTATTGCATGATATAAGTATTTGATACATCAGAAAAACAGAACTTAATATTTGGTACATAAACCTTTGTTTGCAATTACAGAGATCATATGTTTCCTGTAGTTCTTGACCAGGTTTACACACACTGCAGCAGGGATTTTGGCCCACTCCTCCTTCTCCAGATCCTTCAGGTTTTGGGGCTGTCGCTGGGCAATACGGACTTTCAGCTCCCTCCAAAGATTTTCTATTGGGTTCAGGTCTGGAGACTGGCTAGGCCACTCCAGGACCTTGAGATCCTTCTTACGGAGCCACTCCTTAGTTGCCCTGGCTGTGTGTTTCGGGTCGTTGTCATGCTGGAAGACCCAGCCACGACCCATCTTCAATGCTCTTACGGAGGGAAGGAGGTTGTTGGCCAAGATCTCGCGATACATGGCCCCATCCATCCTCCCCTCAATACCGTGCAGTCGCCCTGTCCCCGTTGCAGAAAAGCATCCCCAAATAATGATGTTTCCACCTCCATGCTTCACGGTTGGGATGGTGTTCTTGGGGTTGTACTCATCCTTCTTCCTCCAAACACAGCGAGTGGAGTTTAGACCAAAAAGCTCTATTTTTGTCTCATCAGACCACATGACCTTCTCCCATTCCTCCTCTGGATCATCCAGATGGTCATTGGCAAACTTCAGACGGGCCTGGACTTGCGCTGGCTTGAGCAGGGGGACCTTGCGTGCGCTGCAGGATTTTAATCCATGACGGCGTAGTGTGTTACTAATGGTTTTCTTTGAGACTGTGGTCCCAGCTCTCTTCAGGTCATTGAGCAGATCCTGCCGTGTAGTTCTGGACTGATCCCTCACCTTCCTCATGATCATTGATGCCCCACGAGGTGAGATTTTGCATGGAGCCCCAGACCGAGGGTGATTGACCGTCATCTTGAACTTCTTCCATTTTCTAATAATTGCGCCAACAGTTGTTGCCTTCTCACCAATCTGCTTGCCTATTGTCCTGTAGCCCATCCCAGCCTTGTGCAGGTCTACAATTAACCCGCATGTCCTTACACAGCTCTCTGGTCTTGGCCATTGTGGAGAGGTTGGAGTCTGTTTGATTGAGTGTGTGGACAGGTGTCTTTTATACAGGTAACGAGTTCAAACAGGTGCAGTTAATACAGGTAATGAGTGGAGAACAGGAGGGCTTATTAAAGAAAAACTAACAGGTCTGTGAGAGCTGGAATTCTTACTGGTTGGTAGGTGATCAAATACTTATGTCATGCAATAAAATGCAAATTAATTACTTAAAAATCATACAATGTGATTTTCTGGATTTTTGTTTTAGATTCTGTCTCTCACAGTTGAAGTGTACCTATGATAAAAATTACAGACCTCTACATGCTTTGTAAGTAGGAAAACCTGCAAAATCAGCAGTGTATCAAATACTTGTTCTCCCCACTGTATTTGTGTTAAATATATTTTGATTTTAGTGTGATCAATTTAATTTATCTTTTTAGCAATGTGATGCAGTGTCACGATGTAACATTATTCCGCATCTCAAATTGTATCTTTTTTCTGGATATCACTCCTACTGTGGAATAATATTGTTAAAAACAGATTGATATTGTACAGCAAACTTCTGTCAGATATCCCTGGCAATAAGTAACAAAGCCTTCCCTCAGATGTGTCACAGACAGACTGAGGCCCGCAGGGGGTTAATCAGAGCTGACATGATTTATTGGAGATATTATTTGACTTCCACATCCAGTCAAAACCCACAAAGATGCCCAATTTAGAGAGGGACGGCCCCTTGTCTGGGCCTTTATGTGCTGGTGAGTTGGAATATGCTTCAATGGAGGAAATCGTGCTCAAACACTGAGAAAACTTACCAGAGAGGGGACCAGTTAACACCTTGGAACCTTGTGTATTATGGATGGCTGAGATTCTGATTCTGATGTCTCTTGCAATAACATAATACTTTGACTGTTTAACAATAGATTTTTATATGATGTGCTGGAAAACTTTGAAATGTTTAACAAGTATTTCCCCCCTGTCTTATCTCACCATTCATTTGCCTTTGTGATGCTTTTGAAATCATGGAGCCTACAATGATGGCAAAACAGCTAATCTGAGTACTTTGACTTCATTGGGAGAATATTCTCCCTAACATTCACACCAAACCCTCCATTGCCGGATTAAGAAATCATAGGCCCTGGGGCTTTGTTGTTATAGCCCCCCCTTCCGAGTACACCATCATTTTCTGTAAACAAATCTGTGCACCAAGATGCATTTTGATGCTGGAGTAAATGTACTGTTGAAGAAAAAGCCCCTTTATAATAAAGCCATAATAATGCTTGCCATGTGGCAGAGGCTACAGTTGAGCCTTTGGCTTCATCTTCATCATTAGGTAAGTCAGTGTGCCAATGGAAATTTGATTTAGTAGCCTACTGTAGCCTTTGTTATATATATACTGTATACTGTATATATTTCCTCCTAATACTGTACAATGTGTGTGTCGCTTCATTGGCCTGGCTATTGTTTGTTTGAATTGAAGACCAGATTGATCTTAGCTTGTCAGTGTCAGAGTAGCCACTCATTTTGGTCATTTGTGTGAAATTAAAAAAGATTCAATTAATGTCTTCTGTCATGTAAACGTTTTTAAAAGGCTGCTAAAAATGTCTCCATGTGTGGAAATCCAAAAAACACATGTACTCAACTGTAGCCTATGCCACATGGCAAATGTTTTTATGGCTTTATTATAAAGGGTATTTTTCTTAAACAGTAAATGTACCACAAATCGAAAAGAACTCAAAGCCCTGGGGCCTATGATTTCTTAATCTGGCCCTATAGGCTACTCATGGTGATGGCCGATGCGCTCGTCGTGCCAATAGCCTATCTCAAGATAAACTACTTTGAAAAACAGTGCTTCTGTTAGCTACAAATTGGGAGTTGTCGAGAAAACATTGTTTCTATTGGTTCTACAGACTTCTCTTTTCAGCGGTAGGCATTTGCTTCCAAACTGTGCGTTTTTCCCAGGATTGTATTTTTAATTCTGCAAAAGGCAACCAACCATAGAAATATGATACATTCAGTGCTGTGAAAAACTATTTACACAAAATGTTATCAGATCTTCAACCAAAACCTAATATTAGATAAAGCGAACCTGAGTGAACAAATAACACAACAATTACATACTTATTTCATTTATATTATAAACAAAGTTATGTAACACCCAATGGCCCTGTGTGAAAAAGTAATTGCCCCCTTACACTAAATAACTGGTTGTCACATTTAGCTGCAATGACTCCTACCAAACACTTTCTGCATTTGTTGATCAGTCTCTCACATCACTGTGGAGGATTTTTGTCCCACTCTTCCATGCAGAACTGCTTTAACTCAGCGATATTTGTGGGTTTTCAAGCATGAAATGCTCATTTCAATCCTGCCACAATTGGGATTAGGTCTGGACTTGGCCTTTCAAAAACTTCAAATTTGTTGCTTTTTAGCCATTTTCATGTAGACTTGATTGTGTTTTTGGATCATTGTCTTGCTGCATGACCCAGCTGCGCAAGAGTGGGACAAAATTCATCCACAGAGATGTGAGAGACTGATCAACAACTACAGGAAGCATTTGTTTGCAGGAATTGCAGCTAAAGGTGGCACAACCAGTTATTGAGTGTAAGGGGGCAGTTACTTTTTCACACAGGAATATTGGATGTTGAATAACTTTGTTAATTAAATAAATAAATAAAGTATCAATTTTTTTGTTATTTGTAAACTCAGGTTCCCTTTATCTAATATTAGGTTTTCGTTGAAGCTCTGATAACATTCAGTATCAAAAATATGCAAAAATATGAAAATGGGGCAAATACTTTTCCTTAATTTTGGCGGATACCTGTATGTGCTTGTGATAAAACTTATTCCACAGTTATTTTTTATGAACTATTGATCCTCTGTGGATAAATTATGCTCTCTGGTTTATTTTGAACATCGAGAGATTGTGTGAGTCAGGGGCTAGGCTCAATTTTTTATCCAACCACTGTGGTTGGATAGAAATTTGAGCCAAGACCCTGACTCACACAATTGACCAGTCACATTGATTTATTATGCAGTTTATTATATAAAAAAATATATATTAAAAAATCAGTTACCCAATCAAGGCAGGGCCCCCCAGTTACCCACATGGGCCCCCTACCTTCTCTCCTCCTCCCATCTGATGATTAGCAGCAGGCTATTTCTTTTTTTACTATTTGCTGCCTCTTGGGCCCCCCACGGGCCGGGGCCCAGGGGCCCAGGGGCTTCAGCCCCAGTAAGCCCCTGCATTAAGCTGGCTCTGATTGTCCCTCCAGGTAAAAGGCAAATGCAAAGCGTTGTATATGGCCAGGCAGGCCTAGGCCTCTACTAGCCTCTGACAGGTCTGGGAGAGTGTCCAGCTTAATGAACTGGAAGGTGACAGGGTTGACATATCTATATAATCACATTAATTATGTGCATGTGTTTGGAGGCCCCATGTCTGCCGCCTGCAGCCACCATGGCTGTTGCTATAGGGACCAGGCAGCAACCAGGCAGAGGAGATTTCAGACATGGCCTGCAGACTGGCCCTATCCTCAAGGGAGCTGCCCAGACACGACCCCTGTGACACTCTTTTCATTTGGGGAGCAGAGAGGGTGTGCTGACACAGTGTGGGAAAGGGATAATTCTAGCCAATTTCCTCCTAGTTAGTCTAAATTGCAGGGAAATGCTCTATAGGGAGGAATATAGAAGTGTATTCACTGTATGTGATGTCCAGCTGTGATTGTAAGGCATTGTGTACTGTATGCACACTGTCTTTTAATGTTGAAAGCTTTTTGGCTTTTTAAGTGTTCCTCCATTCTTGTTCTCCCCTCAGCTGGAACCTGGTGGTTTGACAGAGTGGTCTGACATTATAATGAGTGACCAGATGTTTTCAATGGACACATGAAAGATAGATACACATGGCAAATATCATTGTATCTGTCTTCAGATTAATTTACATCAAAGGACATGCTGTGACTTCTAAATCACTTTTTATTTTATTTTATATCAGTCAATTAGATTTACAGCCCTCAGGTGGTCAAAATAACATACAAGTCAAATCATGTTTATTAAAAGACAGCCACATCATTAAAATAAGTATGAAGCCATGGGCTGTTTTGATAAATACAGCCAGCGCTGATACTATTGATGTGTTGCAATAACCTGTGTTTAGAAAATATGTCAAATGTGAATGTATGCAAGAATAATGTTTTTCACGTTCTACATTTATCCACAGTTGAAATATACTGAACAAAAATATAAACGGAACATGCAACAATTTCAAAGATTTTGCTGAGTCATAGAAGCAAATCAGTCAATTGAAATAAACTCATTAGGTCCTATTCTATGGATTTTATATGACTGGGAATACAGATATGCATCTGTTGGTTACAGAGATGCCTTAAAAAAGGTAGGGGCGTGGATCAGAAAACCAGTCAGTATCTGGTGGGACCACCATTCCCCTCATGCATCTCCTTCGCATATAGTTGATTAGGCTGTTGATTGTGGAACGTTGTCTCACTCCTCTTCAATGGCGGTGCAAAGTTGCTGGACATTGCCGGGAACTGGAACACGTGGTCGTACGCGTTGATCCAGAGGATCCCAAACATGCTCAACATGTCTGGTGAAAATGCAGGCCATGGAAGAACTGGGACATTTTCAGCTTCCAGTAATTGTTTACAGATCCTTGCGACATGGGGCCGTGTATTATCATGCTGAAACATGAGGTGATGGCGGCGGATGAATGGCATGACAATGGGCCTCAGGATCTCGTCACATTATCTTTGTGCATTCAAATTGCCATCGATAAAATGCAATTGTGTTTGTTGTCCGTAGCTTATGCCTGCCCATACCATAACCCCACTGCCACCATGGGGCACTCTGTTCACAACGTTGACATCAGCAAACCGCTTGCCCACACGACGCCATACACGTTGTCTGCCATCTGCCCAGTACAGTTGAAACCGTGAAGAGCACAATTCTCCAGCATGCCAATGGCAATCTAAGGTGAGCATTTGCCCTTTGAAGTCGGTTAAGATGCCGAACAGCAGTCAGGTCAAGACCTTAGTGAGGACGACGAGCATTCTCTAAAATTACGTTGGAGGCGGCAGAGAAATTAACATAACATTCTCTGCCAACAGCCCTGCTGGACACTCCTGCAGTCAGGATGCCAATTGCACACTCCCTCAAAATTTGATACATCTTTGGCATTGCGTTCTGTAACAAAACTGCACATTTTATAATGGGTTTTATTGCCCCCAGCACAAGGTGCACCTGTGTAATGATCAGCTTCGTGATATGCCACACCTGTCATGTGGATGGATTATCTTGGCAAAGGAGAAATGCTAACGGACAGGGATGTAAACAAATTTGTGCACAACATTTCAGAGAAATAAGCTTTTTGTGTGTATGAGACATTTCTGGGATCTTTTATTTCAGCTCACGAAACATGGGACCAACACTTTACATGTTGTGTTTATATTTTTGTTCAGTGTAATTTGTGTCAATATAGACACATATATACAAATTCATTTCATGTTGTCAACCAGAACTTGAAGTGCTCATATACCGGCTATGTGTATGTCTTCAATACACAAATGATGTAGTTTTATCTTAATACCGTCACAGTCTACTGCTTGAACCTGTCATTTTTGTCAGATAATTAACAACCACTAGTAATGGCTGATTCTGTCCTGCATTCTGTCTTGCCTCCAGAGTGATAGTGTGAAATATGTTGCCCTCTTGTGGACAAAATTGTTAACTTCAATGTACACACAAACCCACAATGAGAAACAAAATGGATACAAGATCATTTTACATGATACTTTTTAAAACTTTTAAACACAAAATGGATAAATGAAACAATAACACACCAAAAATCCAGTGCATAATACACAAACATCATTAAAAAAAGAATAATCAAAAACACAAACTCACACAAGCAATAAAAAGTGTCTTGTTTTTTTCATAGACAAAAGTTAACTTACGCAGCTTCTTTGATAGGTGTCTGATTCTCAACATACCTTATTCCCATTGCCCCACTGACAATTAATCAAATGGTTCCCTTTCCACACATGAATAAATAGCTTTTGCAGGGCTGGATTACCAAACGGGCACGCAGGGTTTGGGGGCCACCTGGAGGTCGGGCTCCCCCCAGATATCATATGATACCAAAATGTGTAGAATTGCAGGAAATTTGCTTTACAACTGCAAAAATTAAATTGATGTCATAATTTTACATGATTAAGGCCAGTGTCTAAAAAGAAATAACTAAACTATGCAGGATATAGTGTAAAAACAAACAGCTTTGCTCAGTATTATTTTAGTCATAAAAAGCAACACTAAACCTTTATAATGGAACCAATGATCTAAATCCCTGAGAGACTTAAAAATGCACAGATTTTCAATACAAAAACCCATAAATGCAGATTACATTTTTGTTTTTCTGTGATCAATTCCTATCCAGACCAACTTCCCACTCACTATCACGAGGCCATGCCCATTGAGACCATGATAGATGAATAGAACCTTGCTGCTCCCTAATTGGTCTCCTGTGAGCTGACCACTTCATTGATTTTGAGCTCAAGGATAAACTAAGCATTAAAGTTATATATGTACATTAACTGGGGACCTGAATGTGAAGTATTAATCTGAAACACTGTGCTCTAAGTTATATGGCTAAATGACTGATGCTCTCACCCCTGCTCTGTGATGTATCACAAGCAGGAGGAGAGAACCACATTGATGTGTGGTTTGACACCCCTCTGAACCAATACACAGACAAACCAACCAAACACAACAACACACCCACTGTATCTCCTCACTGTATCAAGATCAGAGAGGCAGTGCCACATGTTCATTGCCCACAATGGAGAGTCCAGCCCAGCTCTAAGGGGGGTCTTTCTTTCCTCTGGGATGATGTGAACGAGTGAACCCCATCTCCCCATTCTCATCTCTCTGTGTGTTGGAAACCATGTGGCAGGATTTTTGTGTGTGGTAGTCGCTGCCAGCTATCTCTGCCACCCATCGCTGATTTCTAATTGCCTCAGGGGCAGCCCTCCTTTCTCCTCTGCCCCGTGCTGAGCCGGGTAAGGAACACCTCCTTTGGGGAAATCCTCTCTCTCATTGGCTGGGTAGGGCTCTTGGGGGGTGTGGTGAGCGGAATTGGAGGTGCTCATTGGAGAGTGCTGCCTCAAGTTGCGCACGGGCGGAGAGGTCGGGGAGCAGATGTGCTCCGGGGAGGAGCGCTCCGATTTGATGCTGAGGTTGAGGGAGGGGTGAGGAGGGGTGGGGGTTGAGGACTGAGAAGGAAAAGAGCACCCTCCACTGGACATCCTGGTACACAGCAAGCGGACAGAGAAAAGAGAATGGTATATGCATGCATGATATAGTATGAAATGAATCCTCACTTGCTATTTTTCCTATAGAGGCCACTAGTAGACACACAACACTATCAAGTCCATCACTGTGCGAACACTGAGTAATTGAGTAAGGTGTATATGGGGCGGCAGGTAGCCTAGTGGTTAGTGTTGGGCCAGTAACTGAAAGGTTGCTAGATTGAACCCCCGAGCTGACAAGGTAAAAATCTGTCGTTCTGCCCCTGAACAAGGCAGTTAACCCACTGTTTCTAGGCCGTCATTGAAAATAAGAATTTGTTCTTAACTGACTTGCCTAGTTAAATAAAATATCAGTGGTCTTACGCTGGGCTGAGGTGAGGCACATGCTGCTCCTGTGGTTGTGCTGTCTGCCATGGGTTCACTGTCCCACGCTGTAGACTCACAGCATGGGAGAAACCTGGGTGACTGTAGTCTGGGAGGGAAGAGGAGAATTATTGTAAATCACGAACTAGGAAACAGGTGAAGATTTAAGAGGAGCAGAGCTGCAGCCTTACCAGATGGTCCAGCAGAGGAGAGGCTGTAGCCCCCCAGACCATGGCTCAGCAGACCTGTCTTCCCCATTGCCAGCATGTGGTTCCCTGGGTGCATGCCCGGGTACAGTAGGCCTCTCTGAACATCACATGGAGAGAGATATTTTTTCTTTGTCTTAGCAGGGAGTCCCATTGAGACTAAGGTCTCTTTTACAAGGGAGCCCTGCAAATACACACTTTACAAATACCACATAATACAAATATACAAGATTACCACAAAACAACACACTCAAGAGAAACGATCACATTCCTCAGCAAAGAGGCTCCCAATTAACAATTTGAACTGCCAAAGAGATCTCCAGAGTTAGCCATCCATGAGACCGGGTATGGTAACTCATACGTCTAAAAGTTAGTAATGATGTTAGGTACGGGGGAAGTTTTTGCAAGAGAGCTTTATAAATAAAAAGAGAGCAATAAATCGACCTCCACAACTTCAAAGAGGGCCGGCCTACTTTTTGTTAAAGAACGCGTTGATGTGTACTGAACCTGTCGCCCATAATAAAGCACAATGTGCTATGAAAAACTGCATCTAACGGCTTTAATGTAGTGGCAGCTGCATTCATATAGATGATGTCGCCATAGTCTAAAACTGGTAGGAACGTTGACTGAAAAATCTGCTTTCTGCTATTTAACGAGATGCATGACCTATTTCTATAGAAGAAGCCCATTTTAATTCTCAACTTCTTAACTAACTCATCAATATGCTTTTTAAAAGATAGCTTTTCATCAATCCAATTGCCCAGATATTTATAAGAGTGGACACGGTCAATGTGGGCACCATCCAAAGTTAATATGCCTAATCTATTCATTAATTACTTTAAAAAAGCTATCTACAAAACAATACAGGCCATGTGAGTGTGGTTGGTCCTCTGATTGTCCTTTCGTAATGGCATCGTCATAATCCTGCTCTTCGATTAGTCCTTCATAATGAGATCATCATAACCCTGTACTCTGATTGGTCCTTCATAATTATATCATCATAATGACATTGTTATGACCCTGCTCTCTGATTGACACATCATAATGACATCGTCATAGTCCTGCTCTCTAATTGGGCACTTCAGAATAACATTGTCCTAACCCTAATCTCTGATTGGTACCTTTGTAATATCATCGTCATAACCATGCTCTCTGATTGGTTCATCATAATGACATCATCATAACCCTGCTCTCTTATAGGTCGATTCGTAATTACATAATCTTAAACCTGCTCTCTGATTGGTCCCATCGTAAAAACATCCTCATAACTGCTCTCTAATTGGTCCCTTCATAATGACATCGTCATAACCCTGCTCTCTGATTGCTCCTTCATAATCACCATGAGTGGTAGTGGAACTATGTAGCCTGCAGTACTGCAGTACCTCATGCTAACCTCGCGTTATGACTGACAAGTAGGATTTAAGAGATCCTTACAGAACTGCTAAAGTTGGCGCGTGTGCCACCCATGCCAGGGTGGCTCTCTGTCCGCCGGTTCTCACTGCCCAGATTCAAAGGGGGAGGAGTCTTCATCTCCAAGGGCCGGCTCAGGTTGCCATGGGAGAACATAGAGTTGCCAATACCTGAACAGAGAGAACACAAATAGGAAGTGAGAACAAGATGTTTCACTCACCGACAGAACACTCAATCACTCTCTCTCAATCTCTCTCACTCGCTCTGCCTGTAAAAGTACATTTTGGATCTCTAATAGAAGTCTGCCACTTCAGATTACCAAAACGTACATTATTAATGTCAACCTGATAACAAAAAATGTATTCACACATTAACTTAGTAAGCATAATACGTATTTTTACCATACATTTAGCTCTGATCTGTATTGATAAAAAGGGCATATTACAAGCATCGTACAGTAGTATATAGTCTTTCAAAATGCTGATTTAATTGACTACAAAGCTTGGTTGTGATCACACACCACTGAGTGGCATCCCTACGCATGTCTACTAATAACTATAGGGTGTGAATAGTGAGGGGTTGAGCTGAGCTGAGCTGAGATGACCAGCAGGTGCAACACACTCACTGCTCAGAAACCACAGATCAGCCTCCAGACACTGTTTCACTTGTGGGGACTGTTTCAGACAGCACACACATATGTGCGTACACAGACACACACACATTCACTTCCTGTGTGCGTGCACAGCTGGCTGCACAGCACTGAGATGGACTCACACTCATGGACACTCATCCACGCCCTCTAACCCTCTAGGAATGTTTGCAAAGAGGAACTAGGGGGCCAGGTCACCTGAGTGTGGGGACATGAAGGCAGCATGGCAGTGGGGCCCTGCAGGGCTGGCTGAGCCTGGTCTGGGGCCCAGGGGCTTGAAGGCCAGGGGTCTGTGGGAGCTCGGGCTGGGGTTGGAGGAGTTGGGGTATCCATTCTCACAGCCAGTAGACACCAGGAACTGGGCCTCTGGTGAGTTCAAGGAGGTGGCCTGAGGAGAAATATGAGAGAGTGTCTGTTTGAGTTAAGATTTGAAAGTTAGGTTTATTGCAGCTGCATTGCAAAGCTAAAGTGTCTCTATGAGTACAACATGTGTTCACTGAGTTAAATTAATGGTTTGACTGTTCAATATAATAATTTTCTCAAATTTAGCCATTATTCACAGAATAAAAGATATCAATGGAACAACTTTAGTTAATGTACAGCCTTTGGCTCAGACAGCATCTGTCTGATAAGACCAGTGTAAGTACTAACGTAGTAGCGCTGGCGGGCCAGGGAGAGGTCCATGCCCTCGCTGTGTGGGCCATACTTCTCTGCTGCCACCTGCATGGGTTCCTCCGTGTCCAGCAGCTCTGTCCCGTCCAGGCCCAGGCCCAGGCCCTTCCTCCGCAGAGTCTACAGTAGCAGGACAGAGGAAAGAGCAGCACACAGGCATTACCTCAAGGATACTACAGCACTATTTATACTATTGATTCTTGGGGATGTCCTAACAATACAGAAGTGGACTGTACCAACATTGTTTTTTCAATGCTTTGTGGGGGAGCCCAAGTAAGCATTTCATAAACGTATGCATTCCAACGTCAAAGCACTCTCAACAGTGTGTCTTTATTGGGAATTAATGTAATTGTAACCTTGCATATAATTATGCAACAGATTACTATACGTATAGGAGAACATGTTGAGTAATGTGTGGAGCTGTAATGTATTTATACCTCCAGTATGTCTGTGTTGGTCCTGCTCTCGTGAGGCTCGCTGTACTCTGTGTACTTGAGCAGGACCTTGTCCATGTCAGTGCTGGCGTACTGGAATAGACGGTTGGTGCTGTTGAAGATGATGAGGGCGATCTCACAGTCACACAGAACACTCAGCTCATACGCTTTCTTCATCAGGCCAAACTTACGCTTGGTGAATGTCACCTGGGAACAGAAATATATTGGTTCATGTATTATTTGCTCTGTGACTGTTTAACTATACCATGTCAAATGTAATAATCAATCAAAAGTGATAGAATAATTAAAGAGTTGTACCTGTCGATTCCGCTGGTCTAGGATACGAGAGATTTGTATTTTTTTCCTTCCCATTGTGTTTACGGTCTGCGTGTCTGACAGATGGCTTAACACTGTGAAAATAGATATATATAAAAAAATCTAAACTCAGTCATTTGAACTCATCCCCTTTTCAGCACAGCATGTAAATGTCATCCTAGTAATGAAAACGTTTATTTACGTTAACTTTATTTCATCAGGATATCCCATTGAGATATATAGTCTTTTGTAGATCTCAAGACAACATCAACAGCCCATTACACAATCAAACCTAGCTAACTTTCAAAAAGCAAACCATATGGTTGAGACCTCTGGCCACTTCATAAAGGGTTACGGGTAGGCCCATACAGTGGTTCCACTCAACCTTATCAAAATAAGAGCACCAACCACCGTACAGTATGGGTCTTAACCTTCAGACAATTCTGATGGGAAAATGGCATGTGTTTTGTTTAAGCGATGTAAGTCCCACCCTTCCCCCTTGTCATGGCAGCCTGTTTATTTATACTCTGATGAGGCGATGGGGGATAAAGTTAGACCAGTCTGACACCCCCCCAGTCTGGGTTAACCTGGGACCAGAGCTAGCAGGGTTACAAATATAAACCAGTCAGCTTGTAAGGTACAACAGGCCCTGGTGAAACCAGCGGAAGTTAAACTGTGTTTTCGAAAAGGGAAAGTTCTACACCACCCCCTCTTCTCCCATGTTCAGGTTCAGAAAAAAAGATGGTAGAGACATACGGGCAGGCCTGGTCATGTGGACATAATATAGTTCACTAAGGGCAGCCCACTGAGTGGGAGGGCTGAAAATGACAGTTGGGATTGAGAAGATTATAGTGAAAATAAGTGAATGTTTGTACAGTGCATTCAGAAAGTATTCACACCCCTTGACTTTTTCCACATTTTGTTGTGTTACAAATTGGGATTAAAATTGATTTAATTGTCATTTTTGTCAACGATCTACACAAAATACATTACAAAATGTAATGTCGAACTGTAAGATCAATTCTAGCATTTGTAAAAAAATAAATATATATATACAGTTGAAGTCGGAAGTTTACATACACCTTAGCCAAATACATTTTAACTCCTAATTTAATCCTAATAAAAATTCCCTGTTGTAGGTCAGTTAGGATCACCACTTTATTTTAAGAATGTGAAATGAAATATTTCTTTCAGCAAAGCACCCCCGTGCTTCACGGTTGGGATGGTGTTCTTCGGCTTGCAAGCATCCCCCTTTTTCCTCCAAACATAACGATGGTCATTATGGCCAAACAGTTCTATTTTTGTTTCATCAGACCAGAGAACATTTCTCCAAAAAGTACAATCTTTGTCCCCATGTGCAGTTGCAAACCGTAGTCTGACTTTTTTATGGCGGTTTTGGAGCAGTGGCTTCTTCCTTGCGGAGCGGCCTTTCAGGTTCTGTCGATATAGGACTCGTTTTACTGTGGATATAGATACTTTTGTACCTGTTTCCTCCAGCATCTTCACAAGGTCCTTTGCTATTGTTCTGGGATTGATTTGCACTTTTCGCACCAAAGTACGTTCATCTCTAGGAGACAGAACGCGTCTCCTTCCTGAGCGGTATGACAGCTGCGTGGTCCCATGGTGTTTATACTTGCGTACTATTGTTTGTACAGATGATCGTGGTACCTTCAGGGATTTGGAAACTGCTCCCAAGGATGAATCAGACTTGTGGAGGTCTACAATTTTTATTCTGAGGTCTTGGCTGATTTATTTTGATTTTCCCATGATGTCAAGCAAAGAGGCACTGAGTTTGAAGGTAGGTCTTGAAATACATGCACAGGTACACCTCCAATTGACTCAAAGTATGTCAATTAGCCTAATCAGAAGCTTCTAAAGCCATGATGTCATTTTCTGGAATTTTCCAAGCTGTTTAAAGGCACAATCAACTTAGTGTATGTAAACTTCTGATCCACTGGAATTGTGATACAGTGAATTATAAGTGAAATAATCTGTCTGTAAACAATTGTTGGAAAAATAACTTGTGTCATGCACAAAGTAGATGTCCTAACCGACTTGCCAAAACTATAGTTTGTTAACAAGAAATGTGTGGAGTGGTTGAAAAACTAGTTTTAATGACTCCAACCTAAGTGTATGTAAACTTCCGACTTCAACTGTATATATATATCTTAGAATCACATTTGGCAGCTATTACAGCTGTGAATCTTTCTGGGTAAGTCTCTAAGACCTTTACACACCTGGATTGCACAATATCTGCTATTATTTTTGTAATTCTTCAAGCTCTGTCAAGTTGGTTGTTGATCATTGCTAGACAGTCATTTTCAAGTCTTGCCATAGATTTTTAAAGCAGATTTAAATCAAAACTCTAGCTAGGCCACTCAGGAACATTCAGTGTTGTCTTGGTAAGCAACTCCAGTGTTAATTTGGCCTTTTGTTTTAGGTTATTGTCCTGCTGAAAAGGGAATTTGTCTTCCGGTGTCTGTTTGAAAGCAGACTGAATCAGGTTTTCCTATTGGATTTTGCCTGTGCTGAGCTCTATTCTGTTTCTTTTTATCCTGAAAAACTCCCTAGTCCTTGCCGATAACAAGCACCCATAACATGATGCAGCCACCACCATGCTTGAAAATATGAAGAGTGGTACTCAAAGACGTGTTTTGTTGGATTTTCCCCAAACATAACGCTTTGTATTCAGGACATAAAGATATTTTCTTTGCCACATGTTTTGTAGTTTTACTTTTGTGCCTTATTGCAAACAGGATGCATGCTTTGGAATATTTGTATTCTGTACAAGCTTCCTTCTTTTCATTTAGGTTAGTATTGTCAAATCAAATCAAATTGTATTAGTCACATGCGCAGAATACAACAGTTGTAGACCTTACAGTGAAATGGTAACTTACGATCCCCTAAACGACAGTGCAGTTCCAAAAATATATGGATAAGAAGAGATAAAAGTAACAAGTAATTAAAGAGGATCAGTAAAAAATAACAATATATACAGGGGGTGCCAGTACAGAGTCAATGTGAGAGTCAATGTGCAGGGCCTTCCTCTGACACCGCCTGGTATAGAGGTCCTGGATGGCAGGAAGCTTGGCCCCAGTGATGTACTAGGCCATACGCACTACCCTCTGTAGTGCCTTGCTGTTGGAGGCCGAGCAGTTGCCATACCAGGCAGTGATGCAACCAGTCAGGATGCTCTCGATGGGGCAGCTGTAGAACCTTTTGGGGATCTGAGGACCCATGCCAAATATTTTCAGTCTCCTGAGGGGGAATAGGTTTGTCGTGCCTGCTTCACGACTGTCATGGTGTGCTTGGACCATGTTAGTTTGTTGGTGATGTGGACACCAAGGAACTTGAAGCTCTCAACCTGCTCCACTGCAGCCCCGTCGATGAGAATGGGGGCGTGCTTGGTCCTCTTTTTCCTGTAGTCCACAATCATCTCCTTTGTCTTGATCACGTTGAGGGAGAGGTTGTTGTCCTGGCACCACACGGCTAGGTTTCTGACCTCCTCCCTATAGGCTGCCTAATTGTTGTCGTGATCAGGCCTACCACTGTTGTGTCATCGGCAAATTTAATGATGGTGTTGGAGTCGTGCCTGGCCGTGCAGTCATGAGTGAACAGGGAGAACAGGAGGGGGCTGAGCACACACCCCTGAGATGCCCCTGTGTTGAGGATCAGCGTGGCGGATGTGTTGTTACCTACCCTGACCAACTGGGGGGGGCCCGTCAGGAGGTCCAGGATCCAGTTGCAGGGGGAGGTGTTTAGTCCCAGGGTCCTTAGCTTATTGATGAGCTTTGAGAGCACTATGGTGTTGTAACTACAATTGTGGAGTAACTACAATGTTATTCATCCATCCTCAGTTTTCTCCAATCACAGCCATTAAACTCTGTAACTATTTCAAAATCACCATTGGCCTGTATATAATTGCGTTGTAAACACAACAATATACAAGATCAAGAACGTCACATTTATAAATGACATTGGGCATAACAATAGTATCCACAATATATCATAAAAAACTTTACACATAAGATAAGTACATTGTTGAGATCCGAAAGTTAGGTCTAGTACAACTCTCTGCGTCCCGGTCCTCAGCTGGCAGTAACTGACTGTACTGTACTGTCTCTACTGATGCAAAGCCCAGAGGAGTTTTCCCTTCTCATATTGGACACGTATGACCTCTATATTTAGAAGCCACATCCAAATGGTGAGTGAGCGGATATGGTGCCGGTGTTCCCACGACCCCCAGAGTGCCCGCTGCCCCCTTGCCCACGCTTGGCACACAGGCATTCAGGGCATTTCTGAGGAATCCACCTCTGTGCCCCTATCATTACCTTATAAAGTATCCACTGGACTCAGCCTCTAAGACAAGACACTTACACCTCAAACTGTAAAATAGAACAGAATCAATCAATGTGTTGAAAAATATCCATCGTTGGTACTCCATTTTCGATTAGTGAAACTTCTCTGAATAATAGTGCTTTATTAAGACTGACAGAATTAGAAAGTAGACAAGTCTCCTAAATCTATAGTACAGCAAACTAGTAACAGATACTGGGGCAAAATAGTTGTAACTGCTCAGCTATTGGATTGCACAAACAAGAGGTCCATCAAGAACACACCAAATGACTGCACCAATTATGATTGCATCATCTTGCATTGTACTGAATAAAAAAATACTATAGTTTTCTGCAACTGAAAGGAGAACTCTACATGACTAGCATGTACAGTTCTGCAGAAGAGAGCATCTCGCCTCAGATGGAAATGAAGACAGTAGAGGGAAGTAGAAGATCTGAGCTACAGTGAGGCCAGAGAGATCTTTATCACATTGGGGTTTACAGAAAGTTCCTTTCTCTCAGAATTACACACCACCACCCCCCAACCCCCCTCACACATCCGGGCAAATATAGCATTTACCTCCCCTCTAAACAGTGAGGACTTGGCCCTCTCACCGTTGTTTTGATGGTTTCTCAAACCCCCAACAACGAAGCCAGTAAACCTGCACACGCCTAATGTCAGCTAATTCTGGATAACGTAGTCCGTATGACAACCGCCACTTGAGGTCTCAAACAGGCTCATAACCTGAGTTTCACTCTCTGTAAAAAACATTGGAGTGTTGTTGAGAATGTACATTTGGCTGCCTTGGGGGGTAGAGCAAATGTTACGGTTTTCATTTTCAATGATCTTGTTCACACACTATAGGATGGAATCCAATTACTTTTTGCCACTCAAGAGACCATGGTATTCAAGACCAGGAAAATGCCTGTGGTAATCTATAGATAATATACTGTATACAGTAAGTGGAGTAGAAAATAACACAAGTATTTTGTGTCCTGTAAGAGTGCAATAATTGCACTCACACACAGTTGCCCCAGGGTCTCGAGCTCCTAGGGACAGAGTGCAGCTTCCTCTGACACCTTCCCAGAGCCCAGACAGTGGAAACGAGACCATACACACTGACAGAGCAGGCCTCTAGCACAGTCAGGCCCTCTCTCCCAAAGACACCCTGGCTGTCCCCAGAGGAATTGCTGAGTGTCTCACTGGGACACCACAGGGTGAAGAACACCGACAACAAACAGTTTTGTCATTACCAGTCAACGCTGTAGCACTACTTCATATGAGTGAGTGGAAGACTTGATACAGAGGTGTGATACTTCTCACTAACACACTGGCTTTAATTATAGCAATTCCTGTGAATGTTAAATGGGAACTTACTCATGAACACGGATCATTGCTGTATATGTACATGACAATAACAACTGTGTCATTCCACATTCCATTAAATAAATGAAATGGAAACTTGCTAATGTTCACCCCTTGCAGAAGGAGAAAGCATACATTTCCCCTTTAAGGCCTATAACTGTGAACAGAGAACCATACTCTTAGATGAACGCTACCATACAATATTAGCTGGGAGGTCCTGAGTACCTGAGTGTTTTCAGTATTAGTTGTTGATGCTCCAGTCATTTCAGTTCAATGGCAAGATGAGAAACCAGGCACCAAAATAGAAAGCAGGAATCCTATTTGCATAACCCAATACATAAAGCCCCCCCCCCCCCCAAGCCAAGGCAAACATGCCAACACGAACGCTTATTGACTCAACAAACCTTGACATAAAATGCAGATTATTATAAAAAATGTAACACTTCATTCATCGCTGAATTTATCACAGATTAAGGTTTGTGTGAAATCTTCTAAAAGCAATGCAGTGGGCCAATACAGTATCAATTTGCAAGACTGATTTATGGTTAAAAAAAATCTATATTTCACCCCATGTTTATTTAAACCTCGAATGTGACACAGCAGGGTCAGACAGTTTATGTGCTTTGTTATTTGCAATGACTCCCTGGCTGGACATTTGCACAGCAGAGGTGAGGAAATATCTGGCTAATTTTAACAGGAGATAATTAAATTGCCTGTATATTTTGGATTGAGTCAGAATAGACACACACTATGGACAGGACACCTGATCTTTCTGGAAGAGCTTTGGGATTTTTGAGAACCACAGAGACATGTCAAGACCATAGTGTCGTGTCTCAACTTAGAGACAGAGACAGAGAGAGAGAGAGACAGAGATGTAGTCATGACTGCACCAGGGGCAACAGGTTCAATACTGAGTGCCCAAGTTTAGTGGTTTTATTATAAAACTAAACTATCAAAGATGCTCTCTTTCAGAAACAAACATATTGCTGTCCATGGAAAAGCAACTTGAGAACAAGAATAACAAACACAGATGTTGTCAAGTCATGCAAAGAATTTAAACTTTTCAGTTCACGATGAACAAATATTTGTTGTAAGCATTGGAAATACTGTGTTTTACTGGAAACTGTGTTAAATATTCTACTTTGAAAATATTTTTTTCTTTATGTATCCTAACCATATAATTTGTGCCTTTCTGTTGATGTTTGCACATTCTCTGTTGGCTATGCTTTGCTCCAAGTTAAAAATTTTGCAGAGCTGAATGAAAGGATAAAAATGTAAGCATAAATAAAATGCATTTAAAACAGCCGCTGGACCAGATTCCACTTTACATATTTGCTCCACGGCAAATCTTTCCTTCGTGATAGAAAACCCTGCGTCCCTGTTGTGACAGTATAATGTACACCCACTAAGCCACTGGCATCATCTAAAATGAATTTAGTCCATACAAATAGTGTTTCAATGTTCCCGAGCGTTTACAAAATGCTCAATAAAAATATGCATAATTTAAAAAGGAATTGTACATGCAATGGGAATGAACTACTGTACCTGTATATAGGCCTGAAGGACACACACAATACACCCCCCAAATGTACATTATTTATGCACCGTATAAAGGCTATACAGTGCCTATCATAAGTATTCACCCCCTTGGATTTCTTCACATGTTGGTGTGTAAGAAATTGGGTTTTAAATTAATTTAATTGTGATTTTTATTTGTCATTTATCTACACAAAATATTTCATAATGTCAAAGAGAAGATATATATTTTTTTACATAAATAAATAAATAATAATAACTAGAATCTCCTGTTTATATAAGTATTCACCCTCTTTGTTATGGCAAGCCTAAATAAGTTCCTGGGTAAAGATTTGCTAAACAAATCACATAATAAGTTCCATTGACTCTGTGTTCAATAATAGAGGTTAACTACCCCATCTCTGAACCCCACACACACAATTATATGTAAGGTCCCTCAGTCCAGTAGTACATTTCTAGCACAGATTCAATCACAAAACCAGGGAGCTTTTCAATGTCTTGAAAAGAAGGGCACCAATTGGTAGACACAGCGCATTTGGAAAGTATTCAGACCCCTTCCTTTTTTCTACATTTTGTTACGTTACAGCCTTATTCTAAAAATGATTAATTTAATATTTTTCCTCATCAATCTACACAATACCCCATAATGACAAATCAAAAAATATCAAATAAAATACCTTATTTACATAAGTATTCAGAGTCTTTGCTATGAGACTAGAAATTGAGCTCAGGTGCATCCTGTTTACATTGATCATCGTTGTGATGTTTCTACAACTTGATTGAAGTCCACTGTGGTAAATTCAAATGATTGGACAGGATTTGGAAAGGCACACACCTGTCTATATAAGGTCCCATAGTTAACAGTGCATGTCAGAGCAAAAACCAAGCCATGAGGTCGAAGGAATTGTCCGTGGAGCTCTGAGACAGAATTGTGTCGAGGCACAGATCTGGGGAAGGGTACCAAAAAATGTCTGCAGCATTGAAGGTCCCCAAGAATACAGTGGCCTCAATCATTCTTAAATGGAAGAAGTTTGGAACCACGAAGACTCTTCCTAGAGCTGTCCGCCTGGCCAAACTGAGAAATTGGGAGAGAAGGGCCTTGGTCAGGGAGGTGACCAAGAACCTGATGGTCATTCTGAGAGAGCTCCAGAGATCCTCTGTGAAGATGGGAGAACCTTCCAGAAGGACATCCATTTCTGCTGCACTCCACCAATCAGATCTTTATGATAGAGTGGCCAGATGGAAGCTACTCCTCAGTAAAAGGCACATGACAGCCCGCTTGGAGTTTGCCCAAAGTCACCTAGAGAACTCTCAGACCATGAGAAACAAGATTCTCTGGTCTGACAAAACCAAGATGGAACTATTTGGCCTGAATGCCAAGCGTCACGTCTGGAGGAAACCTGGCACCATCCTTAAGGTGAAGCACGGTGGTGGCAGCATCATGCTGTGGGGATGTTTTTCAGCGGCAGGGACTGGGAGACTAGTCAGGATTGAGGGAAAGATGAACTGAGCAAAGTACAGAGAGATCCTTGATGAAAACCTGCTCCAGAGTACTCAGGACCTCAGACTGGGGCGAAGGTTCACCTTCCAAAGGGACAACGACCCTAAGCACACAGCCAAGACAATGCAGGAGTGGCTTCGGGACAAGTCTCTGAATGTCCTTGAGTGGCCCAGCCAGAACCTGGACTTGAACCCGATCGAACATCTCTGGAGAGACCTGAAAATAGCTGTGCAGCAATGCTCCTTATCCAACCTGACAGAGTTTGAGAGGATCTGCAGAGCAGAATGGGAGAAACTCCCCAAATACAGGTGACCCAAGCTTGTAGCGTCATACCCAAGAAGATTCAAGGCTGTAATCGCTGCCAAAGGTGTTACAACAAAGTACTGAGTAAAGGGTCTGAATACTTATGTAAATATTATATTTCAGTTTTTAATTTGTAAGATATTTGCAAAAATTTCAAAACCTGTTTTTGCTTTGTCATTATGGGGTATTGTGTGTAGATTGATCAGGTTTTATTTTTTTATATTTTAGAACAAGGCTGTAACGTAACAAAATGTGGAAAAAGTCAAGAGGTCTGAAAACTATCAGAATGCACTGTAGGTCATTTAAAAAAATTAAAAGCAGACATTGAATATCCCTTTGAGCATGGTGAAGTAATTAACTAGGCTTTGGATGGTGAATCAATAGACCCAGTCACCACAAAGATACAAGCGTCCTTCCTAACTGAGTTGCCAAAGAAGAAGGAAACCACTCAGGGATTTCAGCATAAGGCCAATGGTGATTTTGAAACAGTTATGAAGTTTTATGGCTGTGATAGGAGAGAACTGAGGATGGATCCACAATACTAACATAAATGACAGAGTGAAAAGAAGGAAGCCTGTACAGAATAAAACATATTCCATAACATGCATCCTGTTTGCAACAAGGCAGTAAAGTAATACTCCAAAAGGGTGGCAAATAAATCTACTTTTTGTACTGAATAAAAAAAATTATGTTTGAGGCAAATCCAACACAACACAACACAGAGTACCACTCTTCATATTTTTCAGCATGGTGGTGGCTGCATCATGATATGGGTATGCTTGTCATTGACAAGGACTGGTGAGCTTTTCAGGATAAAAACAAACGTAATGGAGCTAAGCACAGGCAAAATCCTAGAGGAAAACCTGATTCAGTCTGTTTTCCACCAGACTCCGGAAGGGAGACTAATCTTTCAACAAGACAATAACCTAAAACACAAGGCCAAAGGTACACTGGAGTTGCTTACCAAGAAGGCAGTGAATGTTCCTGAGTGGCCTACTTACAGTTTTGACTTAAATTTGCTTGAAAATATATGGCAAGACTTGAAAATGTCTGTCTAGCAATGATCAACAACCAACTTGACAGAGCTTGAAGAATTTTGAAAAGAATAATGGGCAAATATTGCACAGTCTAGATGTGCAAACTCTTAGAGACTTGCTCAAAAAGACTCACAGCTGTAATCACTGCCAATGGTGATTCTAACACGTATTGACTCCGGGGGGTGAATACTTGTCTAATCAAGATATATTAGTGTTTTAGTTTTATAATATTCACATGTTTTATTTTATTTCATTCATTCCACGTTGGCATTACAGAATAGTCTGTGTACACTGTTGACAGAAATGACAATGAAACACATTTTAATCCCACGTTGTAACACAATGAACTGTGAAGAACTCCAAGGGGGTGAATACTTATGCTAGGCACAGTATTTGTCAGTCATTACTATGATGTGTAGATACATAAATTAGTTGAAAGTGTTATGTCTTGATAGGTACACTTGTGGCATTATTGATCCACTACTGTAAATATGTAAGAATCTCACCATCCATTTCCTTTCATCTTCAATTATGACACATATGATCTGACTTAGGGATGACTCATAGTGGGATAGAGCCAAAGAATGCAAATTTATTATTTGTCATGCAAGGGTTAGGCTTACTTTTCCCATTACTTTCTCTATTGGATGAAATCTCACGTTTAATCTGCCTGAACAATACAACTAGCTTCTTGCTAACATTAGAAACATCTTTGATTGATCCTATCTCTTTTCACCAAGAGGAACCCATCAATAAAAACAGGCCTCCCGATGATTGGCCCTTTGAATGTAGCCTATCAAGTGGAATACTGTGTCAAATATAGCATAACCAGGCACATGACAGTCTTTAGTAAATTATACAACTGGGCAACAGCACTATAAATACAGCTGTGAGGCCTGCATGTGTCGTTGTTAATAATACATAAGACTCCCAAATAATTCCTGCATTTCTGATGCAAAAATACTCGGTTAATAATAGTATTTATGTCCCAGAGTTACGCATTCCTAATTATCTACTATAAATTAGTTAAACAGTAATAGCATGTTACTAGCCTATGCCATAATTTACAGTTTTCTCAGAATAGCACAGATAATTTTAAGGAAACTCTGAATGGAGGTTAAATGTACAGTATATTGTTTTGATAAGAAGAAAACAATGACCGCTCCCAGCTCACCTGTTCTTTGATATCTCTCCGGTGTCACGTTCTGCCCTGTTCTTAACTGTAGGTTACTCTGTGTTTGAGCCGGTATTGACGGATAAATATGACAGCAGTGTCTATTTTACAATTTTTTGGAATGTCTTTAAATAATTCAAGAACTATTCGTTGTCGTTGAAGTGAATACGCGGTGCCGTTGCTAGAAAAGTCCACCTGATGCGAGATGATAATGATTCAGGAGCGCTCCTTTCAACCGCGCGCACATTTCCAGCAGCAACAGCTGGCTGCAGCCCATTTGTAAATGACCATATACCGCCCTTTCGGCTGTGCCCGTTGGCTCCGCCTCCCTGATGGCAATCATTTCAGTTGACGAGGGACTGGAAGGGCTGTTCAATGAAGGCTGTCACAATTGACTACCCAAATACCAGTGGTGGGAAAAGTACCCAAAAGTCATACTTGAGTAAAAGATACCTTCGTAGAAAATGACTCAAGTAAGTTACCCAGTAAAATACTACTTGAGTAAAAGTCTAAAAGTATTTGGTTTAAAATATACTTGAGTATCAAAAGTAAATCTAATTGCTAAAATATATACTTAAGTATCAAAGTAAAACTAAAAGTATAAATCATTTCAAATTCCTTATATTGAGCAAACCAGATTGCACAATGTTCTTGCTTTTTTTATTTAAGGATAGCCAGGGACACTCTCCAAAACTCCGAAATAATTTACAAATTTAGCGATGACCTGGGATGTTCTCTTGATAAATTGCGTGAATTTGGACAATTTTCCTGTCCTGCTAAGCATTCAAAATGTAACGAGTACTTTTGGATGTCAGGGAAAATGTATGGAGGAAAAAGTACATTATTTTCTTTAGGAATGTAGTGAAGTAAAAGTAAAAGTAGTCAAAAATATAAATAGTAAAGTACAGATACCCCAAAAAACTACTTAAGTAATCCTTTAAAGTACTTTTTACTTAAGTACTTTACACCACTGTCAAATTGCATTTCAATGTGACATGCTTGCTTCTTAGTTTTTATGTTATTGTTAAATGTGATAGTTTCATTATACACATTACTGTACATGACAAGACAAGACATTGATATTATGACATTATTAATACATTATTATTATTAATAATAATACATTATGACAAAGTATTAGCAGATTAAAATAGTCAATTATGAAATAATATTCCTATAACCTTATTTTAGGATTTCACTCACGTGTAAAAAGGCTTCATTCTGTTTTTCTCTGGCTATTGAAGGACATACCAAATGATGCAATGACATGAAGCCATATCTCTGCCAAAAGTTTGGTGATGGAAGGGTGAGCTGCAGTTAGTTTCAGAGTGGGTGGCAAGGAATAAGTTAAACCTAAATATTTCTGAAACTAAAAGCATTGTATTTGGGACAAATCATTCACTAAACCCTCAACCTCAACAAAATATTGTAATAAATAATGTGGAAATTGAGCAAGTGGAGGTGAGTAAACTGCTTGGAGTAACCCTGGATTGTAAACTGCCATGGTCAAAATATATTGATACAACAGTAGCTAAAATAGGGAGAAGTCTGTCCATAATAAAGCACCTGTCCATAATCTACATTCTTAACAGCACTATCAACAATGCAGGTCCTACAGGCCCTAGTTTTGTCGCACCTGGACTACTGTTCAGTCGTGTGGTCAGGTGCCACAAAAAGGGGCTTACAAAAATTGCAATTGGTTCAGAACAGGGCAGCACAGCTGGCTCTTGGATGTTCACAGAGCTAATAATAATAATATGCATGTCAATCTCTTCTGGCTCAAAGTGGAGTAGAGATTGACTTCATCACTACTTGTATTTATGAGAGGTATTGACATGATGAATGCACGGAGCTGTGCGTTTTAACTACTGGCGCACAGCTCGGACCCCCATCAATACCCCACAAGACATGCCAAAACAGACTATGGGAGGCGCACAGTACTACATAGAGCCATGACTACATGGAACTCTATTCCACATTAAGTAACTGATGCAGCAGTAGAATTTGATTTAAAAAACAGATAAAAATACACCTTATGGAACAGCATGGACTGTGAAGCAACACAAACATAGACACAGACACATGCATACACACACATGATAACATACGCACTATATTTATTTTTATTTTTATTTATTTTACCTTTATTTAACTAGGCAAGTCAGTTAAGAACAAATTCGTATTTTTAATGACGGCCTAGGAACAGTGGGTTAACTGCCTTGTTCAGGGGCAGAACGACAGATTTGTACCATGTCAGCTCGGGGATTCGATCTATACACAAGTATACACAAGTACACGTGGATTTTGTACTGTAGATATGTGGTAGTGGTTCACCTTCCAACAGGACAACACCCCTAAGCACACAGCCAAGACAATGCAGGAGTGGAATCGGGACAAGTCTCTGAATGTCCTTGAGTGGCCCAGCCAGAGCCCGGACTTGAAGCTGATCGAACATCTCTGGAGAGACTTGAAAATAGCTGTGCAGCGATGCTCCCCATCCAACCTGATAGAGCTTGAGAGGATCTGCAGAGAGAATGGGAGAAAGTCAGGTGTGCCAAGCTTGTAGCGTCATACCCAAGAAGACTCAAGACTGTAAAGTAAATTGTCTGAATACTTACGTAAATATGATATGTCAGTAAAAAAAAAAATATTATAATAATTATGGAGTATTGTGTGTAGATTGATGAGGATTAAAAAATAAATATACACTACCGTTAAGTACATTTTTTGTCCATTAATATAACATCAAATTGATCAGAAATACAGTGTAGACATTGTTAATGTTGTAAATGACTATTGTAGCTGATATTAGTGTTTTATTTTTCATTAATCTTTTTTAAAAAGTACACATTTTCTTCCACTTTGACATTACAGAGTATTTTGTGTACATCGTTAGAAAAAATGTACAATTAAATCCATTTTAATCCCACTTTGTAAGACAATAAAATGTGAAGAAATCCAAGGGGTGAGTACTTATGATACCCACTGTACTTAACTTTGAAAACGATTATCATTCAGGATTTTTTATTTTTTAATATTTTATTTTATTTATTTCACCTTTATTTAACCAGGTAAGCTAGTTGAGAACAAGTTCTCATTTACAATTTCGACCTGGCCAAGATAAAGCAAAGCAGTGCGACACAAACAACACAGAGTTACACATGGAATAAACAAGCGTACAGTCAATAACACAATAAAAAAAAGAAAATCTATATACGGTGTGTGCAAATGGCATGAGGAGGTAGGGCAATAAATAGGCCATAGTAGCGAAGTAATTACAATTTAGCAAATGAACACTGGAGTGATAGATGAGCAGATGGTGATGTGCAAGTAGAAATACTTGTGTGCAAAAGAGCAGAAAAGTAAATAAAAACAGTATGGGGATGAGGTAGGTTGATTGGATGGGATATTTACAGATGTGCTACGTACAGCTGCAGTGATCGGTTAGCTGCTCAGATAGCTGATGTTTAAAGTTAGTGAGGGAAATATAAGTCTCCAGCTTCAGCAATTTTTGCAATTCGTTCCAGTCATTGGCAGCAGAGAACTGGAAGGGAAGGCGGCCAAAGGAGGTGTTGGCTTTGGGGATGACCACTGAGATATACCTGCTGGAGTGCATGCTATGGGTGGGTGTAGTTATCGTGACCAGTGAGCTTAGATACGGCGGAACTTATTAACCTAGCAAAGACTTATAGATGACCTGGAGCCAGTGGGTCTGGCGACGAATATGTAGCGAGGGCCAGCCGACTAGAGCATACAGGTCGCAGTGGTGGGTGGTATAAGGGGCTTTAGTGACAAAACGGATGGCACTGTGATAGACTGCATCCAGTTTGCTGAGTAGAGTGTTGGAAGCTATTTTGTAAATGACATCGACGAAGTCGAGGATCGGTAGGATAGTCAGTTTTACGAGGGTATGTTTGGCGGCGTGAGTGAAGGAGGCTTTGTTGAGAAATAGGAAGCCGATTATAGATTTAATTTTGGATTGGAGATGTTTAATATGAGTCTGGAAGGAGAGTTTACAGTCTAGCCATACACCTAGGTATTTGTAGTTGTCCACTACAGAACCGTCCAGAGTAGTGATGCTAGTCGGGCGGGCGGGTGCGGGCAGCGAATGGTTGAAAAGAAAGAATTTGGTTTTACTAGCGTTTAAGAGCAGTTGGAGGCCACGGAAGGAGTGTTGTATGGCATTTAAGCTTGTTTGGAGGTTTATTAACACAGTGTCCAAAGAAGGGCCAGATGTATACAGAATGGTGTCGTCTGCGTAGAGGTGGATCAGGGAATCACCTGCAGCAAGAGCAACATCGTTGATATATACAGAGAAAAGAGTCAGCCCAAGAATTGAACCCTGTGGTACCCCCATAGAGACTGCCAGAGGTCCGAACAACATGCCCTCCGATATGACACACTGAACTCTGTCTGAGAAGTAGTTGGTGAACCAGGCGAGGAAGTCATTTGAGAAACAAAGGCTGTTGAGTCTGCCGATAAGAATACGGTGATTGACAGAGTCGAAAGCCTTGGCCAGGTCGATGAAGACGGGTGCACAGTACTGTCTTTTATCGATGGCGGTTATGATATCATTTAGTACCTTGAGCGTGGCTGAGGTGCACCCGTTACCAGCTCGAAAACCGGATTGCACAGCGGAGAAGGTACGGTGGGATTCAAAATGGTCAGTGATCTGTTTATTAACTTGGCTTTCGAAGACTTTAGAAAGGCAGGGCAGGATGGATATAGGTCTTTAACAGTTTGGGTCTAGAGTGTCACCCCCTTTGAAAAGGGGGATGACCGCGGCAGCTTTCTAATCTTTAGGGACCTCGGACGATACGAAAGAGAGGTTTAACAGACTGGTAATAGGGGTTGCAACAATGGCGGCGGATAATTTTATAAAGAGAGGGTCCATATTGTCTAGCCCAGCTGATTTGTACGGGTCCAGGTTTTTCAGCTCTTTCAGAACATCTACCATCTGGATTTGGGTGAAGGAGAAGCTGGGCAGGCTTGGGCAAGTAGCTGCGGGGGGTGTGGCGCTGTTGGCCGGGGTTGGGGTAGCCAGGAGGAAAGCATGGCCAGCCGTAGAGAAATGCTTATTGAAATTCTCGATTATCGTAAATTTATTGGTGGTGACAGTGTTACCTAGCCTCAGTGCAGTGGACAGCTGGGAGGAGGTGCTCTTATTCTCCATGGACTTCACAGTGTCCCAAAACTTTTTGGAGTTACAGCTACAGGATGCAAATTTCTGTTTGAAAAAGCTAGCCTTTGCTTTCCTGACTGACTGCGTGTATTGGTTCCTGACTTCCCTGAAAAGTTGCATATTTTCGGGGACTATTCGATGCTAGTGCAGTCCGCCACAGGATGTTTTTGTGCTGGTTGAGGGCAGTCAGGTCTGGAGTGAACCAAGGACTATATCTGTTCTTAGTTCTACATTCTTTGAAAGGGGCATGCTTATTTAAGATGGTGAGAAAATTACTTCTAAAGAACGACCAGGCATCCTCTACTGACGGGATGAGGTCAATATCCTTCCAGGAAACCCGGGCCAGGTCAATTAGAAAGGCCTCCTCGCAGAAGTGTTTTAGGGAGCATTTGACAATGATGAGGGGTAGTCGTTTGACCGCGGACCCATAGCGGATGCCGGCAATGAGGCAGTGATCGCTGAGATCCTGATTGAAAACAGCCGAGTTGGTCAAGATAATATCTATGAGGGTGCCCATGTTTACGGATTTAGGGTTGTACCTGGTAGGTTCCTTGATAATTTGTGTGACATTGAGGGCATCTAGCTTAGATTGTGGGACTGCCGGGGTGTTAAGCATATCCCAGTTTAGGTCACCTAACAGAACAAACTCTGAAGATAGATGGGGGGCAATCGATTCACATATGGTGTCCAGGGCACAGCTGGGAGCTGAGGGGGGTCTATAACAGGCGGCAACAGTGAGAGACTTATTTCTGGAGAGATTAATTAAAAAAATTAGTAGCTCAAACTGTTTGGGCATAGATCTGGAAAGTATGACAGAACTTTGCAGGCTATCTCTGGAGTAGATTGCAACTCCTCCCCCTTTAGCAGTTCTTTTTTTTCAATTTAAAGTTTTATTAAGTTTTCAAACAACCAACCAAACACATTCCACATTCACAGATGTGACAGACTTAAAAAAATAAAAAAAATAATAATAATAATAATAAAAAAAAAAATATGTTATATATATATATATATACATATATACATACCTACATATACATACATACACACATACACACAAATAATAATTATAACAAAATTTAAAATGTAGAACTTGCAGCAGCACTATCAAGGTTCTTATTTGCTATTTCCAGCCTTAGCTGAGATGACGAGCCAATGATTAGTTTTTAGATTTTACAGCACCTTACACAACACGCATCTGCTCACCTCCCCGATCCCCCCATTCACTCTGTCCAATTTGAGATATAGTGGAGTAGTGGAGACCAGAGTCTATCAAACTTGGGCTGTCTCTTGTGGAGGTCATAAGTGAGCTTTTCAAGAGGGAGAAAGTCAACAATCTGGTCAATCCACATTTTAAATGTAGGAGAGGTACTAGAGGCCCACAATAGAAGGATACATTTCTTAGCAAAGTATGTAATGGTCATGAGCAAATTTTCTCTGTCAGGATCAAGAACAAAGTCCTGCTGGGCATTAAGAAGATAGAGACACGGGGTCATATCAAACTGTACATCTAGTATTTTCTGTGCAGCAGTATGTATAGATTGCCAAAAACTGGCAATCTCTCTACAGCTCCAAAATACATGCATATAGGTTCCACTTTCAGAGGTACATCTTTTACAGTTAGGAGAAATGTCTGTTTTCATTTTATGGAGTCTCAAGGGAGTGTAATAAAATTTGTACAAAAATTTGTAATTCGATTCTTTCATTTTTACATTAGTAGAGGAGCAGTATACCCTGTCGCAAACCTCCGCCCATAACTCATCACTGATAGTCAGACCAAGGTCCTTTTCCCAGATTATTTTCAAAGGAGTAAAGGAGGAGCCTCCTTTCTCAGAAAGGAGTCTATAGATATAGGATATTTTGCCTTTAATGGATTGTGCTGTGACAAGAAGGGTTTCAACTTCGTTCAACTGAGTTCTAAACCTCCTCTTGGAAGTAAATGAGGAGATGACATGTCTAATTTGAAGATATTTAAAAAAATGGGATCTTGGCACATTGAATTCACTGCAGAGCTCTTGAAAGGATTTCAGTGTAGTGGTCTTCTGATGAAATAGGTCTGAAAAGGTCCTGATTCCTAGAGTATGCCAAAGATTAAAGTTGGCATCCCTCAGGGCTTTTGGCAAGTCTGGGTTGCCTACTATAGGCGAGTGAGAGCATATTTGGGAGGAGATGCCCAGGTATTTCTTACAGTCCCTCCACGCTAGTAGGGTGCTGTAAATCACAAATGTTTTGGCTATGTTGCCCACTTCACTAAAGTTATTAATGAATATAGTTGAGCTTAGTGGCAATGAACCACAGGATTGGGCTTCTATCTGGATCCACGTTGACTCTTGTCTGTTTGTGATCCATGTTAGCATGTTGCGGATTTGGGCAGACCAGTAGTACAATTGAAGGGAGGGAAGGGCAAGACCGCCCTTAGATTCAGGTTTCGATAGAGTGGAGAGCTTGATCCTAGGTTTTTTATTGCCCCATATAAATTTGGTGATGCTTTGGTTAATTGTTTTGAAAAAGGAAGCTGGGAGATAGCATGGGAGCATCTGAAATAAATAGTTCAGTCTAGGGAGGATGTTCATACGGATTACATTAATTCTTCCTACTAAGCTAATTGGGAGGGAGATCCAGGTTTGGAGGTTGTTTTTGATTCGATCCAGGAGTGGAAGATAATTCTCCTTGAAAAGCCTATTCAGATCTGGTGTTATGAATATCCCAAGGTATTGAAACCCCTGTGTCTTCCATTGGAATGGGCATAGTGTCTTCATAGAACTGGTGAGTGTAATATTGAGAGGGCAGACAGTGGATTTGTTAAAATTTATCTTATAACCTGAAAACGTGCCATACTGAGCAATTGTGTCTAAAATGGGAGGAAGGGATTTCTCAGGGTTGGATATGTAGAGCAAGACATCATCCGCGTAAAGCGAAATCTTGTGCTGCAGGCCGCCTGCAGGAACACCTGTAATACTTGAATTGCTCCTTATCAACTCTGCCAGAGGCTCCGCCCCCAACAAGTAGAGCAGGGGGGATAGCGAGCACCCTTGTCTTGTGCCCCGTCCCAAAGGGAATCTGTCAGAGTTCAGTCCGTTAGTAGTCACCATGGCATTTGGATGAGAGTATAGTGATTTGATCCATTCAATAAAGTTTGGGCCCATATTGAACTTTTCTAAGACTGAGAACAAAAAGCTCCACTCCATCCTGTCGAACGCCTTCTCAGCATCCAGTGAAGCCAGCAGGACAGGGGTCTTCTGTGCGTTTACTTGATCAATAATATCAAAAAGACGGCGAATGTAATCAGAAGAGTATCTGTCTCTAATAAATCCAGTTTGGTCCGCTTTTATTATTTTGGGAAGAAGAGTGTTTAGTCTTTTGGCCAGCAATTTGGTAATTATTTTGTAGTCGAAATCCAACAAGCTTATGGGCCGGAAGGAGGAGCAGGATAGGGGGTCCTTGTCTTTTTTGAGCAACACTGTAATGCGAGCTGTGCGCATTGAGTCTGGGAGAACTCCGTTTTTGCAAAAATCCTCCAGCATTGGCATGAAAATAGGGCTAAGCTGGGGCCAAAAAGCTTTGTAGAACTCTCTGGGGAATCCATCTGGGCCTGGGGACTTGTTAGGTGGCATGGAGGTAATTGCCTCCAGGATCTCCTCAGGAGTGAAGGGGGAGTTGAGATCTTCTTGGTCAGTCTCTGATAGTTTAGGTAGCGAGATTCCCTCTAGGAAGGAGTGGAGTTCTGCTTCCGTGTGTTTTCTCTCAGAGGTATATAGTTTGCAGTAAAAATCATGAAAAGTTAAATTGATCTTTTTTGGGTCATATGTGACCTCGTCCTCTGCTGTTCGGATAGCCATAATTGTACGCTCTGACTGCTCTTTTTTTAATTGATAAGCAAGCAATCTACTAGGCCTATTGCTATACTCATGGTATTTCTGTTTAGTAAAGAAAACTTTTTTTTTAATCTCCCGAGTATAGTCCAAATTCAGTTTGGCTTTGGCTGCTTTAAGTTGACTCCAGGAGGTGCTGTCTGTGGATTGTTTATGTACTTTTTCACAGCGTTCCAGCTCCCTCTCCAGATCTAGCCTGTGTGCTTCCATTGCTTTTTTCTTAGAGGAAGCATATGCAATTAGATGACCTCTTAGTGTGGCTTTAGCAGCGTCCCACATTGTGGCCGGAGAAACAGGAGAATCTTTGTTGTCTTGTGTGTAGTTGTCTATCCATGTAGTTACCAATGTATGGAATGCTTCGTTTGATAGCATGGAGGTGTTGAATTTCCAGCTCTTTGACCTCGGGATGTTTTTGCAGAGGTCAAAGCGGAGGTGGACAAAGGCGTGATCCGAAAGCGCTATGGGTCCGATTCTACACGTGGCTGAATTTATGAAACTCTTTGGGATAAAAATGTAATCTATACGGGAGTAGATGTTATGGACATTAGAGTAGTATGTATAGTCCATAGATGAGCTATTAGTCTCTCTCCAGATATCTATCAGTCCCATCTCTTTAGTAAGAGAGTTCAACATCTTTGCAGATCTAGGATTTGTGGTGGGGACTTGAGATGATTTGTCTAGGGTTGGGTTCAGGGTACAATTAAAATCTCCGGCCAACACTCCAAAGGAAACACAATGCTCATTGAACAGGGTTATCATTTTCGACATAAAAGCAGGAGTATCTGTGTTAGGGGCGTATATGTTTAAGAGAGTAATTGGTTGCCCATACAGTGACCCAGTTATCAAAATAAATCTCCCCTCCGGATCAGATATGTTTTTGTCAATTATGAATGGAACATTCTTATGGATAAGTATGGCTGTGCCTCTACTGTTGGATTTGAAAGATGAGAAATACACCTGTCCCACCCAAGCTCTGCGGAGTTTGGCATGTTCAGCATCACAGAGGTGTGTCTCTTGCAATAGCGCGATGTCTGCTTTTTCCTTTTTTAGAGCACATAGTATCTTTTTCCGTTTTATTGCATGACCTAGACCATGGCAGTTCCATGTCAATAGATTTAAGGTACTAGTCATCGTCATCGAACAGTAATCGAACTTTAGTGCAAGTCATCTCTGGGTAAAGGTGGATAGTAGTTACAGCTGCGTTCACATAAAAGGAAAATAAATGGTTTACATAAAATAACAGTCTCTGAACACCCCAGCCGAGTTCCCAAACAACTCGACATATCCCGTTGGATCTATTACCTCCCCGCTCAGTCACAATTCTGTGTTCCCACAACAACAACAAAAAAAACGGGAACAGTTAGCAACGCACAACGTCTCCCCCTCCCCACCAAAGAAATGCCTCATCCTCTCCGCCCCGCATTGGGTAAATGACAACGTAGCCCCCGTCCAGACCACATTAAAAATGGGAGAAAATAAAATCAATAGCCCAGCCTACATATAGTAGGCCTAGGTTATAATATGGAGCCTATCCCTCTCAGCTAAAGGAACATAAATATAGATTAGACGGCTATAATGACATTTAGCAGGGCGGGTGGGTCTTTGGATATCGGCTATATGTTGTCTTACCTCCTTTAGTAATAATAGTAATCGCATTTAGTCATTGGTCCATTTCTCATTGACCGGGGTTGTCTTTCAAAAAACGTTTTGCCTCTTCGGGAGTTTTGAAGTGTCGCAGGGCTCCTTGGTAAAGAATCCTGAGCTCGTTTGGGTATTTGAATCCCCTAAAGATGCCTCGGTCAATGGAGCATTTCTTCACCTCGTCAAACTCTCGGCGCTTCCGGCGTATTCCAGCTGACAGGTCCTGGAGCAAGATGAGTTTGGCGTTTCCCACTGTAATGGTGTTGGTTTTCGCCGCCTGTAGGACTCGTTCCTTGTCGGTGAATCTCAAGAAACGTATGGTGATTGGGCGCGGTGGTTGTCTGGCTGCTGGTGGGGGCCTCAGTGCTCGGTGAGCTCTCTCGAGTTCTATGGGTCTGTCGGTGGACAGGTGGAGCCACTCGGGAAGTTTGTCTTGCAGGTAGCGGATCAGTGGCATGTTTCCCTCTTCTTTTTCGCCCAGATTTAATAGAACACAATTATTCCTTCGCCCCCTGTTTTCCAGGTCCTCTGTTTTCTCTTCCAGCTGCTCAATTTTTTTTTTAGCATATGCTATTGTTTCCTTGGCGTCTGTCAATAAGTTTTCCGTGGATAGGATTCGCCCCTCTGCCTCGTCCAGGCGCCCCGCGTTTATGGTTATCTTGTTGTTTATGTCAGGCAAAGCATTTTCCAGGATTGTCACCTTGCCCCCTATCGCACTGAGCTGAGCGTTAATGGCATCTAGTTTAGTGTTGAGTTCTGTACGTTGGGATCTCAGCTCAGAAAAGATGTCTTCGACAGAGTGCGAGGTTGGCCTTCGTTGGGCCTCGGGGGGGAACGGGTCCTCTTGCTCCTGGCCTTCTTGGAGGCTTTTTCCGTCGCTAGTGCTCGAGTCCGGGTAAAAATGTCACCTGTAGTGTCGCCTTTTGTAGCCTCCATGACTTTTTGACTAAAGCTAAATGAGTTTAAACTTGAAGTGGAGGTAAGATTAGGAATTGGAAACTACTTGTGCGGAGCTCCTAGTTCATGCGGCCATCTCGTTCAGGGGTCACGTGATCCCTCCCTTTAGCAGTTCTATCTTGACGGAAAATGTTGTAGTTGGGTATGGAATTCTCAGAATTTTTGGTGGCCTTCTTAAGCCAGGATTCAGACACGGCAAGGACATCAGGGTTGGCAGAGTGTGCTGCAGTGAGTAAAACAAATTTAGGGAGGAGGCTTCTTTTTCGGTTAAAGAAGTTAACAAATGAGAGTGCCTGGGGACACGCAGGGCCTGGGTTAACCTCCACATCACCAGAGGAACAGAGGAGGAGTAGGATGAGGATACGGCTAAAAGCTATCAAAACTGGTCGTCTAGTGTGTTGGGGACAGAGAATAAAAGGAGCAGATTTCTGGGCGTGGTAGAATAGATTCAGGGCATAATGTACAGACAGGGGTATGGTGGGGTGCGGGTACAGTGGAGGTAAGCCCAGGCACCGAGTGATGATAAGAGAGGTTGCATCTCTGGACGGGCTAGTTATGCTGGGTGAGGTCACCGCATGTGTGGGAGGTGGGACAAAGGAGGTATCTGAGACATGTTGAGTGGGTCTAGAGGCTCCGCAGTAAACTAAAACAATGATAACTATCCTAAACAACAGTGTACAAGGCATATTGACATTTGAGAGAGACATAAAGCAAGGCATAAAGCAATCACAGGTGTTGATTGGGAGAGCTAGCTAAGACAACAACGGGTAAGACAACAACAGCTAATCAGCTAAGACAATAGCAACAGGTAAAATGCCGATGAATGGGCAGAGAGGGTCGGTTAACTACACACAGCGCCTGCGTTCGAGGCTGGGGCTGACAGATAAAAAAAAATAAAAAAAATGGAGTACCGTGATTAATGAACAGTCCAGCAGGCATCAGCTATGTAGCCAAGTGATCATAGGGTCCAGTGAACAGCAATAGATTGGAACAGGGAAGCCGCGGGTAGTCGTTACTACGCTAGCGCGCGGGAGACACGGCGTTTAAAGTTAGCAGGCCGGGGTAAGTAGAAGCGTCTGCTCCGACGTCTGGCAAAGGCGGGTTGAGGGCACAGCGGATGGAGTTACGTCTGCGGACCAGTTGTGGTGGTACGGCGTGGAGCCGTGTCGACAAAGGGTCCGGGCCAGATGGCGAAAGAGGTATTGTAGTTGTAGTAATTTAGTTTGCTACCCGGTAAATGCGCCTGACTCGCGGCTAACTGGTGCTAGCTTCGGGGCAGGGGCGTTAGCCACTATAGCCACTCGGTAGCAGCTAGCTATCAGCGATGATCCGATGCAAAGGTTCAGAGCTTACGGCAAGTATCCGGTGGAATAGTGGAGCCGTGTTGGGGGTAGAGTCCGGGAAGCATCGGCTGAGTAGCCGGGTGATCACAGAGTAGGCCGGGAGTTGGGTCTGGCTCAGGGCTAACTTCGGGGCTGGGTCACTTGGTGGCAGCTAGCTAGCTGGGATGATCAGGAGTAATGGTCCAGGGTTTACGGCAGGAATCCGGCATTGTAGTGGAGAAAAACAGTCCGATACTGGCAGACTGGCAGGTATTATCCAGGCTAAAAAAACGTCTGGTGCCTGTGCAGAAGGTAAAAGCCGCTAGCAGTGGCTAACAATGACTAAATAGCTAGAAGCTAATTAGCTGGTTAGCTTCTGATGGCTAGCTTCTGATGGAGGTTCTGGCTATAAGGTCTAAAAAAAATAGCGGATCCGTGTCACATTTAATTTAAAAATGGAAAAGAGATTGAAAACAATTTGAAATATATACAAAAAATACAAAAAGTAAACGAGAAGACGACAAGCCACGTCTGCTACGCCATCTTGGAAACATCTTGTCCTGTAGGCCATTGATACTCTCATATACAGTTACTCTTCAACTTCATTCCACTTGAAGATGTTCTATTGCAACTTGCCCATCTTTGTGTTAGGTGTGTTAGGTGAACACACACACAAACAAACACACACACACACACAGTAGTTTAATCTACTGTAAGGCGGGCAGCTATTACTGCAGGAGAGGTAGCAGGCCAGAGGAGTGGAATGTAGGGATGAGGGAGTGAAGCAGACGGGGTAGACACACACACACACACACACACACACACACACACACACACACACACACACACACACACACACACACACACACACACACACACACACACACACACACACACACACACACACACACACACACACACACACACACACACACACATACAGTGGGGCAAAAAAGTATTTAGTCAGCCACCAATTGTGCAAGTTCTCCCACTTAAAAAGATGAGAGAGGCCTGTAATTTTAATCATAGGTACACTTCAACTATGACAGACAAAATGAGAAAAAAAATCCAGAAAATCACATTGTAGGATTTTTAATGAATTTATTTGCAAATTATGGTGGAAAATAAGTATTTGGTCACCTACAAACAAGCAAGATTTCTGGCTCTCACAGACCTGTAACTTCTTCTTTAAGAGGCTCCTCTGTCCTCCACTCGTTACCTGTATTAATGGCACCTGTTTGAACTTGTTATCAGTATGAAAGACACCTGACCACAACCTCAAACAGTCACACTCCAAACTCCACTATGGCCAAGACCAAAGAGCTGTCAAAGGACACCAGAAACAAAATTGTAGACCTGCACCAGGCTGGGAAGACTGAATCTGCAATAGGTAAGCAGCTTGGTTTGAAGAAATCAACTGTGGGAGCAATTATTAGGAAATGGAAGACATACAAGACCACTGATAATCTCCCTCGATCTGGGGCTCCACGCAAGATCTCACCCCGTGGGGTCAAAGTGATCACAAGAACGGTGAGCAAAAATCCCAGAACCACACGGGGGGACCTAGTGAATGACCTGCAGAGAGCTGGGACCAAAGTAACAAAGCCTACTATCAGTAACACACTACGCCGCCAGGGACTCAAATCCTGCAGTGCCAGACGTGTCCCCCTGCTTAAGCCAGTACATGTCCAGGCCCGTCTGAAGTTTGCTAGAGAGCATTTGGATGATCCAGAAGAAGATTGGGAGAATGTCATATGGTCAGATGAAACCAAAATAGAACTTTTTGGTAAAAACTCAACTCGTCGTGTTTGGAGGACAAAGAATGCTGAGTTGCATCCAAAGAACACCATACCTACTGTGAAGCATGGGGGTGGAAACATCATGCTTTGGGGCTGTTTTTCTGCAAAGGGACCAGGACGACTGATCCGTGTAAAGGAAAGAATGAATGGGGCCATGTATCGTGAGATTTTGAGTGAAAACCTCCTTCCATCAGCAAGGGCATTGAAGATGAAACGTGGCTGGGTCTTTCAGCATGACAATGATCCCAAACACACCGCCCGGGCAACGAAGGAGTGGCTTCGTAAGAAGCATTTCAAGGTCCTGGAGTGGCCTAGCCAGTCTCCAGATCTCAACCCCATAGAAAATCTTTGGAGGGAGTTGAAAGTCCGTGTTGCCCAGCAACAGCCCCAAAACATCACTGCTCTAGAGGAGATCTGCATGGAGGAATGGGCCAAAATACCAGCAACAGTGTGTGAAAACCTTGTGAAGACTTACAGAAAACGTTTGACCTCTGTCATTGCCAACAAAGGGTATATAACAAAGTATTGAGAAACTTTTGTTATTGACCAAATACTTATTTTCCACCATAACTTGCAAATAAATTCATTAAAAATCCTACAATGTGATTTTCTGGATTTTTTTTCTAATTTTGTCTGTCATAGTTGAAGTGTACCTATGATGAAAATTACAGGCCTCTCTCATATTTTTTAAGTGGGAGAACTTGCACAATTGGTGGCTGACTAAATACGTTTTTGCCCCACTGTACACACACACACATAAACACACGAACAGAGATCAGACACAAGATAAGCTACACAGTAAGCCTGGTGTTGGTCTGTGTCATTCTTAGATATGCTATTTTTGACTATTGCGCTTTCTGTGCCTTTTTCTGAAGAAAACATAGGTAAACCACAGAGAATATGTCTATTGATGGTCACTGTCTTGGGTTTTCAAAACAAAATGTTCTTGGTCAGAGATGTTCTAATGAAAGCCTATCATTCGTATGCCATGAGTTGGATTGTGCATTAAAATAACCGATTTTCTTTACATGAAAAATAAGCTACTGTAGTAACCCTTTCATTTTGTCTCACAGCACATCCTAGGAGCTCCCTATTTGCTCACTTGCTTGTTGACTCAGTTACATTGGTGTGTCAGTAGATAGATAATTTAAGGTAAATGATCAATAGTGCAGCCTAAGAATAGAAGGGAATAGTGGTGGATAAAAAAAAAACAGAAATGAAATGATCAAAAGAAAGGAAGGCTACTGAACTTTAAACGATGTGATGATGCATGGGATTTTCTAAAGGTTTTCTATTGATAGGTAACTTTGATTCCTCCTTCGCTTTGTCCAGTTTCTATTTTGGTCCATTTCAATAGGTGAGTGAATATACTGGCAATAAGAGGATCCCATATCCAATAGCTCTGTACTTACTCAGCTGTGTTACAATCTCTAAACACACTGCATTGAATCTCACTGCCTACTAGTCCTACTAGTCTTACTTCTATTGGTTCTGCCTGATTTTGTTAGATCTACAATAGCCTTCTTACCATTTGACTGATCTCATGCAGCTAATCAAGGCTTTGACTCTTCAATAATACAGCCACATCCCTTAGGCCAAACATAGTACTGTCATAGTTTATTATTTACAGTATCCATTTGTCACTTCAAAGATGCCAAAAGATAGTATGTGGACTATCTTAATGGATATATTTAGAGGTAATAACTCAATCATTTATATGAGCTACACAATTCTTGACTATTTTTGGGAGGTGGCACATTGCTTTCATTACTCCTAAAAATTATTTAAGGACAAGTGTTATTAACATCGAGCAATCACACAGAGACACTCCTAACACACGCAGGCACTACGCACACACACACCACTCAAAGACACACACAAACACACCAATGTGTGCTCACACAAGCACACGGTTGCATGCATACACACACACTTGATGATCTTAAAGGAGGCCCTTTATGATGCAAGAGTTAGCAACATCTCAGAGGGCCGCTTCCACCCCTGCTATAGGCTACATCCCTGTGTGCAGCTAGATTCACCCAATTCAGTGGAGAATAAACACAACCATCACCTGTAAATAAAAGTAAAACCACCTGCTAAGAATCATAGAAGCAGTGTTGACACTCTGTCTAAAGGTTATTCATTATGTAGGATATACTGTATGTTAGTCGTTTCGATGGCGTAACAAAGTTTACATATCAGTGTCGTGACCATAGCATGTATGCCCACAAGCATTATGAATCACATTAAAAAGAGAGTACATTCTAAGTCAGATGAAGGAGCCTTTGGAAAGTGTTCACATTTAGACTTCTTTTTAGTTTTCCTGAAACTGCTCACTTCTGCTTTCGACAACATCAGCGGCTGCCATTTTAGTGTGTGTGGTGGGGCTGTCGAATTCAGAAATAGACTCCATGGTCAGAGTGCATTTGTGAGAGCAATTCTTTGTTGTGTGCACTTTCATAGCCGCAAGCTTATCTCCATCAGAACAGCATTGAGCCAGACCTTTACCCCAAACCCCCAACCTTTAGCTGCTCTACAGTTGTCTTACTGTCTTCAAGATAGAGTCAGACAATCACACGCAGAGAACATTTCCCTTACCCCTCACTGCTAGTGAGACCTGCATCAGTACATTTTAAAAAGTATACCTGAAATAAGCTTTGGTTTGTAGAGCTTTTGGGTGTTGTGGGATTTTACATGTGCTATAGCCTACACTTCAGAATCAATCAAATACAACAACAAAGTTTTGTTGCATAAAATCAAAAAGGTATTTTATTTGTTTACTATATCAAAAAGACCATTCATGTACTTAAAGAAACCTCAGAAAATGGAGGTGAATTTAATGACCCAAAGTGGCATAGCCATAGTCTATATGGATGATGGACATAAATAGTAGGCCTATTTAATGTACAATAATGTTTTCAAAGGTGAAATGGATTAAGGTTCCTATAGGGGCCAAAAAGGAAAGGTTGGTGAGTGCACAGCGCAGTAGCCTCAAACCAACAGAGCAACAGCAGTGCGCTGTCTCTGGGTATTTCAGTGTTTGTTTCCAAGGCAACCATTGAAAAGTTAATTGGATTCAAAGGGGGAGATTTCAAGGATGAGAGAGAGGCAAAGGGGGAGATTTCAAGGATGAGAGAGAGGCCACTCCATTTCAAATTCTCAGGAACTCTTTGGCTTTTGCCAGAGAGGAATAGGCGATTCAAGAGGGTTCACTCCTGTCAAAATCCTTCCATGAGACAACGACTCCCATCGTTAGGGCGGAGACAAGACCATATTGTCATTATACAGTAGGCTGTGCGTACATAGTCTCAGAGCCACTTGGCTATGTCACAATGGGACACCGGACTATCGCTTCTCATCGTCTAGGACGCAGTGGTGTAAAGTACATAAGTAAAAATACTTTACTATTTATATTTTTGACCATTTTTACTTCACTAAATTCCTAAAGAAAATAATGTACTTTTAACTCCATACATTTTCCCTGACACCCAAAAGTATTCGTTACATTTTATATGCTTAGCAGCACAGGACAATGGTCCAATTGACGCACTTATCAAGAGAACATCCCGTGTCATTCCCGGCCTCTGATCTGGCGAACTCACTAAACACACATGATTTGTTTGTAAATTATGTCTGACTGTTGGCTATCCAAATATTCAAAAAACAAGAACATGGTGCCGTCTGGTTTGCTTAATATAAGGAATTTGAAATTATTTATACCTTTACTTTTGATACTTAAGTATATTTTAGCAAGTAGATTTACTTTTGATACTTAAGTATATTTAAAACCAAATACTTTTAGACTTTTACTCAAGTAGTATTTTAGTGGGTGACTTTCACTTTTACTTGAGTCCTTTTCTATTAAGGTATATTTAGTTTTACTCAAGTATGACAATTGGGTACTTTTTCCACCACTGTTAGGACTCGATAGTCCAGCGTCCCATTTCGAAATACAGTAGCTACAAGGCTCTGAGACCACCATCTGTGGGGACGCACAGATGGATTACGCACCTCCCTACAATTCCCAACCAATGCGTCTCTGGTACACATCCTCTATTCATTTGAATGTATTGACATTTGAAGAAATTGCTTGAGCTGTGCTGAGAATTAGAAAAGTAGGCTACGAAAGTCAACCGTCCAATATTCTAGAACACTGCCGTGCATACATGTACATGTTTTGGACCATGATAAACCCTTAACCTCTCTTGGGTAGGGGGCAGTATTTTCACGTACGGATGAAAAGCATGCCCAAAGTAAACTGCGTGTTACTCAGGCCCAGAAGCTAGGATATGCATATAATTGGTAGATTTGGATAGAAAACACTCTAAAGTTTCTAAAATTATGTCTGTGAGTATAACAGAACTGATATGGCAGGCGAAACCCCAAGGAAAAACCATCCCCCCCAACAAATGTTCAGCCTACCACTGTTTTCAATGGCTGTCACTTTTATTATAAGGCGAAATCCTCCCAGATTGCAGTTCCTAGGGCTTCCACTAGATGTCAACAGTCTTTAGAAGGCGTTTCATGCCTGTTTTTGGAAAAATTAGCCAGAAATTTTTGTTTTTCTAGGTGGCTCCCATTTTGGCTGTAGTGTTTTCAAGCATGTGGAAGAGAACGCGTTCTTTGGTATTTTTCTCCGGTAAAGACAATAACGATTCTCTGTCTTAAATTTGATCGTTTATTTACGTATTAGGGTACCTAAGGTTTGATTATAAACATTGTTTGACTTGTTTGGAAAAGTTTATTAGTAACGTTTGGGATTCATTTTGTATGCATTTTGATGGAGGGAAACTGGGTGGATTATTGACTGAAGCGCGCCAGCTAAACTGAGTTTTTATGGATATAAAGAAGGACATTATCGAACAAAAGGACCATTTGTGATGTATCTGGGACCTTTTGGATTGCCAACAGAAGAAAATCATCAAAAGTAAGGCATTTATTATATCGCTATTTCTGACTTTCGTGGTGCACCTGCCTGGTTGAAATATGTTTTTCATGCTTTTGTATGCAGGGCGCTGTCCTCAGATAATCGCATGGTGTGCTTTCGCCGTAAAGCCTTTTTGAAATCTGACACAGCGGCTGGATTAACAAGAAGTTAAGCTTTATTTTGATGTATTACACTTGTGATTTTATGAAAGTTAAATATTTATAATTCTGTAGTTTGAATTTTGCGCTCTGCAATTTCACCGGATGTTGGCCAGGCGGGACGCTACCGTCCCACCTGCCCATAAGAAGTTAATCAGTTCTCGATACCTTTAACCTCTATAATTAGGCATTACCTGTAAATCAAGCAATAGAAGCCTCCTGGAAATTAATCCCAATAAACAGCTGGCTGCAAACTGGTCACAGAGCAAAACGTATTATATGTTACTAAAACCTGTGCCACTCCATTTAGTATAGGTTACATTACATTGGCCTACCAATATAATAGTGGTCATATGAATTGTAGGACATATAGTATGTTACAAATAACAATTCATATGATATGTTATGAATTGAAATTCATCCAATATGTTACAAATGTGCAATACATATCAAATGTTATGAATTCCAATTTGCTCTTGCTAACGTTAGCTAGGCTAGGTGTTAAGGTTAGGAGTTAGATTAAAGGGTTACATTTATTGTTCAGGGAAGGCTTAGCTAACATGCTAAGTAGTTGCATGCTAAGATAACATGCTAAGTAGTAGCTAAAAAGTAGGAAGTAGTTGCAAAGTAGCTAATTAGGTAAAATGTTGTCCGTGATGAGATTTTAACATGCAACCTTTCCCTTCTCATACTAAATGGCTCAAATAACGGAGCCTAATGTAGCATATCATACTAAACAGAGTTTCACAGATTTTAGTAACATATAATATGCTTTCTCTGAGACCAGGCTGAACTAAATAGTGTCTACATTGGTTATTGTTTTGTGTTTCATGCAAGAGCTTCTTAATGTATTTTGGTGGATCCTTATTAATTTTCAATAGCATTAAACTGCACCAAATATATAACTGTAGCCTAGACTAACAAATATAAATAAAAATCATAGACCTGCTCACAATCAAATACATTTTTGGGATCAATGTTTTCCTCACATTTCAAATGTATCTGAAGTTTAAATTCAAAGCGCACTACTGCAATTGTTTTAACATGTTTAACAAATGCATTCATGCGCGGGTAATTCATGTTTTGGAAAGGAAAGTGAACCGTTTTCTAAAGTTTGCAAACAGTTTTTCCTCCGGCAGTGGATTGCTTCGGACGAGCATTTAAACGCATTGTTTTGGAGAATCCAATTGAAAAATCCATTGTTGTTGCGAAGTTTTTAATCCGGGGATTTTAAAAACATCACATGCTCGGTCGGGGGATCGGGTGCTTGTGCACAACACGCAAATTCTCTCAATCCCAGGTTTCTTACTTTTTCCTATTCACAATTGTTTCAACTCTTTACAGATACAGTATATGGCAGATTGAAGAGGTTGCGAAAAATAACGCGTGTACGAGGATCAAGGAGATTCCGACCGGGATAACTTTTTCCAAAGATAGGTGCGCCCATGTCAATCTGTGATTTATAGCCCAAATATGAGGTACGTTTATAGCCAGCGGTCTTTGATGGTCCTGTCTTCATTAGGGATCCTATCTGGGATTATGTCTCTGCTATCAGTCATTCTGATTTTCCAGATACAGTCACAACAGATTGCTGTGAAGGAATCACCCCCCAACATCTCCATCGTGCCAACTAATGTTTGGGCAGTGCTTATGCCAGTGTCTACGGTGCTCTCTGCTCTCTCCCTCACGCTCAATTTGAGCTCTGTCATGGTCTGCCTTCTGCACAGCTACTTTACAACCGAGATATGCAGAGGAGAAGATACAGAAAGGTACACATCAACATACTTTAAGGATAATGTATTTGTTGTAGGCAAGAATTGTATTACTGATGCACCTGCAGTTAATTTTGTTGAATAACATGCTTCAATTATATTAAAGTTTGACATTGACAGAAATTAAAGTAAGAATATTACATTCTTATAAATTCACCACTTTCCGTGTGTACCAGGTGCGGACAGAGGCTGCTTGACCGACCCTACTCCTATATCTGAACTCAGTATGCGTTCGACAAACAATAGCGTTCCCTCGTTGTACACCCAGTTCACAGCCTGTGGCCTCAGTGGCCTAGCTCTTTCCCGCGTTGGGTTAGAATTGTCTCTGTGCTTTTTATGACTTTCATATAGATCTAGCTTCTGTGCACTCCAGTGCAAGTAATGACAAAGCATTCTATAAACCAACTAATTTTGAGAAGAAAAGTATCTCATAATAGAAAAATAATGGACAGAAGAGAAGGCCTAATTTGAACATTGAAATCATTTATTTATTTTGGTGCAAATAAATAATTGTGAACTAATTGAACAATACAATCAACATATGATCATGTCATCATTGTCACTGATGGCATTTTCTTCATTTCCTCCCATAGAGCAGACTGGTTCCTATTCCATAGCCAAACTGTCCGACATGTGGCCATTGGATTATTTTGCCTTGGGGTTTCAGTATACTTAGCAGGTAAGACTGACAAAACATGTAAACAGTAAAGGGCCATAATGAACTGTTTGAATGAAATCAGAAGAAAATTACAAATATTTTTTTACAAGTGGCACCACAAACTCATTGGCTATATCATGAGTAACAAACTGCAACATATTTGGTAGTATTCTTTGTTGTTGTTGCTGTTGTAAGATTTAATTTTATATTTTATAAACAATACATACACATACAAACAACATCATACAAACATCAACTACATCACACCTTCCCAGACCCACTAGCACAAACCCTCATCTCCAGTGCCTGCATCACTTTCCGCAACACGGCCTGAAACTGCACCATTTTGTTTCATGCCCGCACACTTTTGATTATTTAAATAATAAATCATTATATTTTTCTGTTGCGCTAATGATGGTGGATTGATTTCTATGTTTTTAGTACACATCTTTTCAAAATGAGAAGAGAATCGTCCAACAAATCGGGTATCTCACTACACCCCCACATGCTGTCTTGAAATATGCAAACAGATGGATTAAAAGTACATTTACATTGTAATACTTCTGACAGCCACATTTCTAGCTCCGCCCATAACTTCCGGACTTCATAGCGTTCCCAGAAAGCATGAATTATTGATTCATTATTTGTTTTAGACTTAAGACATGACCCTACCTTGTGCTGTAGAATTTGTGAACTTTGTCTCTTGTATAATAAATGCCATACATTAGCTTCCATTTTCGTTAATTGTAATTTCTTTAGTTATGCTCCAACTTTCCCTCCATCTTGTGCCAACATCAGTTCTTAAATCTTGGTTCCAACAGTTTTTTTTAAGAGCTTGTCAGTGGGATATGCTCTCTGCACGCTTTTGTATATCTTCCCTATCATATGAACTTCCTTTTCTGACTCAAATAAGATTCCCTCAAGGTTGCTCTGATGTCTAAATGATTTAAAATCAACATTTTGTGATATGTAACTTTTAAGTTGCATGTATTTGAAACTATCTACATTGGTCAGTCCAAAATTACTTTTTAATCCTGTAATGGAAATACATTTATTTTCTGTTACCAAGTAATTTACGGTTTCTATGCATTTAGTTTCCCATGTGAACCAATTTAGCGGTGAATTCTGAAAAGCGATCCAAGGATTGTTCCATAAGGTTGTGCTTTTAGGAAGTGATATTGGTTCTTGTAGAATCCGTTTCATGTTCTTCCATGTTGTTAAAGTGTTCTTAACTAGGAAGTTGTTAATGTTCTTAGCTTTATCCTTTGAAAATAGACACGTGAAAATATTCTGGGGATGAGCATGCACATCTTCAATATGTACCCATTGTTACTCTTTAGTGCATTTAATTATGTCGCAAGTAAAAGCCTTGGGTAGAGAGTTGAAACAATTCCAAGTCTGGAATATATATTTGGTAGTATTATGAACACTGTAGTCACCCCACATAACGTCATGTGAAAGCACTTTTCATTTAGCTAAAGCAGATTAATTTATCAGACATTATATCCGTTCAGACCAACTGCTAAACAATAACAGATTGGACCAAATAGAGCTTTGCGTGACCCTAGAAAGGACAAATTCATTCAGATTTCTACAAATATACTCCAGTTAATTTGCAGCAGAGGCAAAAGTCACTGCTTTCAGAGTCCCTTCAACTGATTGATACACAAGGCCCAAAACAATGGCGTATTTGACAGACGTGCATTACTGGCGTGTCTTAAGGCAGGTCCTGGCAAGGCAAAGCTGTTGGCTTTCCATTCCAGTGAATGCCTAGTTCAGGTGGGAGGCAGTGCACCATTGTAATGGAGGGTGGATGACCCCCTGATCCCACAGCTCCCTTTCAGGGGGAGCTGTGCAATTCCATAACGTCATCATCATATCCCAGAGTTGTGCTTCTCTCCTCCCTCTTTTAGCACTCCTGGGTCTGTTGTTCTTCAACTGCTGAAAGATGACCAAACATGAGTCAAATAGAGGAAAATACACACCAAAAAAATTATGGCAATGCACTACAATATTTAGAGTTATTCATCCCGGGGAGAAAAGGGGACCTGAAAAGTGATCTTTCTCACATTGTAAAAAACTAGTCTTTCTGTACCTGTCACTCTGCAGCGCTCTCTCTTTATGTCAGTCTCACTCTCTCTCTCTCTGTCCCTTTCTCTACTGCAGCTATGTCCATCTACATGCTGCTGGTGTTTGAGGTAGAGACAGGCATCGCCAGCGCATGCGTACTGGCCTCAGGAATCCTGATTCTGCTGGTGATCGTGATTCACTCACTGGTCAAAGCCGCCCGCACCGCCCAACACTACCATGGTGGGGAGCACACTGACACCGTGTACCAGAACCAGCACGGAGAGTGCACCCCTGTCGTCCGCCACGGCGAGTTCCAAGACGGAGACAAACCCAGGAGGCACCGCAACAACTCCCATCTCCACCGACAGTTGTCCTACCCTCCCTGTACTGACCCAAAGCAGCATCACCAGCATCATTCCCCATCCCACGGCCCACAGAGTCACGGCAGTGACAAGGAGGGCTACAGTAGTGGTGGGAGTGGGGGTGGCTCGAGAATGCACAGGACCCTGTCGACAGAGTCAGGGCCGCTGCAGTCTCCGTCTAAGCCATGGAATGGCATTAACAATGAGATGAGAAGCGTGCTGGCCCGCAAGTCAGGGGCCTCCAGTAAAGACTCTACTCTAGTGTGAGATGCACTGCACGTCATCGCAGTTAGCACAAGGCTAGTTAATTCCGCACATACTATCTACCGTTCTGAAGAATACGGATAGAATATGGATAGAAAATAGCTGAAGCTATATAAAGCTCTGAGCTATCCCTCCATGACCCAAGCACAATTACTACATTACTGTACATGTCAATACAGTGGAATTGTCATTTTAATACACCTTTCTTAACATCCCTAATGACTTTTTACACACAGACCATGTTTGATTCCATCACTATTACTTACTGGTATTCCAATGGAAAATGTTAGTGACTTACTAGCTACAGCTAATGCTTTTGTTGCGATGTGATTATACAATTTAAAGATTTGCTAATAAATGCTTTCATTTTCAAGTGTTTGGTAAAGACCAAGAATGATCCATGAAATATATAGCCAAAACTGTGTATTCCACAATGTATAGAGAAATGCTGTAGTGTCTAGTCTGCATACTGTAAACAAAACATTTTTAATAACTGTGAATAAACATATTTTTAAAAATCATTTCAAACCATGAGTATGTTGTTACAAAACACCCTGTCCTAACATATCAAGTGGAACAGTTGATGTAAACCAGTAGTCTAATAGCATATTCAGGTTCATTCTAGTGCACTTTTCCAGATTTTCAAGTGTGTGCCTAGAAGTCCTTGTGGCCGAGTTAAAGCTAAGTATAGCTTTGAGTGTGATGCCTGAGGAACTATTAACCTTGGACTGTCTTTCAGAAGTCAGGAGGAAGTGGATGGGGGATGTGGTGGAGTGTCAGGAGGAATGGGAGAGGGGGGGGTCACTGTCACGCCCAGGTCAGAGCATTCTATGTTTTGTGTTCTATGTTTTCTATTTCTGTGTGTTTGGCAGGGTGTGGTTCTCAATCAGAGGCAGCTGTCTATCGTTGTCTCTGATTGAGAACCATACTTAGGTAGCCTTTTCCCACCTGTGTTTTGTGGGTAGTTGTTTTCTGTTTTTTGTGTCTGCACCAGACAGAACTGTTTCGGTCGTTCTCTTTGTTGGTTTTGTTATTCAGTGTTCAGTTTTATTAATAAATCATGAACACTTACCACGCTGCGCTTTGGTCCACTTCTTCATGCAACGATGGCCGTTACAGTCGCTTCATGTGAGCTGTGTGCATGTGACAGTGTGGGGGAATAAGGAAGAAAACGTAAAACTTAGAGAAACATAAAAATAATGGCAAATAATAATGCAAAGAACGGGTAATGAAAGAAAGGATGATGATTGCAAAGAAAAATAACAAACACAAGAAATGGTGGCCCATGTCTATGAACAGGTTATCTTGGCTTTCACTCAAAATAAGTTTATCAGCCTCATCAACTCCACCCTTTAGCTTGAGCAGGGAAATGTAATTTTTTTTTTAATCCTCAGCTCTGGTGAATGGAGGTTTGTGGGCAATCAGACAAATGAAAGATACACAGCATTGTTACTGTGTTCCAGAGTCAAAGTGAGTGGAATTGGTTGTTTACTGCCTCCTACCTGCGCCCCTGGGAGATGCTGATTTGTACGTTCATGCTGATGGCTGAGCCCATCTATGCTTTTGAAGTGCAGGCTGCTGTTTGTCATGCTTTTCACTGCACTGGAAATGAAAAGATGAATATGTGTTAAATAAATACAAGGGCGATTCCATGCCAGCAAAAAATATTTTCGCCAATTCTTACATCGAAACTTAATTGGGAGGAACAATGTTTGACATGCTTTTTACATTTTTATCACAAAAAAAAGAGAAAATCGTGATAAAGTGGCCATTTTAGGTCCTTTTTAGTCTTTCATATGCCTAATGTAAGACCGTATGATCCGTGAACCGTACATGATACAGACAATATAATAGTGTCATTATACTCCTTATACTTATAGTGTGCTCTAAAATTAGGACTATGTCTAGATTCTTAAATAAAAAATGTCACATTAATTTATTCAAGATGATTTATTTACACACTATGAGGTTGGAATAATGCTATGACATTTTGAAAATAATTACAATGCCCTTTTAGTGTAAAAGCTCTTTGAAAAGACCGCCTGAAATTTCAGCCTGTTTTGGTCCATAAGTATTTAACCGGTTGGTTATGGCAAGCCTAAATAAGTTCATGAGTAAACATTTGCTGAAATCACATAAGTTGCATAGACTCACTCTATGTGCAATAATAGTGTTTAACATGATTTTTGAATGACTACCTCATCTGTACCCCTCAGTCGAGCAGTGAATTTAAAACACTGATTCAACCAGGGACCAGGGAGGACCAGGGAGGTTTTTCCTGTGCCTCGCAAAGATGGGCATCTATTGGTTGATGGGTAAAAATAAAAAAGTAGACATTGAATATCCCTTTGAGCATAGTGAAGTTATTAATTACACTTTGGATGGTGTATCAATACACCCAGTCACTACAAATATACAGGCATCCTTCCTAACTCAGTTGCCGGAGAGGAAAGAAACCACTGAGGGATTTCAGCATAAGGCCAATGGCCAACACTAACCTAATTTACAAATCAAATCAAATTGTATTTGTCACATGCGCCGAATACAACAGGTGAAATGCTTACTTACCCATGACCAACAATGCAGTTAAGAAAAATAAGTGTTAAGTAAGCAGCAATCCGAGGCATCCACCTCTACCACAAAGCGGCGATTAGGATCAGGGTGAACGAGGATGGGTCCGGAGGTGAAACGTCCCTTGAGCTCCATTAATGCCCTGTCAGCCTCGGGAGTCCAGCAAAGACGGGTCTGGGACTTGCGGGTTAGGACTGTGAGAGGCGCTGGCACTGCACAAAAGTTGTAATAAAACGCCTGTAAAAATTGGCAAACCCGAGGAACCGCTGGACCTGCTTGAGTGAGGTGGGACAGGGCCAGTCAGCAACCACCTCAACCTTTACGGGGTCCATTTGGATGCCTGCGGGAGAGATAATGTGACCCAGGAAGGAAACTTGGGATACGTGGAACTCACACTTCTCTATCTTGACATATACAGTGGTTCCTCCTTTAAAAGTTGTGAGCTTACACCACAGGACTTAGAGGTACCCAGCGTCACGGCTTCATTGCTCCAGACCACCGCAAGGGGGAGTTAGAGCACTCATTATGCATTGCTGTTGTTCTGGGATTGATTTGCACTTTTTGCACTAAAGTACGTTCATCTCTAGGAGACAGGTCTCCTTCCTGAGCGGTATGACGGCTGCGTGGTTCCATGATGTATATACTTGCGTACTATTGTTTGTACATATGAACGTGGTACTTTCAGGCATTTGGAAATTGCTCCCAAGGATGAACCAGACATGTGGAGGTCTACAATTTTCTTCTGAGGTCTAGGCTGATTTCTTTTGATTTTCTCATGATGTCAAGCAAAGAGGCACTGAGTTTGAAGGTAGGCCTTCAAATACATCCACAGGTACACCTCCAATTGACTCAAATATGTCAATTAGCCTATCAGAAGCTCCTAAAGCCATGACATAATTTTGGGGAATTTTCCAAGCTGTTTAAAGGTACAGTCAACTTAGTGTATGTGAACTTCTAACCTACTGGAATTGTGATACAGTGAATTATAAGTGAAATAATCTATCTGAAAACAATTGTTGGAAAAATTACTTGTGTCATGCACAAAGTAGATGTCCTAACCGACTTGCCAAAACTATAGTTTGTTAACAAGAAATTTGTGGAGTGGTTGAAAAACGAGTTTTAATGACTCCAACCTAAGTGTATGTAAATTTCCGACTTCAACTGTATGTAATGAACCAACACTGAATCGTAGGAGCTAACCTTCGTAGGTATCCGCTATGGCTTCCTTTGTGTCGGAAAGAAAGTATTGGTTGCACCCAAATTGACACTCCAAAAATTGCCAAAATGGAGCGTGGTTGATAGCGAAATTAAATTGGAGTTTTGTTTTCAAATACATTTTTGGGGGAATAACATTTTTTGCGCTCTTTCACAAAATATTTGATAGCAACATTTTTTTTTTACTTTTAAGCATCGTTTTAGCTTTCAGAACAATTTTTTTTGACTGAAAAGAAAATAGTTTTGCTTGACAAAAAGACACAAAACAAATGTACCTCCATAGCATATAACAATTTGTCTGTGAATAACCAGACCTTCATACAAATTTGCTATGCAGAATTCTTGCCGCACAACCGAAAATGCTGCCATATCCCGCCTGCACGCCCACAAGCGAGCTACTCAGGGGGAGAATGACGCATGGAAGAGGGTGAGGAATGAGATGGGAGTAACAATTTGTTGCAAGTTGGGGAGGGGGGCTAATATCTGAATATACTATTCAACCTTTACTAAAGAATAGTCTAATAGCCAAGTTAGGTGTGAAGGAAAAAAAAACTCCTATCACAGACCAGATTTGCCCTAATGACCAAGGGGGAGTTAGAGCACTGATTATGCTTTTGGGTCCCAATGCACTACTGTGTCTCTGACAATGAATGGGCAATATAAACCAAATAAACTGATAATTGTGCACGACTTCAAATGAAACAAGCAGGGAGCAGGTTTCGAACCCTCAACCTTCTTGCCCGAAGTCCAGCGCGCTATCGACTTTGCACCAAAAGCATGCTCAAGCCGCAGAGTCGATAGAGCACGTCCTCGCGGTAGCTTGCTACTCAATGTAATAAAGTAATGACTTTTCAAATAAGTTACCTTACACGTTATGTTGGCTGACAATTTGTTAGCGACACTGTCCTTACGAACCACATAGCATATCATTACAGCAGTATGTACCGGTATGTTAGCTATGTACCTAATGTAGTTATACATCAAACTTGCCAGTATATTAACTGTCATAAACTGGGTGGTGGTTGATTGTAACCTGTCTTTTATGTCCTTGTGTAGTGTGTCTTGGGAGGCAGATCCTAGTGCTATAGCATGGGAGCAGGAGAGTGCCTTGACCCTGGCCAGCTCTGGAGGCTATGCAGTCATAGTGAAATATCTTCTCCAACATGCAATAGATATTAATGCTTATGACTGTGTAAGGTTGTAAATTATATAATTAAATGGTGTAAATAACTGCCCCAGGACTCTTGATTCCTTCAGAAATAACACACATTTTATTAATTGGATGTCTGTCGTGTTTAAGAATGCTGGTACCCCTCTCCTCTACGCTGTTTGCGGGAACCACATAAGCTATGCCAAGGCCCTCTTAGGTACGATGCTTCATACCCCTGCACACGTTTAATTAATTAAAATGAAGGTAATTTCCAAAACCAAAGTACCGTAGTCATCTCAGTGGCACAAATAAATATGGTAATGTGATTTTAATTCAGATAGAAGGGGCAGACATGAACATTGAGGCAGATTCTGGGTATAGTCCAATTGCCCTAGCTGTCACCATCAGACACAAAAAGGTAAGCATCCTCTCAAATGTTTTGTATATTAAGGACGTTCATATGTATTTTTTTTTACGACAATCATACTAAGTTTAAATATCTATTTAAAAAAATTAAGTGATTGTAAACAAATAAAAACAAATTGCTTAAGAATTTTACAATGTTCATTTGGAATGGCAAATCAAATAAGGCACAAGAACATTTCAATAGGCATGTGGTTACGTGACCTTAAAGCCTGTAAAGCTGCAATAAAAATCCAGATCCAGAGTCCTCCTTTATCCCCTTGTTGTTTCTGTGATGCAAGCAGGTGACCAACTAAAAATGTCCTCACCAAAAATAGTCAGATATGGTTCCCATTCCAAAGTTCATGTGGGTCGTACAGTCTTCCAGCAGTCATGTTATTCAATGGTACTACACCCTCTTTCCCTGTAGGTCTTGCTCTCTCCCATGCAGAAACAAAAACGTCACAAAGCTCTTTCCCCCAGGACATCCAAGGAGTAAACAATTATTCGCCCAAAAAAGTCAGCACTGTTCTCAAACACTATTTTTAGCCTGTGCACCATGTGGGCCTCCTGAATGGGAAAGCTGTGGGTGTGGAGTTAAGAACCAGATAAGTAGGAGAACTGCAGTGGACAATATTGTTTGAAAGCTGCTTTGTGTACTCTATGTAGCATTAAAATCAACATTTCTGTATTACAGTATCCAGTGCCAGGCATAACTTTTCTATTACAACTTACATTTCTGCAAATATTACAAGACTAGTTGTAATAGTTGAGGTAGCTTGTACATCAGGCTACCTCACGCTTAGTATGGCCACATTTAAAAATACCAAATGTGGGACAAAGGGATGATTTTGCAGGACATTCGCGGCAGTGTAGCCTAAATGAATAGATTGAGTGGGTGTGTCAAAAGGAGTGGGTGTATGGAAAGTGAATCAACTAATTGGGCAGATTTGTTGCCACTCAAGACCGTTTTGCGTGGCTGATTGGGCTGCACGACGAGTCGATAAGCCAGCGACCAGTGCACTGGTGTTGTATCGACGTGCCTGCCAACTTGAATTGCTTCCTACTGGGTATCACGGTCATGTCGCGGCGGTAGCTAACGTAGTCATATTTTCTCCCACATGATTTAATTTCAAGTAGGATAGCAGCCTACACAAGAAATAACTAATATTGATAACCATCTAGATGTCATCATGATACATACAGTCTACTACTCAATGGAGAGGGCATGAATGGCAACAACACCGGGAAACAGTGCCCTTCGATCCCGCTTGACAAGCGCTGCTGTGCGGCAATGGCGTGGGAACTACCTACTACCTATTTGTAGCCAAATATGAGGGTGACAGTCACAGTAAGCACACACACATACAACACATGAAGCAACAGTACACCCATCATCAATACTTTTAATAAAGAAATAAACAATTGTCAGTTTTATAACTGAAAATGTAAAAATGTTTGTGCAAAACTAACAGTGAAATACGACTCATCCTCTGGCTTAAAAACAGAAAACCAAACTCTCGCGGTATGGTAGCTCAATGTACGGTAGTTGCGTGGTAAGAGAGAGAGAAAAAAAGGCTACATCATAACTGCCTAACCAAAGCAGCCTGCTTGACACGCCCACTACTTTCCCTTTGACACATCCACTCGCCCATTCTCCAGTCGTCATATTGGGATGCAGCTACCTTCTTCTCAGTTTAGCTGGAGTTTAGACCGAAATGATATGACACTGGCATACGTCTCACGGTGCGCATAATATCAGAACTCAACAACAATTGGAGAATTGTTTAACATCGCCAGTAGCGTTGCAACAGTGTTGCAGTTCTTGATACAAACAGGTGTGCGTGGCACCAACCACCATACCCCGTTGAAAGGCACTTAAATATTGCCTCGCAAAAGTATTCAGACCCCTTGGATCGCTTAACATTTCGTGTTACAAAGTGGGATTAAAATGATAAATCATTTGTTTGTCACCAAGCTACACAAAATACTGTCAAAGTGGAAGATTTGTAAAAATTCATCGTAAAAAATCAACTAAAATACAGTCGTAGCATAAGTATTCTGCTCCCGTAGTCAATACATGTTAGAAACACATTTGGCAGTGATTACAGCTGTGAGTCTTCTTGAGTAAGTCTCTAAAAGCTGTTTGTACACCTGGATTGTGCAATATTTGCCCTATTATTATATATATTTTTAATTTTCAAGCTCTGTCAGGATGTTGGGGATCATGGCCAGACAGCTATTTTCAAGTCTTGCCATAAATGTCATACAGATTTAAGTCAAAATTGTAACTTGGCCACTCAGGAACATTCACTGTCTTGTTGATAAGCAACTCCACTGTAGATTTGGCCTTGTGTTGTAGGTTATTCTCCTACTGAAAGGTGAATTCCTCTCCTAGTGTCTGGTGTAAAGCAGACTGAAGCAGGTTTTCCTCTAGGATTTTGCCTGTGCCTAGCTCCATCCCATTTCTTTTTACCTGGAAAAACTCCCCAGTATTTGCCGATGTCAGGCATACCCATACCATGATGCAGCCACCACCATGCTTGAAACTAAGAAGCTTGATCTGTTGTGTTGGATTTGTTCCAAACATAAGGCTTAGCGTTTAGGCGAAAACATTTATTCCTTTGCCATGTTTTGTTGTAGTATTACTTTAGTGCATAGTTGCATACAAGATTCATGTTTTGTAATATTTTTATTCTGTATATTTGTTCTCTTCTTTTCACTCGGTCATTTAGTCACTACAATGTTGTTGATCCATCCTCAGTTCTCCCATCACAGCCATTGAACTCTGTAACGGTTTTAAAATCACCAATGGCCTCAGTAACATCCCTGAGCAGTTTCATTCCTGTCCTGCAGTTCAGAAGAATGACTATCTGTAATGGTAGTTTAATAAATAATCCACATTATAATTATTAACTTGACCACGCTTAAAGAGATATTCAATCTCTGATTGGTTATCGTTACCCATTTACCAATCACTGCCTTCTTTATGAGGCTTTCAAAAAGCTCCCTGGTCTTTATAGTTGAATCTTTGCTTGAAATTCAATATTTGACTGAGGGACCTTACAGATGTTTTTGTATGGGGGACAGAGGAAGGGTTAGTCATTCAAAAATCATGTCAACCCCTATTATTTCACAGATTCCATGTAATGTCTTATGTGATTTGTTAAGACAAATTTTACTCCTGAACTAATTTCGGCTTGACTAAACAAAGGGGCTGAATACTGATGCAACGGCTATATTGGAGATATAGACATGTGTATTATAATTTTTTTTCACTGACAGTATTTTGTGTAGATTGTTGACAAAAAAATGACAACTAAATCAATTGTAATTCCACTTTGTACCAATAAAATGGGAACAAATAAAAGAGGTCTGAATACTTTTGCAAGACACTATCTTATCAAAAGTACAACGTGACTGCAAAAGATAGGTTGGAATGTCTGACTGAAATACTGGACAAATCAACCTTTTTCGTAAATGAGTTTTGTTTGAATTTATTGATAAAATGGAGGACATGATTGTTTGGTTGCGGGACAAATGGCCAAAATGCGGGACTGTCCAGCACAATCCGGGACATGTGGTCACCCTATTCACGCTACAGAAACAGGAGATTGGCCCGTAGGGCAGGAGCCTTTCCGGCTGGGACAAGGCTTACTTACCAACTAATTTTAACTGGTATGATTTTTAGAGACATTTAATAATACATTGAAGGATATTTGTAGTGAGCTGTTGTCTTCAGGGTAAAAATGTGTGATGTTTGCCAGTTCTCCAGCTTTTGGGCTTCCTGAGGGGAAAACAAGTAGAAACATTTTCAGGATTGCTGACATGGACAGAGTCTGTCTCTTTTTAAAAACATATGTTATTAAAGCATATTATGACAATGTTATAATATAAATCATTTCAAATCACAACTTCATTGTGATACACTGACTAAAAGAGTGTGTGTGTTTGTGTATTACCTTCCAATCTGCATGTTTTTCCTGAAAAGCCTCCTTGGAACTGCACCTTTAATTCGGACACTCTGACGGGCTGTGGGAATTCAAGAGTAACCCACTGAGAATCACCCTGTAAAAAGGGAAAGTAGTGACAGTGTTATGGGGTAGCCAGAATATGGTCCTCTGTAGCTCAATTGGTAGAGCATGACTGACTGTATGTCACATATTATTATTATGATGATATTAATTGTTTCAACCTGAGCTCAGCAATAAGTACATCTCTCCCTAAAACTCAAAAGGCCATAATGTGGGCACTGCACGGCAATAAAACAAATACACCTCAATACAGGGTTTTATATTTTTTTATCTAGGCAAGTCAGTTAAGAAGTAATTCTTATTTACAATCACGGCCTACCCCGGCCAAATCTTAACGCTGGGCCAATTGTGTGCCGCCCTATGGGACTCCCAATCACGGCCGGTTGTGATACAGCCTGGTATCGAACCAGGGTCTGTAGTGACGCCTCTACCATTGAGATGCAGTACCTTAGACCGCTGAAGATGTTGCTGTACTCCTAATTATTCCATTATCCCAACTGACATATCGAGAATAATGAAATACTGCTAATTTTTAATTAAACTGCCTTTTTCGTCCTCATGCTAGGCTAGCTAGGCTAAAGCAACCCATTGGATTCCATAGCTACTCAACCCAACACGTCGCATTTTCATGGAATCCAATGGGCTGCTTTAGCCTAGCTAGCCTAGCATGAGGATGAAAATGGCAGTTTCATTCAAAACTAGCAGTACTTAAATTTTCTCAATTTGTCAGTTGGGATAATTAGGAGTACAGCGATATCTTCCATCCCTGGATTGAGGTATGCTTTTTTAACCATATCCCACACCGGCTCAACTGTGCCTATATTATGGCAGCAGAGCGTTTTGACCTGTAGGGAAAGATGTACATTTTTGAGCTTAGGTCAAAACAATTCTGGCTATCCTATGTCATGGGTTAGCTACTAGCTAGCCTCTGGCAACAGGCTTTCACCTCACCTTTGTGAGCAGAGGCTAAGGGTAGCCTAATAATAATACTAGTATTAATATCATAACCACATAGTGCATCCTAATGATCTCTCCTCCAGGTGTGCACTCAGTCACTACTCCCCATCAATTGAATTAGATTAATCTTGGCCTGAGATAGATCCATATACCAGTCATCTACTTTCAAATTCCTGAAGGGAAGTGAACAAGTGCACACATCGTGGGGAAGGAGAGGCAATAGAGACACACAAGAATGTGCCGATGCTGGCCCTTTTGAGGTATGCGTGGCTATATTGTGATTGTAGTTACCTGGTCAGAGTTCCAGCAAGTTTCTTCATTTGAGTCAAACATGTACTTCTTCCCAAATTGCTTGACATCTCTGTTTAAAACCGAGCTTACTCTGTAAAAAACAAAAAGACACAGCAATTTTACAGTCATGACATCATCATGCTGCAGCAGGACTGCTCCATGTTCCTTCTGGGATGTTAAAGAGAGATTTCAGCATTGAGCTTAGCTGAGGAAGCCTCAATTCCATTCTCTTCTATCGAGGCGTAGTTGGTCCGAGGACCTTACATGTTCTGTTTAAAGGCAATTTGGCTCTGGAAGTCAAAACAGCTACATACTCAATCTAAACTTGAATCCATTCTCAATTGCGGTATGGTTCTAGAAACATAAATCCCTCTACATTCAAATCACATCAAAATAATGATTATTTAACACAGTTGCAGCTGACAGTATTTCCAAAGATTTATATAACTAAACCAAGATAGACCACAGCCTGTAGTTCCCAGTGGGCAAAACAAGCAAGGAGGGGGCAGTGCTAAGCAAGAGCTAGCGAGATCCTATTGGCGCGTTCTAGCGTCATCTGCATATATCCATTAGGAAACGCCCACTTTGCAGTGCGCATGTGCAACAACAATTAACCTTTGCACTCTTTCTAAACAACGCGATTTTTTAACACTTTTGCAAAGGGTAAAGTCTACAAACCATAGTCCACTCTGTTCATGATAGATTCCAGTTTTGTGAACATCAAACTCTATTGAGATCAAATGTTTCAATGACAAAATCTGCAGATACCATCTTCTCCCACTGCCCGCCAGTGTGCTTCCTCTTACTACCATATTTGGTAGTGAGTGGAAACGCCAAGCGGATGCTTCACACTATTTCTCAGTTACAACGCCTTTGAGGCGTCTGTCTTCCGACACGGGTGTTAGGAGACGCAGTTAGCAGAGGGTCCCACCAAGCGTCAGAGCTCTTAACAAAACTCCCCCATACAGAAGAAGCCTTCATCGAATCACTATGTAATGTGACTGAGAAGCAGGCAACAACATTGGATCAGTAGATTCTGAGAACACTTACCCGTACAACTGCGGTCCCCCCGCGGGGTTAATTTGGACGTTTTTATTAAAAGTATGACTTTTTCCTCTTGTTGTTCGTACTATATAAACAGATTACATTTGCCCATGCACATTCGCACCGAGTTGAGCGCCACAAATTAGGAAAAGGTCGGAGGTTGGATTTTTACAAGAATAGTCTGATGGGGACAACGTTGTAGCTAATCTCGCGACCTGTTATCAAAACACAATTCGCCTCGATATACGAGAATTGAGTTCAGCATAATGGCAGAGGCTTATTTGGGGGACTAACACAAACACGTTTATTTTCCACTGTTAATCGAATGTGGCGACACATTTAAAGGTATAACGTTAGATATCTTACTCGTACACAGTGTGTTAAAATGCCAAACTAACACGTTTTCTTACCTGCTTTGTGTTTCACTGCAAATCAATGAGGACGCCATGTCTGATCTCACAACTGAGGGCAAATTGCCGTATTGTAATAGAGATTAAGCTCTTCTATGTACGACGGTACTGGCAAAGGACTTCAACACGATTAACCCGTTCTCCACTAGATGGCAATCGTGTTCCTTTCTTTTTTTCATATCTCATCATCCATGGCGCTTATATCAAAGACAGTACAGTATGATCGGCTAAAACTGATTCTCCAATAGAAATCCCCGATCGCAATTGTAGTCGACGTTGGCGAGCAAAGCTCATGCGTACTGCGCACGTGCAGGCCGTCAAATCAAAGGCACTCCTTTCACATAAAGTTGTTTTTGACAAATGAAAACGTGTCAGTTCGTCACTTTCACGAGGTTGGAGTAATAACATGTTCAACTACTTAAGACATTGGCTCGAATATACGCTGTCCCTTTATATTTCGAGAAAATTAACAATTTAGGAAGAATTGTTCACTTCTCTCAATGACTTCTCAAACCCCAAACCACAGCCTGGTCTGTTTTACAAGTGGTCCCGGAAGTCTTGCGATGTTGCAACTTCTGGGTTTATAAACTCTGTGCAAAAGATGTTACAAGGTCAGCCCAAAGAACATCCTCCTTTTAAAAAAAAGCTGCAAGCCTGTCAAGTAATCTAAAGTTTCTAAACAAGCATTTCAGTTTGCCACTGTATCTATTGCTCACTTGCAGGCCCAGGTCTAAATAATCTTAAAGGCTGTGGCAGTTAAACACACGCAGTTAAAATCAAATATATTTATAAAGCCCTTTTTACATCAGTAGATGTCACAAAGGGCTTAAACAGAAACCCAGCCTAAAACCTCGAACAGCAAGCAATGCAGATGTAGAAGCACGGTGGCTAGGAAAAACTCCCTAGAAAGGCAGGAACCTAGGAAGAAAGGAACCAGAGTGGAACAAGGCTCTGAAGGGTGGTCAGTCCTCTTCTGGCTGTGCCGGGTGGAGATTATAAGAGTACATGGCCATTAAGGCCAGATTGTTCTTCAACATGTTCAAACGCTTGCAAATGACCAGCAGGGTCAAATAATAATCACAGTGGTTGTAGAGAGTGCAACAGGTCAGTAAATGTCAGTTCGCTTTTTATAGCCGGGCATTTACGGATCGAGACAGCAGGTGCGGTCTTGCTTTGGCAATGTTAATATATGTTTCCATGCCAATAAAGCTCTTGAATTTAATTGAATTGGAGTTGGAAACAGCAGGTCTGGGACAATGTAGCACATCTGGTTAACAGGTCAGGGTTCCATAGCCGCAGGCAGAACAGTTGAAACTGGATCAGCAGCACGACCAGGTTGACTGGGGACAGGCAGGAGTCATCAGGCCAGGTAGTCCTGAGGCATGCTCCTAGGGCTCAGGTCCTCCGGGAGGGAAGGAATAGAGAGAATTAGAGGCAGCATACTTAAATTCACTCAGGACACCAGATAAGACAGGAGAATTACACCAGATATAACAGACAGACCCTAGCCCTCCAGCACATAGACTATTGCAGCATAGATACTGGAGGCTGAGACAGGGGGGGTTGGAGGACACTGTGGCCCCGTCCGACGATACTCCCGGACAGGGCCAACCAGGCAGGATATAACCCCACCCACTTTGCCAAAGCACAGCCCCCACACCACTAGAGGGATATCAACAGACCACCAACTTACTACCCTAAGACAAGCCTGAGTATAGCCCACAAACATCTCCTCCACCGCACAAGCCCAAGGGGGAGCAAGACCTGACAGGAAGATCACGTCAGTGACTCAACGCGCTCAAGTCGAGTATAGCGTAAAAAAGCCTGGCACCACGTGACGCACTCCTCCTAGAAACGGCACTAGTAAGCCAGTGATGAGGCCCCGTAATATGGTCAGAGGCAGAGAATCCCACTGGAGAGAGGGGAGCTGGCCAGGCAGAGACAACAAGGGCGGTTCGTCATTCCAGTGCCTTGCCATTCACCTTCACACCCCTGGGCCAGACTACACTCAATCATAGGGCCTACTGCAGAGATGAGTCTTCAATAAAGACTTAAAGGTCGAGACCAAGTCTGCGTATCTCACATGGATAGGCAGACCATTCCATAAAAATGGAGCTCTATAAGAGAAAGCTCTGCCTCCAGCTGTTTGCATAGAAATTCAAGGGACAATAAGGAGGCCTGCAACTTGTGACCGTAGCGTACGTGTAGGTATGTATGGCAGGGCAAAATTGGAGAGATAGGTAGGAGCAAGTCCATGTAATGCTTTGTAGGTTAGCAGTAAAACCTTGAAATCAGGCCTAGCCTTAACAGGAACCACATGTAGAAAGACTAGCACCGGAGTAATATTATCACATTTTGGGGTTCTAGTCAAGATTCTAGCAGCCGTATTTAACAATAACTGAAGTATAATTAGTGCTTTATCTGGGTAGCTGGAGAGTAGTGCATTGCAGTATTCTAATTTAGAAGTGACAAAAGCATGGACTAGCTTTTTCAAAATTTTGCAACGTTACGAAGATGGAAAAAAGCTGCCCTTGAATTATTCTTGATATGTTCGTCAAAAGAGAGATCGAGGTCCAGAGTAACGCCGAGATCCTTCACAGTTTCTAGAGGAGGCAATTTTGCGTCTTCACCATGTTTAATCGAAATGTAAAGCTGTGTGTTGTCTGCATAGCAGTGAAAGTTGACGTTGTGTTTCCGAATGACATCACCATGAGGTAGAATATATAGTGAAAACAATAGTGGTCCTAAAATGGAACCTTGAGGAACACCGAAACAAGGACAAACCATCCACAGAGACAAACTGATATATTTCTGACAGATTAATTCTAAACCAGGCAAGAACTTGTCCATGTAGACCAATTAGGGTTTCCAATCTCTCCAAAAGAATTTGCTGATTGATGGTGTCAAAAGCGGCACCAAGGTCTAGGAGCACGAGGACATGTGAAGAGCCTTGGTCTGACGCCATTAAAAGGTAATTTACCACTTTCAAGAGTGCAGTCTCGGTACTATGATGGGGTCTAAAACCAGATTGAAGTGTTTTGTATACATTATTTGTCGTCAGGAAGGCAGTGAGTTTCTGCGCAACAGCTTTAAAAAAAGAGTCAATATAGGCCAATATAGGCCAATAGTTGTTTTTTCTGGGTCAAGGTTTGGCTTTTTCAAGAGAGGCTTTATAACTGCCACTTTTAGTGAGTTTGGTACACATCCGGAAGATAGAGAACCGTTTATTATGTTCAACATCGGAGGGCCAATCACAGGAAGTAGCTCTTTCAGTAGTTTAGTTGGAATAGGCTCCAGTATGCAGCTGGAAGGTTTAGAGGCCATGACTATTTTCGTGAATGTGTCAAAAGACACATGACTAAAAAACTTGAGTGTCTCCATTGATCCTGGGTCTTGGCAGTTCTGTGCAGACTCAGGACAATTGAGCTTTGGAGAAATACTCAGATTCAAAGAAGAGTCTGTAATTTGCGTTCTAACGATCTTGCTCTTTTCATCAAAGAAGTTCAGGAATTCATCACTGTTGAAGTGAAAGCCATCCTCTCTTGGGGAATGCTGCTTTTTAGTTAGCTTTACGGCAGAACCAAAACTTTTTGGGGGATTGTTATTCTCCTCCTTATTCTCCTCAATTAGGTTGGAAAAGTAGGCTGATCAAGCAGCAGTGAGGGCTCTTTGATATTGTACTGTACTGTCTTTCCAAGCTAGTCGGAAAACTTACAGTTTGGTGGAGTGCCATTTCCGTTTTAATATTCTGGAAGCTTGCTTCAGGGCTCGGGTGTTTTCTGGAAGCTTGCTTCAGGGCTTGGGTATTTTCTGTATACCAGGGAGGGAAGATATTGTGACAAATGTTATTAGGGGTACTACTGCATCTAGGGTTTAACGCAACGTTACATTTAAATCAAATTCTGACATTTTTTCCACTAATTGGTCTTTTGACCGATCACATATCTTTTCACATCATATCTTTTTCAAAGCTGATCTGATTGGTCAAAAGTTTTAAAAAAGATCAGAATTGGGCTGCCCGTTTGAAAGCAGCCTGTGTGTAGGGATCCATGTAGGCATACTATTGTATGGTTGAAAGAAATTATGTAAAAAAGGTGGCAAACAAGTCAGGCTGATTGGTGACATACTGTCAATTGAGAAATTTTGTGACTAAACTAAATTTTGTGACTAAAACAAGATAAATTACATAAAAACAAGGGGAAATACTTCAGAGCACCTTAAATGATATTATGGACAGAAAACCCAATTCATCTCCATCGTTCATTGAAGTTGATGGGTCATTTATAACAAAACCTTTTGATATAGCCAATCATTTCAATGACTATTTCACCGGTAAAGTGGACAAACTGAGAAGTGAAATGACAACATTGAACAGTAAACCATCATATGTGTATTGAAGCTCTAATAATGAAAGACAAGGATTGCCATTGTGTGGAAGAGGTGGGAAAATGGTTGTTATCCATCAATAATGAAAAGCCACTAGGTATAGACAACCCAGATGGGAAACTATTGAGAATGCTAGCAGACTGTATTGCCACCTCTTTGCCATGTCTTTAACAAAGGCCTAAAGGAGTGTGTGTGTCAACAGGTGTGGAAGGAAGCTAAAGTAATTCCACTGCCTAAATATATTAAAGCATCCTTTGCTGGCCCAATAAGTTCTGCCTGTTCTTAGTAAACTTATGGAGAGAATTGTGTTTGAACAAATACAATGCTATTTGTTAAAGAACAAGTTAACTACTGACTTTCAGCATGCATATAGGGAAGGGCACTCAACTTGTACTGCACAGTTCAGATTATCACGACTCAGGATATGACCCAGATGCAGATACAGGAGACGGAGAGTACAGTTTCAATCATTTATTATAGCACGGGCAAAGGGCAGGTCGAGGACAGGCAGAGGTTCGTAATCAGGTCAGAGTCAGGCAAGTACAGGATGGCGACAGGCAGGCTCGGGGTCAGGGTAGACACAGGTTCATAATCAGGTCAGTCAGGCAAGTACAGGATGGTGACAGGCAGGCTCGGGGTCAGGGTAGACACAGGTTCATAATCAGGTCAGAGTCAGGCAAGTACAGGATGGTGACAGGCAGGCTCGGGGTCAGGGTAGACACAGGTTCATAATCAGGTCAGAGTCAGGCAAGTACAGGATGGCAGGCAGGCTCGGGGTCAGGGTAGGCAGAAATGGTCAGAACCGGGAAAACAAACACCTGGGAAACAGGAAAATGGGAAAGCACAAGACAAACTGGCAACAGACAAACAGAGAACACAGTTATAAATGCTCAGGGGATAATGGGGAAGATGAACGATATCTGGAGGGGGTGGAGACAAGCACAAAGACAGGTTAACCTATCAGGGTGTGACACAGATGACTGATGATTGGCTAAAATTAACGGATAATAAGATGATAGTTGGAACTCTATTGTTAGATTTCAGAGCAGCCATTGATGTTATTGATCATAATTTATTGAAAAACTCTTTACATCCCCTGCCATCACATGGTTGGAGAGTTATTTATCCAATACAACTCAGAGAGTATCCGTCAATGGAAGCTTCTCTAACATCAGATATGTACAGTGCGGTATCCCTTAGGGCAGTTGCCTTGGGCCATTGTTCTATATTTTTTACAAAGGATTTGCCACTTGTCTTACAAGACTCTACACATCAGCACTTTCAGCCAGTGAGCTCACTGAGAAGCTTATCATGGAGTTAGTCAGTGTCAGAATGCGTAATAAACAACAAACTGGTCTTAAGTACATCTAAAACCAAAATCATTGTATTTGTTTCAAAGCATTCCCTTAGACCTAAACCTCAACTGGTGTTGTGCATAAAAGGTTTGACCATAGAACAAGTTGAAGAAGCTGAACTCCTAGGAGTAACATTTGATGGTCAAGTCATATTGACAAAGTTGTTGTGAAGATGGGGAGAGGTATGTCTGTTATAAAAAGATGTTCTGCGTTTTTGACACAAAGATCAACTGTAGTTGTTCAGGCTTTGGTCTTGTCCTATATTGATTATTGGCTGGTAATATGGTCAGGTGCAGCAAAGAAAGACCTAAAGACAAAAGAGAGATTCTTTTTATTTGTCAAACGACAGCCAAGCATCGATGGTCATGTCACCAGAATAAGACCCTCAATGTTTATTGGAAAGGAGCATCAAGCTCATCACCGTGCACTTTCACCACCCTGTGAAGTTCATCATAACTTATTTAATCTGTAGCCTAATAAACTGCATGCATTCTCGACGAGTCTTAGTGGGATCACCACACATGTCATCATGTGACCCCCAGTTTACTTCGATATGATGGTTAATAAATCAACATTTCTCACATAATTTACTTTACCGACACAAAAAGATCACACATTGTCTAGCGTATTTAGTTTTGTCAACATTTGGAACATTTTCTGTTTCCATCAGGCCTGTCAATTAAATGTTTTACCCGACATGTACTTTACTTGCATAAAAAGGTTGGATAGACACCTGGTTAGAGTTGGACTTTTCTTTGATTCATAAAAGTGCATTGAAATTGCTTAGGAACTGTGCACACCTTCGAAAGGTGTGTGGACACTTGGAGACACCAGTTAGTCCTCCCACTCAAACCCTTGTCATTTTTTGGTCTTATGTACCAAACATTTTCCAGGAATAGTCTTATGTTACTGAATGTATCCAGAGTATTTTCAGATTCTGTTATCAACAAATGAGGCGAAAAGTACAGTAAATGTTTGGATTCAGTGAACTCACCTTTTGTTCTAATACTTTTCCCATAATCTCCAAACTGTTCCCTTTCAATTGCTTCCATGGTTATGCATATGCTTTTCATATTTCTTCTGTTAGAAACATTTCAATTTATCCCTATCCATATACGCCAATTCTCTCGAGTGTAAAGGGTTAGCATAACGGCACCTGGGTGGGAAGGGGTGATAGAGGGGGTCCTGTTTTCGAAGGAGCTAATTCTCACCCCAGATGGACTTCCTGCTGAGATTTGGTCATGGTGCTCCCCGCTCTGCAGATAATCAATACGTCTGAATTACAAAACCTAATGGAGTCAAGTCTGTGTGACCATTGCCATCGGTGGGGGATGGCAGTTATAGGGGTTGAGCCAGCAAAACTGCAGGAGCTTTCCCCTTCACACCTTCACTTGCGCTGCACCACAATGATTTAACAACACAGTGAGTGGCCAGAGTCATGGTTTGGCCAGATCAGGGTTGATTTTGATAATATGCCAATGGTCTGGCTCAAGTCAAGAACGGGCTGTGTGAGGGAGGGAGAAAGAGACAGAGATAGATAATTAGTGATCTGTCACGGTTGTCGTAAGAACGGGACCAAGGCGCAGCAGATGTTGAGTTCCACATATTTATTTCCAAGTGAAACTTCAGCAAAACAAAAATATACCAATAAACGAACAACTAAACATGACTACGTGGTGCACATGCACAAACACAAAACAATATCCCACAAACACAGGTGGGAAAAATAGCTACTTAAATATGATCCCCAATTAGAGACAACGATTACCAGCTGCCTCTCATTGGGAATCATACAAAACACCAACATAGAAAATATAAACTAGAACACAACATAGAAATATTAAACTAGAATACCCCCTAGTCACGCCCTGACCTACTACACCATAGAGAAACAAGGGCTCTCTATGGTCAGGGCGTGACCTGAATCTAGGATGTTAAATGGTATTCCCTGCAACCTGTGTATTGAACCATTACACACATTTATTGTGGAGGGGGGATGGAGATAGTGAGAAAGATGGAGCAGTAGAGTGAGAGAGTGAGAGATAGGTGAGGTAGGTGAGGAGTGTGGGTCTGTTTACCCGTCACTGGGGAGGTAAATAAGCCTGGCCTTACGGGCCGGTTTTAGGTTTGATCTATCCCAGCCAGGGTTTACGAGCTATGGGCACTTGTGCAGATTGTCCTGATGAGGAGGGTCATTAATCCTAGTTGCTTGCTGAGGGACAGAGTACTCTGCCTGGCAGCAGGAAACAGATTTAGGTCTGCAGCACCTGGCTAAATGACAAACTATCTGACAGGTTGAATGAACTAACCTTGTTTGCAGTTCTGCTTGATAAAAATCGTCCGGGAGGGCTAACCTGGATGCTTTTGAAGGAATGGGGGTATTCATTGAGACTGGTCTAAGTGTGGATTGGAAACACTCGAAGACAAAACAAATAGGTTATGTACCTTCTCCCATTTATATGGGAGACTGTTACCTACTCATTTTAAGTAAAGCAGTTGTGATAGCTTTTAGTTAATGATATGAAGTGAAACACAGTTGCTCAGAGGCCCAGACGCAGGTCTTTATTGAATTTGGGAAGGAAATGAGAGTGACACAATGTTTTTATGCAGTCGTAAATCATTTGGTTTAGACAACATTTGGTGTGCTCTGAGGCTCCCCTTTTTAATAGAGCAGAAAATGGGGAGAAATGTAAGACACATCTGCTTGTGCCGGAGCAATTAGCCGTGTGTCTGAGTCTGCGCCGCTGTTCCTGGCAGAGCTGCTCGCTCATCTCAACTCCGAAATGTTCTGCTCCAATTTGACTGAGGTTCTTAATTAAACCATTAAGAAGCAAAGCATTTGCACAATATTCTCTGCTGCCTTCATTACAAAGCACAATCACTTGTAATTTATTCGCTTACAACTGCAATCAATGGATTTTAGGCATTCTCTGTCTTATTGTGTATATGTGCGCTTCCCTCATTTCAGAGGAGTTAGCAGGCTTACATTATTGGCCAAGGGACATTATTGGCCTAGGTGGACATGCATGCCTACAGTGCCTTTCGAAAAGTATTCAGACCCCTTGACTTTTTCCACATTTTATTACGTTATAGCCTTATTCTAAAATTGATTAAATTGTTTTTTTCACTCATCAATCTACACACAATACCCCATAATGACAAAGCAAAAACAGGTTTAGACATTTTGGCAAATTTATTACAAATAAAAAACAGAAATATCAAATGTACAAAAGTATTCAGACCAGTAACTCAGTTCTTTGTTGAAGCACCTTTGGCAGCGATTACAGCATCAAGTCTTCTTGGGTATGACACTACAAGCTTGGCACACATGTATTTGGGGAGTTTCTCCCATTCTTCTCTATAGATCTTCTCAATCTCTGTCAGGTTGGATGGGGAGCGTTGCTGCACAGCTATTTTCAGATCTCTCCAGAGATGTTCGATCGGGTTCAAGTCCAGGCTCTGGCTGGGCCACTCAAGGACATTCAGAGACTTGTCCCGAAGCCACTCCTGCGTTGTCTTGGCTGTGTGCTTAGGGTCGTTGTCCTGATGGAAGGTGACCCTTCGCCCCCAGTCTGAGGTCCTGAGCGCTCTGGAGCAGGCTTTCATCAAGGATCTCTCTGTATTTTGCTCCATTCATCTTTGCCTCGATCCTGACTCCCAGTCCCTGCCGCTGAAAAACATCCCCACAGCATGATTCTGCCACCAACATGCTTCACCATAGGGATGGTGGCAGGTTTCCTACAGATGTGACGCTTGGCATTCAGGCCAAAGAGTTCAATCTTAGTTTCATCAGACCAGAGAATCTTGTTTCTCATAATCTGAGAGTCTTTAGGTGCCTTTTGGCAAACTCCGAGTGGACTGTCATGTGCCTTTTACTGAGGAGTGCCTTCTGCCTGGCCACACTACCATAAAGGCCTGATTGGTGGAGTGCTGCAGAGATGGTTGTCCTTCTGGACTGTTATCCCATCTCCACAGAAGAACTCTAGAGCTCTGTCAGAGTGACCATCGGGTTCTTGGTCACCTCCCTGACCATGGCCCTTCTCCCCCAATTGCTCACTTTGGCCAGGCGGCCAGCTCTAGGAAGAGTCTCGGTGGTTCCATTTTAGAAGAAGGCTGTGACGTAACAAAATGTGGAAAAAGTCAAGGGTTCTAAATACTTTCCGAAGGCACTGTGTACTGCTCTAAATTACAAAGACTATTCCATAATTGCATTCTTTCTTCTTTTTTTTTTTTTTTACAAAGAGGGGGTACAATAAAAGAAAGTACAACGCCAAATGGAGCCACAAAGTTGGCTAAATCAAGAATGATACATGAAACTGGAAGTATATTCAGGGATATGTTTGAAGGACTTTGAACAACTGAATACTATGGTTCTGCACACACTCGTATTCATCCAAATCTCATTATTCTACCAAAAAGTGTATGATAATGAGTCAGGCAAAATATTATTTTGAAATTGACAGTGGAGCGTGTGCCTCAGTTCCCCAATGATGAAAAGTAAAATGCTAATTTTAGACCATTATGGTTACTGAAGAGCTAGTGGAGTGTAATTTTGAGTTCCTGCCTTCTATGCAAAACCTCATAATCTCTATGAACCATGCAATAAGATTACAGGAGTAGAGACTGATTAGAGATTATTAGTGTTTTGTATTTACATATCTATGAACCAGTGGCGGTAGGGGCCACATTTTTTTTCATGAGCATGTTTTTATTTATATTACAGTATATTGAATGACTCTCATTCATATTCAATTCACCCAGTTCAATGTAACAGCAATAGGTTTTTTGATACAACATTTTTCCTTATACCCATCATGAGGTTACTACAACCTAGCCTATGAATGAAAGTTTACAATGTAGATGCACACAGGTCGAGAAAAACATTTGAGGTGACTGACAGTGACATTCGATACCGCTTGCACACTCTTGCCTGCATCTAGCTAATATAGGAGGTAATCATTAGTCCAACAGTTGCAAACGAGAGTTTCTATTGGACAAATTCAGGTATGTTTATCCCTGTTTTGATCCGTTTCCTTCCGTTTAAGAAACGTTTTTCAACAGAATTGGCGGAATGAATATACCCCTGATCACCCGTAAACAGAGTTCACTGTCATAACAGCCACGTTGAATTCCTTCTCTTCCCTTCGCTTGTCACACCTGCATGTGACCAGGCGAAAAAAATGTTCGAAGCCAAACCGCTACGCACAGCCTACATCGTGGTCACCATATTAGCTAAAGTAACGTCAGTCAGCTTATCTAATAGAACTAACGCATTAGTAAACCCGCTACAATCATGCAGTAACATTAGTGTACAGTCAAGTAAGCAGTTACACCGGCGGGCCCCGGTGGTAATAAATTAGTAATACCAAAAGCTTACCTTGGAAGAGTTCCAGTGTTGTGTTGGAAAGTCATAGTCAGCTAGCTAACATAGCATCCCTCTGTTTGAGCACGGTGTTTCAGTAGGCTTAACTAGATATCTGGGTGATTCTGCAACTTCGGGCACTTTGGCCGATTAAATTAACATGTATTGAAACACCATTTTACCAGTATTATAATCGTCTTTCATTTGTCTAGAAATAATATCTGATAATGGCTGCGATCGTACTATTCAGGAATTGATATATTTTCGTTATTTTTCTTAGACAGCCATAGACCAATGCCATTTCCATCACATCATTAAACATCCATTTTAGTTGAAAATGAAATATACAATTATTTTCTAAAAATTCACCTTTCCAGAAACAAGTCTCTCACTGTTGCCGCTTGCTATAGACCTCCCTCTGCCCCCAGCTGTGCCCTCGATACCATATGTGAATTGATTGCCCCCCATCTATCTTCTGAGCTCGTGCTACTAGGTGACCTAAACTGGGACATGCTTAACACCCCGGCCATTCTACAATCTAAGCTTGATGCCCTCAATCTCACACAAATTATCAATGAACCTACCAGGTACAACTCCAAATCCGTAAACACGGGCACCCTCATAGATGTCATCCTAACTAACTCGCCCCCCAAATACACCTCTGCTGTTTTCAATCAAGATCTCAGCGATCACTGCCTCATTGCCTGCATCCATAATGGGTCTGCGACCAAACGACCACCCCTCATCACTGTCAAACACTCCCTAAAACACTTCTGCGAGCAGGCCTTTCTAATCGACCTGGCCGGGGTATACTGGAATGACATTGACCTCATCCCGTCAGTAGATGATGCCTGGCTATTCTTTAAAAGTGCCTTCCTCACCATCTTAAATAAGCATGCCCCATTCAAAAAAATGTAGAACTAGGAATAGATATAGTCCTTGGTTCACTCCAGACCTGTCTGCCCTTGACCAGCACAAAAACATGCTGTGGCATTCTGCATTAGCATCGAATAACCCCCGTGATATGCAGCTTTTCAGAGAAGTTAGGAACAAATATACACAGGCAGTTAGGAAAGCTAAGGCTAGCTTTTTCAAAAAGAAATTTGCATCCTGTAGTACTAACTCAAAAAAGTTCTGGGACACTGTAAAGTCCATGGAGAATAAGAGCACCTCCTCCCAGCTGCCCACTGCTCTGAGGCTAGGAAACACTGTCACTACCGATAAATCCACTATAATTGAGAATTTCAATAAGCATTTCTCTACGGCTGGCCATGATTTCCACCTGGCTACCCCTACCCCGGTCAACTGCCCGGCCAAAGCCGTCAAAGCCCCCACCATTTCTCCTTCACCCAAATCCAGATAGCTGATGTTCTGAAAGAGCTGCAAAATCTGGACCCCTACAAATCAGCTGGGCTAGACCATCTGGACCCTCTCTTTCTAAAATTATCTGCCGAAATTGTTGCAACCCCTATTACTAGCCTGTTCAATCTCTCTTTCGTATTGTCTGAGATTCCCAAAGATTGGAAAGCTGCCGCGGTCATCCTCCTCTTCAAAGGGGGTGACACTCTAGACCCAAACTGCTACAGACCTATATCTATCCTACCCTGTCTTTCTAAGGTCTTCGAAAGCCAAGTTAACAAACAGATTACCGACCATTTCGAATCGCACGGACAACTGGACAACTACAAATAGAATACATGGACAACTACAAATACCTAGGTGTCTGGTTAGACTGTAAACTCTCCTTCCAGACTCACATTAACCATCTCCAATTCAAAATTAAATATAGAATCGGCTTCCTATATCTTAACAAAGCATCCTTCACTCATGCTGCCAAACATACCCTCGTAAAACTGACCATCCTACCGATCCTCGACTTCGGTGATGTCATCTATAAAATAGCCTCCAACACTCTACTCAACAAACTGGATGCAGTCTATCACAGTGCCATCCGTTTTTGTCACCAAAGCCCCATACACTACCCACCATTGCGACCTGTACGCTCTCGTTGGTTGTCCCTCGCTTCATACTCGTCGCCAAACCCACTGGCTACAGGTTATCTACAAGTCTCTGCTAGGTAAAGCCCCGCCTTATCTCAGCTCACTGGTCACCATAACAGCACCCACTCGTAGCACGCGCTCCAGCAGGTATATTTCACTGGTCACCCCCAAAGCCAATTCCTCCTTTGGTCGTCTTTCCTTCCAGTTCTCTGCTGCCAATGACTGGAACGAACTGCAAAAATCTCTGAAGCTGGAAACACATATCTCCCTCACTAACTTTAAGCACCAGCTGTCAGAGCAGCTCACAGATTACTGCACCTATACATAGCCTATCTATAATTTAGCCCAAACAACTACCTCTTCCCCTACTGTATTTATTAATTTATTTTGCTCCTTTGCACCCCATTATTTCTATTTCTACTTTGCACATTCTTCCACTGCAAATCTACCATTCCAGTGTTTTACCTGCTATATTGTATTTACCTCGCCACCATGGTCTTTTTTTTGCCTTTACCTCCCTTATCTCACCTCATTTGCTCACATTGTATATAGACTTATTTTTCTACGGTATTATTGACTGTATGTTTTGTTTATTCCATGTGTAACTCTGTGTTGTTGTATGTGTCGAATTGCTATGCTTTATCTTGGCCAGGTCGCAGTTGCAAATGAGAACTTGTTCTCAACTAGCCTACCTGGTTAAATAAAGGTGAAATAAAAATAAAATAAAAATATAACACATAATACATTTGTACATTAACTTGCATTGAATATTATTTTAAGTGCTTTTTAAGGTTTTTTCAAAAATTAATAATTCAACACAACACCTGAATGTATAAAGTTGCCTTTGTGACAGCTGAAAATATTTATTTATCATAAAAAATATATATATTTACACCCAACCTTTTTTGAGATTATGATAACAATCATATGATTTCCCTATCTAAATCAAATCAATCAATGTAAATTATACATAATATACTAATTTACCCAAAAATATGGGTGTGGTGGAAATGACAAGGTGTGGTGGAAATGACATCTATGTAAAAAAAACTTATGAAAACAATATTTTATTGCAAACATTTTGAACAACAACCATTGTAGAACATGTAATTAATTTATGAAAAAGTAAGATTCCAAAAGTGGGCAGAGCTCAAGGAAGTAGGCCAGTATTTTTGAGAGATAAACCCAGATCGCAGAGGGGTCATCTGCATAGAAGAGCTCAGTGAGCAAAGTGAAACGGTTTCATTGGTGGAGGGTCACCTGCATGTGAGAATCACCAAAGTGAACTGCCTGGATTTTACTGGTGTATTTACGCAGGTAGTTCTCTAAGTGGCACAACTTTGGTTTTATAAGTGGGGGGGGGAGATAATTATTATAATTTCTTTTATCCAGTCGGATAAACACTCCAAACAGCCTACCCGACCGCTCGGAGGTGTCTGCATGGTTCTAAAGCACACCGTTGCCTCATTTTGTATCACATTCAAATGATAAAACTGGAGGGGACAAAAATGCAATTTCAGAATGTGAGGGGGACATAACCCCCGTCCCCGTCTCCAGTGAAAGTTGCGCCCCTGAGTTCTCTGCAAAGTCAATATGCACGATGATCTCCTCTTTCCGCAGATTCTCTTTTAATTCTCTCAGTTTGGAGTATTGATGTCGAAAGTTGTACATGTGTTTCCCCAACTTCTCTTTCAATCCTTTGGAGAAGTCCTCCAGTAGAATCTGCAGTGTGCCACACCTTTTCTTTTACTGTCAAATGTACAGTGAACTTCTTCATGTTTCCCTCTTTGTTTGTCTTCTCTCTCTCTTCAGCTTTGTTTTTCCACTCAAACCACCATGTCTGCACACCAGCATCAAAGTCAGATGTTTAAGCTCTTTTGCTTGGCAAAGGGAGCACTCTGTCTACATGCACTCTTTCTTCAGGTTCTCACAGCACAAAGACTCAACTAGGTTCTCATTGATGCTGCAGCTGATCACTTTGTGATGCTGTAGTTTGTCCGACCATGAACTGGAGGTTGGCGTGGGTTTTGCAGAGCCATGTGTTCCTATCCTGGACTGCTGGCTTGACAAGCCAAAAATACATATTTTAAAGAATTAGGACATTTTTATCTCTGAAAATTCCCTCTTAAAATCCTGATAAACGTTCTGAATTGTGCCATTCAATAAGTGCTTCTCCTTTTCCCCCCGTGTTCCTTATTAGTGTGTTCTTTTCCCCCCGTGTTCCTTATTAGTGTGTTCTTTTCCCCCCGTGTTCCTTATTAGTGTGTTCTTTTCCCCTGTTGTTGCTCTACTGTTGACATCAAGTTCATAGAATCGAGTGATTTTCTCTTCTGTGGCTGTGCTAATTATGTTATACTGCTTTTTCCTGGAGTATTGAAGACTTGTTGGCCTGTTTTCATTATCCCTCAATGCTTTTGCTGAAAATCCAAATTCTCTGTTATTTGACCAGGCCATTCTTTCTCAGGATGTTGCCTCTGAATTTTTTTGAAGCCACTTGTTTGTCCTTGTCACTGCAAATTGTTTTATACTTTTGTTTTAACTCTGCAATGATGGCATTTTGAAACAACAAAATCCTCAAGTTCTTCGGAGTTCCCTTCATTTTCTGTTTTGTCGTTGTCTTTGGGGAATCTTGTCTCTCCATTTTCTTCATCAGTTGATCATACCTTTTTTTGTATTTCTCAGTTTTCCGTTAAGATTTATCCGGTTTGACATTTGTCATGCAAAGATCTCTATGTTTTTGAGCGACCTCTTCCAACTGTTTTCCTTCCAGCAAGTATTAGACTTCTCATTCCTGTTGCAGATGATGAGGAAGGGGTATCAGGGCGTACATCAGGGCAGGTAAGTTAGGGGCAGGTGACTGAGGTGGTGTGTTGCCTGATAGGTAGGTCTCCATTGCAATTGTTTTCTTTAAAGTCTGTCTTCTATTCCGTTGGTTGTATTTCCATTGCCATCTCTTGCTTCTTTGTTCTCGCTTGTAAGCTCAGAGATAGATATCACTTCTCCCTTCTCTTTTTTCTTCCAGTATCTCTCCCTGTTTTTTTGCAGATGTTCTTGGTATCGTATAGGATAATTTTTTATTTTGTTTGTATGTCTGTGACCTCTGTGCTGTTTTATGTGGCATCTTTTAAAAACAAAGAAATACTACTTAAGTTTTCCAATTGTGCATTTTCTAGATGAAAGGAATTTAAAACATGATTAAATAAGCCTAAATTTAAAAAAAGTAAATAGTAATAACATAATGGGTTTTTGTCATTTCAACCACTTTCTGTCATTTCCATCACAGTTAAGTTTGTAATGGAAATTACGTTTCTGCTGTTTTTGGAGAAAAATGACAGACTGCTTAGCATGCTTTGGCCAGTATTACAACTAGCATATGGTTTACACTAAATACATCAAATACAATTGAAGTCGGAAGTTTACATACACCTTAGCCAAATACATTTAAACTCAGTTTTTCACAATTCCTGACATTTAATCCTCGTAAAAATGCCCTGTTTTAGGTCAGTTAGGATCACCACGTTATTTTAAGAATGTGAAATGTCAGAATAATAGTAGAGAGAATGATTTAGTTCAGCTTTTCTTTATTTCATCACATTCCCAGTGGGTCAGAAGTATACATACACTCAATTAGAATTTGGTAGCATTGCCTTTAAATTGTTTAACTTGGATCAATAAGTTCCCACAATAAGTTGGGTAAATTTTGGCCCATTCCTCCTGACAGAGCTGGTGTAACTGAGTCAGGTTTGTCAGCCTCCTTGCTCACACACGCTTTTTCAGTTCTGCCCACAGATTTTCTATAGGATTGAGGTCAGGGCTTTGTGATGGCCACGCCAATACCTTGACTTTGTTGTCCTTAAGCCATTTTGCCACAACTTTGGAAGTATGCTTGGGGTCATTGTCCATTTGGAAGACCCATTTGCGACCAAGCTTTAACTTCCTGACTGATGTCTTGAGATGTTGCTTCAATATATCCACTTAATTTTCCTACCTCATGATGCCATCTATTTTGTGAAGTGCACCAGTCCCTCCTGCAGCAAAGCACCCCCACAACATGATTCTGCCAACCCTGTGCTTCACGGTTGGGATGGTGTTCTTCGGCTTGCAAGCCTCCCCCCTTTTCCTCCAAACATATCAATGGTCATTATGGCCAAACAGTTCTATTTTTGTTTCATCAGACCAGAGGACATTTCTCCAAAAGTACGATCTTTGTCCTCATGTGCAGTTGCAAACCGTAGTCTGGCTTTTTTTTATGGCGGTTTTGGAGCAGTGGCTTCTTCTTTGCTGAGCGGCCTTTCAGGTTATGTCGATATAGGACTCGTTTTACTGTGGATATAGATACTTTTGTGCCTCCAGCATCTTCACAAGGTCCTTTGCTGTTGTTCTGGGATTGATTTGCATTTTTCGCACCAAAGTACCTTCATCTCTAGGAGACAGAACGCGTCTCCTTCCTGAGTGGTATGACGGTTGCGTGGTCCCATGGTGTTTATACTTGCGTACTATTGTTTGTACATATGAACGTGGTACCTTCACGCATTTGGAAATTGCTCCCAAGGATGAACCAGACTTGTGGAGTTCTACAATTTTGTTTCTGAGGTCTTTGCTGATTTCTTTTGATTTTTCCATTTTGTGAAGTAAAGAGGCACTGTGTTTGAAGGTAGGCCTTGAAATACATCCACAGGTACACCTCCAATTGACTCAAATGATGTCAATTAGCCTATCACAAGCGTCTAAAGCCATGACATAATTTTCTGGAATTTTCCAAGCTGTTTGAAGGCACAGTCAACTTAGAAATGTAAGTAAATGTAAGTAAATGTAAGTAAACTTCTGACCCACTGGACTAAGTGAAATAATCTGTCTGTAAACAATTGTTGGAAAAATTACTTGTGTCAAAATTACTTGTGTCATGCACAAAGTAGATGTCCTTACTGACTTGCCAAAACTATAGTTTGTTAACAAGAAATTTGTGGAGTGGTTGAAAAACAAGTTTTATTGACTCCAACCTAAGTGTACGTAAACTTCCGACTTCAACTGTGTATTTGAAAAATCTAAATTCTACCACAAATTAAAGAAATTGTGGCCTGTTTGGAAGTGACTGGCAATAAAAATATTCTCTACACAAGCAATATGTACCTAGATTTTTCTTCAACTTCTGGACATCACTTCTGGAGCAGCTGTCCTCTGCAGCCATGTGCTTCAGTGTCACAATACATTTCCATGGTAACTAAATTAACATTCTCTTGACAAAACTTTATTAATGAGGAATTTGCCCTCAGTGGTCAAAATGACACCACTACCAAAGGACAGGTACATTTTGTGTAAATAACAATATAAAGGGCATACTCACAATAAATATTGATATAGATTTTATTTAATTGACTCTTTCTCTAGAAGATAACATTACATAAGGTGTAATTATTAATGTTTTCTCATAGAAAAACATAGTAGGTCAGGGACAAGGGCAAAACAGTGAAAATGAGGTATAAAATGCATCTGAAAAGTAGCTAAAATACTTGATAGAGGTGATGAAAAAAATATGGGGTGATTACTTTCCAATTTGTAAGTCGCTCTGGATAAGAGCGTCTGCTAAATGACTTAAATGTAAATGTAAATTGTAGTGTGAACTTAACATATAAAAAATAAAAAAATCTCCAAAATTGACCCTGAGGACATAGAAGTTCCCGTAGTTGCAGAATTACCCCTCTGCATTTGCTAGCTAAGTAAGTGAAACTGAAACTGAACATTTATGAAATCTTTCTCTCTTGTTTCTCCATTTTGGGAGAAATGTATTTTCTCAAAACTGTTCAACTATTGTCTTTCTCTCTTTGAGTTAACTATTCACCACATTTTATACACTGCAGTGTTAGTTAGCTGTAGCCAATGCTTTCAGTACTAAATTAATTATCTGATCCTTTGATTGGGTGGACAACATGTCAGTTCATGCTGAAAAAGCTCTGATAGGCTGGAGGACGTCCTCTGGAAGTTGTCATAATTACTGTGTAAGTCTATGGAATAGGGTGAGAACCATGAGTCTCCTAGGTTTTGTATTGAAGTCAATGTACCCAGAGGAGGATGGAAGCTAGCTGTTTTCCGGCTTCACCATGGTGCTACTCTACAGAGTGCTGTTGAGGCTACTGTAGACCTTCTTTTCAAAATAATGTGTTTTAATCAGTTATTTGGTGACGTGATTATATTGAGTATAGTTTTATCTAAAATGTATAACTTTTTCAATGTTTTAAAATTAAAATGTTTGTGAAATTCACTCAGGAGGATGGTCCTCCCCTTCCACCTTTGAGGAGCCTCCACTGCTATGAACTCAGTTAGATCAATCCCAAGTCATTGTCAAGTGCCTACCTCACGTCAACACAGAATGTGTCAGTAAGAAAAACTGCAGGTCTATGTTACCTGAGGTAAGGATGAGTGGAAATTGAGTGCTGACCTTGTACCAAACTGTGCTTACTGTGAAGAGCACAGCAAGGCGCTTTACAGTTTAGCTTTATAATTAAATGTTTTGACTCTGTGGGGTGAAAAAGATTAGTCTTGTGTGGATAAATGTGCCTTTATTCCTCTAGGCTAGCGGTTAAGAGCGTTCCCAGCAAACATGACTGAGCGGAGCCCTTTGGGGCTGAGATAGCCCGAAATCAGCCATCAGTGGCCCCTCGCGGTCGAGAACATTCTGGGCCACCACTGAGCGGTTGGGATTGGACCCGCACTCAGTGAAGACGTACGCGAGTGTCACGCAATGACCTTAGAGATCCTTTTTATGTCTCTATTTTGGTTTGGTCAGGGCGTGAGTTGGGCTGGGTATTCTATGTTCTATGTTGTGTATTTCTTTGTGTTTGGCCGGGTGTGGTTCTCAATCAGAGGCAGCTGTCTATCGTTGTCTCTGATTGAGAACCATACTTAAGTAGCTCTTTTTTCCACCTGTGTTTGTGGGAAGTTGACTTTGTTTAGGGCACATAGCCTTTGAGCTTCACGGTTTGTTTTTGTAGTGTTTATTGTTTTGTTTGGCGTCATTTTTATTCAATAAAAGAAAATGTACGCTCACCACGCTGCACCTTGGTCCTCATCTTTCAACAGCCGTGACAGAACTTCCCACCACCAAAGGACCAAGCAGCGTGGTAGAGAGGACTCCTGGACATGGGAGGAGATCCTGGATGGTAAGGGACCCTGGAGGCAGGCTGGGGAGTATCGCCGTCCAAGGGAGGAACTGGAGGCAGCTATGGCGGAGCGGCAGCGTTATGAGGGAACACGGCTGGCAAGGAAGCCCGAGAGGCAGCCCCCAAAACATTTTTTTTGGGGGGGAACACGGGGAGTGTGGCTGAGTCAGGTTGGAGACCTGAGCCAACTCCCCGTGCTTTCCGTTGCGAGTATGTGACTGGTCAGGCCCCGTGCTATGGGGTGATACGCACTGTGTCTCGGTTGAGCATTCACAGGCTGGTGTACTCGGTGCCAGCATCCCGCATTTGCCGGGTGGAAGTGGGCATCCAGCCAGAAGGGGTTGTGCCAGCTCTGCGCTCGAGACCGCCAGTGCGCCTCCACGGCCCAGTGTATCCGGTGCCTGCTCCCAGAGCCAGGCCTCCTGTGTGTCTCTCCACTCAAGAGACGGCCTCCAGCCCGGAGCCCCAAGAGACGGCCTCCAGCCCGGAGCCCCAAGAGACGGCCTCCAGCCCGGAGCCCCCAGAGACGGTGCCCAGTCAGGGGCCCGCTACGAGGGTCCCCGCACCAGAGGAGCCACCAAAGTGGGGTGAGCCAGCGGTGGAGCGGCGTCTGCGTCCCGCACCTGAGCCGCCGCCGCCGCGGATAGATGCCCACCCAGACCCTCCCCTATAGGTTTAAGTTTTGTGGCCGGAGTCCACACCTTTGGGGGGGTACTGTCACGCCCTGACCTTTCCTTTTTATGTCTCTATTTTGGTTTGGTCAGGGCGTGAGTTGTGGTGGGTGTTCTATGTTGTGTATTTCTTTGTGTTTGGCCGGGTGTGGTTCTCAATCAGAGGCAGCTGTCTATCGTTGTCTCTGATTGAGAACCATACTTAGGTAGCTCTTTTTTCCACCTGTGTTTGTGAGAAGTTGACTTTGTTTAGGGCACATAGCCTTTGAGCTTCACGGTTTGTTTTTGTAGTGTTTATTGTTTTGTTTGGTGGCATTTCTATTCAATAAAAGAAAATGTACGCTCACAATGCTGCACCTTGGTCCTCATCTTTCAACAGCCGTGACAGCGAGCCTGCGTTTAAATGTGAACGGTTTTTATTGAGGGAATGGCTGACTTCAAACTGCCAGGTAAGCAATCGGCTCAGCCATAACATTTGTTAACGTTACTTGTTTTGTGAAAAAAACTTTTTGTTTAATTAGTAAACAGGTAAACTACCTAGACTAAATTGTTTGAATATTTTACCGATGGAAACATTGCTTGTCTGGCCAACAAAACTAATGTGGCAAGAGCTAGAATAGCTAATGTTAACTAGCTAGGCTAACGTTAGCAATATGATGAAGTTATTTAATGTTGACTGTGTGGCAGTTTTACAAAAGTAAGTCAATTATCAGCGAATTCGCCGTCTCAACCCAACCTGTTTCAATGCAAAGATGTGTATTTTAAAGCTAAACCGTCACCATAGGTCTGAAAATCAGTCACTTACCCAAAGTTAACTTCTGGTTATAGCCATTACGATGTTAGCTTACGTTAGTGGGTTAGCCACGCTAGCTCACAATTAGCATAAAAATATTACAAAACCTAAATTGACTAAGATCACTTGGCTTATAATCGACTCATGTACAGTAAGATGGTTTGCCGTTATACACATGCTGCTTATATGTGGGGGGGTGAGTTTTTTTTGTTGTAGCAGAAACCACATTTTACATTCAATCTTCCTACTAGACACCCATAGCTTTCTCATGATATATGACAATCCTTGGATCCTATAATCTGACCCCTGCAATATGTCTATATACTCTAGGGTCTTCAACTGGACCTGTCACCGGGTCTGCAGAGACTGGTCATCATAATATTGCATACCATACCCAGTTCACTGTTACAATTTTTTTTTTTTTTCAGATGCAGTCAGGAAAATCCCTATCCAACCCAGGCCTCAAGATGCAACAGTTGAAGAGGAGATCAAGATCAAGATCTGGTTGAGGAACTCGTTTGACCATGCAGGTGGACGCAAGGAGCGGTTTGAAAAACATCTGAGGCAAAAGACAAGACTTTGGGGAAGAGTGAGCTCAATAAATGTGCTATGTGAGAGCTGACTGGTATAGATGAGTTGACATTAAACTTGGGTCTGGCAACCAAACGTTTAGACTTGCACCTCATGGACTAGGCTGATACTGTGCTGTTACGTATCTGTACACAGACAGCCTCTGAGATAAAGTAGTTCCAGTGTTCTCTCTCCACCTTTCCGCCCCTACTCTTTCTCCTGTGTGAACTCAACTTTGTACCAAAATCTCAGATTTGCTTGTGCTCCCCTTGCTCTCTTTCACCTGTCTTGTCTGAGTGTGTAGCTCCTCCCATTAGTCTCTCTCAGTACGTTAGATTGCAGGTGAGTTGGAGTGAGTGAAGGGCCATGTCATGTGTGCTCCCCCTCCGGCCTCTAGGTCACCCAGCTGCTCGTTATGTCGGACACCTGTCACCTTCGCTACGCGTACCTCATCAGAATCACCTGGACTCCATCACTTCCTTGCTTACCTGCCCTATATATGGCACTCCCTTTGGTTCCTTCCCCAGGTGTCATTGTTTCTGTTTCATGGCTGTGCTTTGTTCGAGGTTCTCGTTTTGTATTATGTTCCAAGTATTTTATTAAAACACTCACTCCCTGAACTTGCTTCCCGACTCTCAGCGCACATTGTTACAGGCCACCTCACTGACAACTCTGCAGTGAGCACCACAGTCACCCGCTTGAACTATACCCTCTGTTAGTGTGAGACTTGTCAATTTTAGGGTATAGCTTAGTGAGTTAATGTGGGTTTGGTAGATTTAGAATGGGTAGTTAAAAAAGTAAAAATAAATTGTTTATAGAGGGGTAGTTTTGATATTAACGAGTTACGTAATAAGTGGGTTTGTGAGTGTAGGGCAGTTAGTATATTTGGGATTTTAGCAGTGGGAGAGAGGTCAGGCAGTTACTAGTTAGTGTGAAAATGTAAATGGTAGTTCCTAATGAGTGGTGCTGTTGTTGGGTATGTAGTGGTCTGTTTGTGCTGTTGGGTATGTAGTGGTCTGTTTGTTCTGTTGTTGGGTATGTAGTGGTCTGTTTGTGCTGTTGGGTATGTAGTGGTCTGTTTGTTCTGTTGTTGGGTATGTAGTGGTCTGTTTGTGCTGTTGTTGGGTATGTAGTGGTCTGTGTTTGTGCTGTTGGGTATGTAGTGGTCTGTGTTTGTGCTGTTGTTGGGTATGTAGTGGTCTGTGTTTGTGCTGTTGGGTATGTAGTGGTCTGTGTTTGTGCTGTTGTTGGGTATGTAGTGGTCTGTGTTTGTGCTGTTGTTGGGTATGTAGTGGTCTGTTAGTGCTGTTGGGTATGTAGTATGAGAAGTAGTGGTCTGTTAGTGCTGTTGGGTATGTTTTATGAGAAGTAGTGGTCTGTGTTAGTGCTGTTGGGTATGTAGTATGATAAGTAGTGGTCTGTGTTAGTGCTGTTGGGTATGTAGTATGAGAAGTAGGGGTCTGTGTTAGTGCTGTTGGGTATGTTTTATGAGAAGTAGTGGTCTTTGTTAGTGCTGTTGGGTATGTTTTATGAGAAGTAGTGGTCTGTGTTAGTGCTGTTGGGTATGTAGTATGAGAAGTAGGGGTCTGTGTTAGTGCTGTTGGGTATGTTTTATGAGAAGTAGTGGTCTGTGTTAGTGCTGTTGGGTATGTAGTATGAGAAGTAGTGGTCTGTGTTAGTGCTGTTGGGTATGTAGTATGAGAAGTAGTGGTCTGTGTTAGTGCTGTTGGGTATGTTTTATGAGAAGTAGTGGTCTGTGTTAGTGCTGTTGGGTATGTAGTATGAGAAGTAGGGGTCTGTGTTAGTGCTGTTGGGTATGTTTTATGAGAAGTAGTGGTCTTTGTTAGTGCTGTTGGGTATGTTTTATGAGAAGTAGTGGTCTGTGTTAGTGCTGTTGGGTATGTAGTATGAGAAGTAGGGGTCTGTGTTAGTGCTGTTGGGTATGTTTTATGAGAAGTAGTGGTCTGTGTTAGTGCTGTTGGGTATGTAGTATGAGAAGTAATGGTCTGTGTTAGTGCTGTTGGGTATGTAGTATGATAAGTAGTGGTCTGTGTTAGTGCTGTTGGGTATGTAGTATGATAAGTAGTGGTCTGTGTTAGTGCTGTTGGGTATGTAGTATGATAAGTAGTGGTCTGTTAGTGCTGTTGGGTATGTAGTATGATAAGTAGTGGTCTGTTAGTGCTGTTGGGTATGTAGTATGAGAAGTAGTGGTTTGTGTTAGTGCTGTTGGGTATGTAGTATGAGAAGTAGTGGTTTGTGTTAGTGCTGTTGGGTATGTAGTATGAGAAGTAGTTAGCTAGCTATTCTAAAGTTTTCTGTGCATTTACAAGGTAATAGAACCGAGTGACTGTATGGCAGTTATTGTGACGTAGCTACTGTGTTGGAAAGGTGGTTTTTCCAACAATCATTATTTACCTTTCTACTACAGTACCAATTCTAAATCAACTACAGTACTAGTTCTAAATCAACTACAAACCCCACACTCACTGACATTCCGTGTAATATTTTATGACACATGGTCTGTAGATGGCAAATAACTTGGTTTCGAAAATAACTATCTGTGCATATATTTACAATAGTATATTCATATTTTTATTTACATATAGGGTTAGTGTATATGTGTATTATATTGCAAATATCATATTCACGTTCATATTTAAGTTTAGGAATGTTTTTCCGAAACCAAGTTTAGCAGCATCTGTGGACCATGTGTCGTAAAATATTACACAAATATGATAGGAAATTGAGGGACATAGATTAACGTACACTGTTAGGAACCTGATTGTGAGGTCAGGTTGGGCTATGCTATACCCTAAAAGAGACTCGTCTCACTCTAACAGAGGGTATTGTTCAAGTGGGTGACTGTGTGGTGCTCACTGCAGAGTTGTCAGTGCGGTGGTTCTTCATCACTCCAACTCACCTGCAATCTAACGTACTGAGACTCCAATGGGAGAGCTAACTGCACACCCAGACAAGCCGGTTGAAAGAGAGCAATGGGAGCACAAGCAAAGCTGAGATTTTGCTACACAGTAGAGGTCAAAGGAGAAACAGTAGGGTCAAAGAAGAAACATGGAGAGAGAGAACACTGGAACTACTTTGTCTCGGAGGCTTACTGTGTACAGATACGTAACAGCCCAGTATCAGCCTAGTCCTTGAGGTTCACGTCGAAACATTTTATTGAAGGACCCAAGCTCAAGGTCAAAATGGGGATTGTGTTTACATTTTAGCCCCACAGTGAACCTCAGCTTTTTCTGATGTGAACACAGCCTGAGAAACTGTCTGTCAGCTCTCCCAGCTGCTGGACAGAGTATACATGAGAATCATACATTCTGTATACTCTGTCCAGCAGGTGACGTGTTTGTAATTGTCTGTGGTGTGTCTCTGTATATTTAAACCATGAAATGTTCATGTTATGTTAATGAAATGTCAATGTTGTGCATGTTGAAGTTGTAAACTCACTTTGAAAGCACACTTTCTTAATTAATATTTTAAGACTCCATTCAAGTCTTATATACTACTCAGAATGTTATGCTTGTTATTTCTCTGAAAAACTATTGTATATTTATATTCATTTTATTATATTAGCTAATTGTTAGAAAATCTTGCCCTTTTAATTGTATTGTATTTACTGGATATTAACCTAATACTCCAGTACCCTGAGGTACTTAACTGTTATTTAATGTTGATTATAAAATCTATTGAATTTGAACATGTGGTATTTAATTTATATTTATAAAAATTTTGGGACTTAAAATATATATTTTATACCTGCAGAATGAACAGGTTTACTGCAGCTGTTTGGGTAGAATGCGGGTAATATTTGGGAATTTATCACTAAGCCATCAAACTTTCATTTGGACCGTAATGGGCCCATTGAGGGCAGGCCAAATAACGTAAGGGCTTCTTGTGGGCTGGTACTGGGCTGCCCACGCTTACTTGGGGCTAAATAAGGCCTGCCAGCACAGGGCCAGCAATTAGGGGCCAACTATTTGCCATGAGCAAAAACCCACGGGCCCAGTGCATGTAGCCCAAGGCGGGCCTTTATTACAGCCCAAAGAGGACCACTACGGTGCCAACCTGGGTGTGTTTGCTGGGTTGGGCCATTAAACTGAAAGGTTGAAACCGAAAGGTCGCTGGTTCAAATCCCAGAGCCAGCAAGGTGTCTGTTTTGCCCTTGAGGAAGGCAGTTAACACCTAACAACAACAGCTCCACAGTCGCCGATGTCGTGGCAACCCCCCTACCTCTCTGATTCAAAGGGGTTGGGTTAAATTCGCAAGACACATTTTGGTTGAATGCATTCTGTGGTGCTACTGACTAGGTATCCCCTTTCCCTTTCCCCTCCCTTTTCCCTGAATTAAAGCAGTGCATGTGCAGGATTTATGAAGTATGGCTGCTCTAACTCTAACTTCACGCTCCAGAAGACTAGAATCCCCACATGTTCATGATGTGGTTGGACGGCCACAGGATATACCTTATCCTCAGCTGACGTCTGTGGGAGAAATAGGACTAGTCGGAATGCCAGGAGCTCTACAGAAACTCTACAGTGGGGGATCTAGCTGAAATACACCTACACCTACATGTACAGCATTTTATGTTAAGGTCATGGAGGTGGTTATGGGGATCTAGTCTTGATCTCATGCTTGGTGAATAGCACCTGGATGTTATGGTAACATCAATCCATCTGGAACTAAGTGGAGGTTTTGATATAAGCCTAATTTAACATGATGCTTGTTCCTGACGTTTTAAGCATTTGCAATCGAAAGGTTCCTCTGTCACAGCCAATTCTGCCAATTGAGAGTGCTAAATAACTAACCTTTTCCTCTGTATTATTATTCCAGATAGGGACAACCTCTGTAGCATGGTTTAACCCCTCCCTATTCCCCAGTATCTCTTTAGCTCTCTATATTCACAGGCACACTGCCTTTTTTGGACCGGACTTGGATACCAGACACCCAAAGCCACTCAATAAAAACAAGAGTTTCACAACCGGTGGAGACCACAGGAACAATCCCGGGCTTGTTTCTTTACTCTGCTGGGGTAGTAAGAGCATCTAACATTGATCCCAAAGGGAGTTGCTGAATCCCTTCTGAGATATGTCTTTTGCCCCTCTCATTGACCATGACTTGAGATACCTACTGCAGGTGTTAGTACATCCTCTCGTCTCCTCTCATTTCTTCATGTTCTCTTCTCCTATCCTTCTCTCCCCATGTGCAACTCGCAGCTCCTCTGATGTCCTAAAGTTTTGCTTACATATGTCCTAAAGTCTTGATAGCATATGTACATACTGTAGCCACAATACAATTGTATTCTGATTAGATTTGCTCAACATGTCCTTGAGAACCTCACTTGCAAAGAAAGCATGATCATGCCCACACACTAGGTGCAAGATAAACACTTGAGGCATGAAATTCTCTAACACGTATGGATTTGTATCAGCGAATCTGCAAAATCCAGGGGGAAATTTGTTGGGTCAGGTTTTACATTTTTTTAATGCAGATTTTGTAAGCCGAATAGGACAAAGGATATCTCTACTAGAGGGCTAGAAGTGGAGTCATGGAAACATGGAGAGTTATGCACCCTGTATTATTATGATATTATGCGAGGCAAGCACATGGACATATAAACATTGATAGTATCATAACGCTGTAGTGTTGTACTCTCTGTGCCATTGTTAGCAATGAAGGATGCAGGATTGTGATCAAATACTGACTGTAGAGCATCCTTTCAGTTATACAACCATAATGGTGCCAGAGAGGATGGCTGCCAGTTTATTGGCTCTTATCCAACCGTGCTATTTTGTAAATTTTTTCCCATTGTTTGTAAATTATTTTGTACATAATGTTGCTGCTACCGACTCTTATGTCCGAACAGAGCTTCTGGACATCAGAACAGCGATTACTCACCATGAATTGGATGAATAATTTTTCTTTAATGAGTCGGACGAGAGGGATTTTCTCCAGACACCCGAACAGGCCATCATCCCCGTCATTCGCAGGAGAAAGAGAGAGAGATTTCGCGGAAGGAGATCGGGGTGCCTTGTGAGGATCAGGCGACGAGTGGCTAATATTCCTTTGCCATCCATGCTATTGGCCAACATACAATCGCTGGAAAATACATTTGACAAACTAAAAGCACGTATATCCTACCAACGGGACATTAAAAACTGTAATATCTTATGTTTTATCGAGTTGTGGCTGAACGACGACATGAATAACATACAGCTGTGGGTTATACACTGCATCGGCAGGATAGAACAGCAGCTTCTGGTAAGACAAAGGGTGACGGTCTATGTATATTTGTAAACAACAGCTGGTGCACGATATCTAAGGAAGTCTCAAGGTTTTGCTCGCCTGAGGTGGAGTATCTCATGATAAGCTGTAGACCACACTATCTACCTAGAGAGTTTTCATCTGTATTTTTCGTAGCTGTCTACATACCATCACATTCCGATGCTGGCACTAAGACCACACTCAATGAGCTGTATACCGCCATAATCAAACAGGAAAACGCTCATCCAGAGGCGGCGCTCCTAGTGGCCGGGGACTTTAATGCAGGGAAACTTAAATCCGTTTTACCTAATTTCTATCAGCATGTTAAATGCAAGCAAACAAAGAAGAAAGGCTTTTGAAAAAGTAACAATTTTTCATAAAATTATACCGTTTTCTTAGCTAGCTAAGTTGTTTACCTGTTGCTAGGCAGTTGCTAGGGACATTCCTGAAAGAAGCTAGCTAGCTAACAAGGAGTGTCTAGTTGGCAGAAGAGAAGAAGGGACAAAGAAGGGACAAAGTGGGACAAAATAAGGACAGAAGAAAAGGGAAAGGGGACATTAAGGTGAAGCAGTCCTCTAAAGACACAAAAGACAATAATACAAGAAACAACACTTCTATTGCCTCTCCCTCTACGATACGCACTTCCGGTTTGGTTTGGAGCGAGTAGTTGCATTCCGCTTTGCTCCACAGGTAGTATTACAGGTAGTATTACATTTCATTTCATTACAGTACAACAGTTTGATTTGTTTGATCTTAGCTGGCTACATAGCCGTCTTTGTATCCAAGATAATTGTGTAGTCTAGAGTAATTGTCGAGGTTACCTAGCCAGTTGAGGTTACCTAGCCAGCTACACTTTCAAACAAAGTCAACAACGCAGCCACTGCTAGCTAGCCTATTTCACCAGCCAGCAGTACTATATCATTTTAGTCAATAAGATTTTTTGCAACGTAAGCTTAACTTTCTGAACATTCGAGACGTGTAGTCCACTTGTCATTCCAATCTCCTTTGCATTAGCGTAGCCTCTTCTGTAGCCTGTCAACTATGTGTCTGTCTATCCCTGTTCTCTCCTCTCTGCACAGACCATACAAACGCTTCACACCGCGTGGCCGCTGCTACTCTAACCTGGTGGTCCCAGCGCGCACGACCCACGTGGAGTTCCAGGTCTCAGGCAGCCTCTGGAACTGCCGATCTGCGGCCAACAAGGCAGAGTTCATCTCAGCCTATGCTTCCCTCCAGTCCCTCGACTTCTTGGCACTGACGGAAACATGGATTACCACTGATAACACTGCTACTCCTACTGCTCTCTCCTCGTCTGCCCACGTGTTCTCGCACACCCCGAGAGCTTCTGGTCAGCGGGGTGGTGGCACTGGGATCCTCATCTCTCCCAAGTGGACATTCTCTCTTTCTCCCCTGACCCATCTGTCTATCGCCTCCTTTGAATTCCATGCTGTCACAGTTACCAGCCCTTTCAAGCTTAACATCCTTATCATTTATCGCCCTCCAGGTTCCCTTGGAGAGTTCATCAATGAGCTTGACGCCCTGATAAGTTCCTTTCCTGAGGATGGCTCACCTCTCACAGTTCTGGGTGACTTTAACCTCCCCACGTCTACCTTTGACTCATTCCTCTCTGCCTCCTTCTTTCCACTCCTCTCCTCTTTTGACCTCACCCTCTCACCTTCCCCCCCTACTCACAAGGCAGGCAATACGCTTGACCTCATCTTTACTAGATGCTGTTCTTCCACTAATCTCATTGCAACTCCCCTCCAAGTCTCCGACCACTACCTTGTATCCTTTTCCCTCTCGCTCTCATCCAACACTTCCCACACTGCCCCTACTCGGATGGTATCGCGCCGTCCCAACCTTCGCTCTCTCTCCCCCGCTACTCTCTCCTCTTCCATCCTATCATCTCTTCCCTCTGCTCAAACCTTCTCCAACCTATCTCCTGATTCTGCCTCCTCAACCCTCCTCTCCTCCCTTTCTGCATCCTTTGACTCTCTATGTCCCCTATCCTCCAGGCCGGCTCGGTCCTCCCCTCCTGCTCCGTGGCTCGACGACTCATTGCGAGCTCACAGAACAGGGCTCCGGGCAGCCGAGCGGAAATGGAGGAAAACTCGCCTCCCTGCGGACCTGGCATCCTTTCACTCCCTCCTCTCTACATTCTCCTCTTCTGTCTCTGCTGCTAAAGCCATTTCTACCACTCTAAATTCCAAGCATCTGCCTCTAACCCTAGGAAGCTCTTTGCCACCTTCTCCTCCCTCCTGAATCCTCCTCCCCCTCCTCCCCCCTCCTCCCTCTCTGCTGATGACTTCGTCAACCATTTTGAAAAGAAGGTCGACGACATCCGATCCTCGTTTGCTAAGTCAAACGACACCGCTGGTTCTGCTCACACTGCCCTACCCTGTGCTTTGACCTCTTTCTCCCCTCTCTCTCCAGATGAAATCTCGCGTCTTGTGACGGCCGGCCGCCCAACAACCTGCCCGCTTGACCCTATCCCCTCCTCTCTTCTCCAGACCATTTCCGGAGACCTTCTCCCTTACCTCACCTCGCTCATCAACTCATCCTTGACCGCTGGCTACGTCCCTTCCGTCTTCAAGAGAGCGAGAGTTGCACCCCTTCTGAAAAAACCTACACTCGATCCCTCCGATGTCAACAACTACAGACCAGTATCCCTTCTTTCTTTTCTCTCCAAAACTCTTGAACGTGCCGTCCTTGGCCAGCTCTCCTGCTATCTCTCTCAGAATTACCTTCTTGATCCAAATCAGTCAGGTTTCAAGACTAGTCATTCAACTGAGACTGCTCTTCTCTGTGTCACGGAGGCGCTCCGCACTGCTAAAGCTAACTCTCTCTCCTCTGCTCTCATCCTTCTAGACCTATCGGCTGCCTTTGATACTGTGAACCATCAGATCCTCCTCTCCACCCTCTCCGAGCTGGGCATCTCCGGCGCGGCCCACGCTTGGATTGCGTCCTACCTGACAGGTCGCTCCTACCAGGTGGCGTGGCGAGAATCTGTCTCCGCACCACGTGCTCTCACCACTGGTGTCCCCCAGGGCTCTGTTCTAGGCCCTCTCCTATTCTCGCTATACACCAAGTCACTTGGCTCTGTCATATCCTCACATGGTCTCTCCTATCATTGCTATGCAGACGACACACAATTAATCTTCTCCTTTCCCCCCTCTGATAACCAGGTGGTGAATCGCATCTCTGCATGTCTGGCAGACATATCAGTGTGGATGACGGATCACCACCTCAAGCTGAACCTCGGCAAGACGGAGCTGCTCTTCCTCCCGGGGAAGGACTGCCCGTTCCATGATCTCGCCATCACGGTTGACAACTCCATTGTGTCCTCCTCCCAGAGTGCTAAGAACCTTGGCGTGATCCTGGACAACACCCTGTCGTTCTCAACTAACATCAAGGCGGTGACCCGTTCCTGTAGGTTCATGCTCTACAACATTCGCAGAGTACGACCCTGCCTCACGCAGGAAGCGGCGCAGGTCCTAATCCAGGCACTTGTCATCTCCCGTCTGGATTACTGCAACTCGCTGTTGGCTGGGCTCCCTGCCTGTGCCATTAAACCCCTACAACTCATCCAGAACGCCGCAGCCCGTCTGGTGTTCAACTTTCCCAAGTTCTCTCACGTCACCCCGCTCCTCCGCTCTCTCCACTGGCTTCCAGTTGAAGCTCGCATCCGCTACAAGACCATGGTGCTTGCCTACGGAGCTGTGAGGGGAACGGCACCTCCGTACCTTCAGGCTCTGATCAGGCCCTACACCCAAACAAGGGCACTGCGTTCATCCACCTCTGGCCTGCTCGCCTCCCTACCTCTGAGGAAGTACAGTTCCCGCTCAGCCCAGTCAAAACTGTTCGCTGCTCTGGCACCCCAATGGTGGAACAAACTCCCTCACGACGCCAGGTCAGCGGAGTCAATCACCACCTTCCGGAGACACCTGAAACCCCACCTCTTTAAGGAATACCTAGGATAGGATAAAGTAATCCTTCTAACCTCCCCCCTTAAAAGAGTTAGATGCACTATTGTAAAGTGGTTGTTCCACTGGATATCATAAGGTGAATGCGCCAATTTGTAAGTCGCTCTGGATAAGAGCGTCTGCTAAATGACTTAAATGTTAAATGTTAAATGTGCCACCAGAGGGAAAAAAAACTCTAGACCACCTTTACTCCACTCACAGAGACGCGTACAAAGCTCTCCCTCACCCTCCATTTGGCAAATCTGACCATAATTCTGTCCTCCTGATTCCTTCTTACAAGCTAAAATTAAAGAAGGAAGCACCAGTGACTCGTTCAATAAAAATGTGGTGAGATGAAGCCGATGCTAAGCTACGGGACTGTTTTGCTAGCACAGACTGGAATATGTTCCGGGATTCTTCCGATGGCATTGAGGACTACGCCACATCAGTCACTGGCTTCATCAATAAGTGCATCGATGACGTCGCCCCCACAGTGACTGTACGTATGTACCCCAACAGAAGCCATGGATTGAAAGGCAACATCCGCACCGAGCTAAAGGCTAGAACTGCCGCTTTCAAGGAGCAGGACTCTAACCCGGAAGCTTATAAGAAATCCTGCACACCCTCCGATGAACCATCAAACAGGCAAAGTGTCAATGCAGGATTAAGATCGAATCGTACTACACCGGCTCTGACACTCATCGATGTAGCAGGGCTTGCAAACTATTACAGACTACGAAGGGAAGCACAGCCGAGAGCTGCCCAGTGACCCGAGCCTACCAGACGAGCTAAATTACTTCTATGCTCGCTTCGAGGCAAGTAACACTGAAACATGCATGAGAGCATCAGCTGTTCCGGACGACTGTGTAATCACGCTCTCCGCAGCCGATGTGAGTAAGACCTTTAAACAGGTCAACATTCACAAGCCGCAGGGTCAGACGGATTACCAGGACATGTACTCCGAGCATGCACTGACCAACTGCAAGTGTCTTCACTGACATTTTCAAACTCTCCCTGACTGAGTCTGTAACACCAACAAGTTTCGAGCAGATCACCATAGTCCCTGTGCCCAAGAACACTAAGGTAACCTGCCTAAATGACTACCGACCCGTAGCACTCATGTCTGTAGCCATTAACTGCTTTGAAAGGCTGGTCATGGGTCACATCAACACCATTATCCCAGAAACCCTACCACTCCAATTTGCATACCGCCCCAACATATCCACAGATGATCTCTATTGCACTTCACACTGTCCTTTCACACCTGGACAAAAGGAACACCTATGTGAGAATGCTATTCATAGATTACAGCTCAACGTTCAACACCATAGTGTGCTCAAAGCTCATCAGTAAGCTAAGGACCCTGGGACTAAACATCTCCCTCTGCAACTGGATCCTGGACTTCCTGACGGGCCGCCCCCAGGTGGTAAGGGTAGGTAACAACACATCCGCCACGCTGATCCTCAACACGGGGGCCCCTCAGGGGTGTGTGCTCAGTCCCCTCCTGTACTCCCTGTTCACTCATGACTGCACAGCCAGGCACGTCTCCAACATCATTAAGTATGCAGATGACACAACAGTGGTATGCCTGATCACCGACAATGACGAGACAATCTATAGGGAGGAGGTCAGAGACCTGACCATGTGGTGCAAGGACAACAACCTTTGCCTCAATGTGATCAAGACAAAGGAGATGATCGTGGACTACAGGAAAACAAGGACCGATCACCCCCCCCCCCCCCCATTCTCATCGACAGGGCTGTGGTGGAGCAGGTTTAGAGCTTCAAGTTCCTTGGCGTCCACATCACCAACAAACTAGCATGGGCCAAGCACACCAAGACAGTTGTTAAGAGGGCACGACAAATCCTATTCCCCCTCAGGAGACTGAAAGGATTCGGCAAAGGTCCTCAGATCCTCAAAAGGTTCTACAGCTGCACCATCGAGAGCATCCTGACGGGTTGCATCACTGCCTGGTATGGCAACTGCTCGGTCTCCGACCGCAAGGCACTACAGAGGGTATTGCGTACGGCCCAGTACATCACCGGGGCCAAGCTTCCTGCCATCCAGGGCCTCTATACCAGGCGGTGTCAGAGGAAGACCCTAAACATTCCTCTTTACACCATTGCTACTCTCTGTTGTCATCTATGCACAGTCACTTTAATAACTCTACCTACATGTACATACTACCTCAACTAACCGGTGCCCCCGCACATCGACTCTGTATTGGTACACCCCTGTATATTGTCTCGCTATTGTTTTTAACTGCTGCTCTTTAATTACTTGTTACTGTTATCTCTTATTCTTATCCGCATTTTTTTGAAACTGCATTGTTGGTTAGCGGCTCGTAATTAAGCATTTCACTAAGGTCTACACCTGTTGTATTCAGTGCATGTGACTAATAAAATTTGATTTGACAAATATTTGACAACATAGCATGGCAGCAACACATGACAACACAGCATAGTAGCAACACAGCATGGCAGCAGCACAACATGGTAGCAGCACAAAACATGGTACAAACATTATTGGGCACAGACAACAGCACAAAGGGCAAGAAGGTAGAGACAACAATACATCACGCAAAGCAGCCACAACTGTCAGTAAAAGTGTCCATGATTGAGTCTTTGAAAGAAGAATTTGAGTTAAAACTGTCCAGTTTGAGTGTTTATTGCAGCTCGTTCCAGTCGCTAGCTGCAGCGAACTGAAAAGACAAGCGACCCAGGGATGTGTGTGCTTTGGGGACCTTTAACAGAATGTGACTGGCAGAACGGGTGTTGTATGTGGAGGGCTGCAGTAGATATCTCCTAAGAGGGTTTTATAAATAAGCATCAACCAGTGGGTCTTGCGACAGGTATACAGAGATGACCAGTTTACAGAAGAGTATAGAGTGCAGTGATGTGTCCTATAAGGAGCATTGGTGGAAAATCTGATGGCCTAATGGTAAAGAACATCTAGCCGCTCAAGAGCACCCTTACCTGCCGATCTATAAATTATGTCTCCGTAATCTAGCATGGGTAGGATGGCCATCTGAATCAGGGTTAGTTTGGCAGCTGGGGTGAAAGAGGAGTGATTACGATAGAGGAAACCAAGTCTAGATTTAACTTTAGCCTGCTGCTTTGATATGTGCTGAGAGAAGGATAGTGTACTGTCTAGCCTTACTCCCATGTACTTGTATGAGGTGACTACCTCAAGCTCTAAACCCTCAGAAGTAGTAATCACACCTGTGGGGAGAGGGGCATTCTTCTTACCAAACCACATGACCTTTGTTTTGGAGGTGTTCAGAACAAGGTTAAGGGCAGAAAAAGCTTTTTGGACACTAAGAAAGCTTTGTTGTAGAGCATTTAACACAACATCCGGGGAGGGGCCAGCTGAGTATAAGACTGTATCATCTGCATATAAATGGATGAGAGAGCTTCCTACTGCCTTCTTTAAAAAAAAAGATTAAAAAAAAGATAATTTTACCTTTATTTATACAGGTTTTTCTCATTGAGATAACATCTCTTTTCCAAGAGAGACATGGTCCAATAGCCTGAGCTATGTTGAGCTACTGTCTTAGCTATGTTGTTGACGTAAATTGAGAAGAGCGTGGGGCCTGGGATTGAGCCTTGGGGTTTTCCCTTAGTGACAGGCAGTGGCTGAGACAGCAGATTTTCTGACTTTATACACTGCACTCTTTGAGAGAGGTAGCAATGGGAATCAATGGGAACCTCCCCAGAGAGAAGAGACAGGCAATGGGAACCTTCCAAGCAATGGGAACCTCCCCAGAGAGAGAGACAGGTTTAAAAGGTCAGAGATAGGCTTGGCAACTATAGGGGCAGAAACCTTAAAGAAGAAAGGGTCTAAACCATCTGACCCAGATGGGTTTTTGGGGTCAAGTTTAAGGAGCTCCTTTAACACCTCGGAGTCAGTGACCGCTTGCAGGGAGAAACTTTGTAGCTGGGCAGGGGAAAAAGAGGGAGGTGCATCGGGGCTAGTCGCATTAGAAGGGGTGGGAGATGAGGAAATGTTGGACAGGCAAGGAGGCATGGCTGAGTCAAATAGGAATCCTGACTTAATGAAGTGGTGATTTAAAATCTCAGCCATGTGCTTCTTGTCAGTAACAACCACATCATCAACTTTAAGGGACATGGGCAGCTGTGAGGAGGAGGGTTTATTCTCCAGGTCTTTAACCGTTTTCAAGAACTTCTTGGGGTTAGACCCACAGAAAGAGAGAGAACTGCTCCTTAAAGTAACTAACTTTGGCCTTCTGGATAGTCTGAGTGCACTTATTTCTCATTTGCCTGAACGAGAACCAGTCAGCCTGAGTATATGTGTCACGCCCTGACCTTGGAGATCTTTTTATGTCTCTATTTTGGTTGGTCAGGCCGTGAGTTTGGGTGGGCATTCTATGTCTGGTGTTCTATGTTGTTCTATGTTTTGTATTTCTATGTGTTTGGCCTGGTATGCTTCCCAATCAGAGGCAGCTGTCTATCGTTGTCTCTGATTGAGAACCACACTTAGGTAGCCTGTTCCCACCTGTGTTTGTGGGTAGTTGTTTTCTGTTTTGTTTATTGCACCTTGCAGAACTGTTCGTTTGTCATTTTGTTGTTTTGTTCAAGTGTTTCGTATTTATTAAAAGTAATATGGACACTTACCACGCTGCACCTTGGTCCTCTTCTCCTTCTGCCGACGACAGCCATTACAATATGTGTGCCGAGCCTTTCGTCAAATGCGATTCTTGAGGTGGAGTAACTCTGCAAGATCACGGTCGAACCAGGGACAGTACCTGTTTTTAATTCTCATTTTCTTTATGGGGACGTGTTTGTTACCAATATCACTGAAAACCCCCTCTTCGACAGAGGGAATGAAGCTGATTCTATACCAATTTACAGAGACCAGGTCATGAAGGAAGGCTTGCTCATTAAAGTTTATTAGCAAGCGTCTATGACTAATCAGGACAGGTTGTTTCACTGAGCAGCCATTACAGACACAGACTGTAAAACAGTGATCACTAAGGTCATTACAGAAAACACCAGACTGATACCTATCAGGATTATTTGTGAGGATAACATCGAGGGGAGTGGCCTTTTCTGGGTGTTTTGAGTCATACCTTGTGGGATTGGTAATAATCTGAGAAAGATTTAGGAAGTCCCATTGCTTTAGGACTTGGTCAGGTGGTTTAAGCATGTCCCAGTTTAGGTCACCTCGCAGGACAAATTCAGACTATGTGTAAGGGGCCAGGAGAGAGCTTAGGGCAGGTAGGGTACAGGCCGGTGCTGATGGAGGACGATAGCACCCAGCAACAGTCAACGAAGAGCTATTTGAAAGCTGAATGCTTAAAACCAGCAAATCAAATTGTTTGGGGGCAGACTTGATGGAGACTGAGCACTGAAGGTGATCCTTGGTAAAGATTGCCACTCCCCCACCTTTGGAAGGTTATAACCAGAAAGGTTAACATCAGTATTCAAAACACTCTTTCTTAACCACGGCTCAGTAAGAATAACACATCTGGATTGGAGCTGTGAACCCACACTTTCAATTGATCCATTTCAGGTAATAAGCTTCTAGGGTTAACGTGCAGAAAACCCAGGCTTTTACGAGAGCAGAAATCAGTGAAACAGATATCAGAGCACAAGTCAGAATTGGGGCTAGCAACAGTAGATGGGCCAGGGTGTACATGCACATTTCCAGATATCATCAACAGTAATACAATCAGTGCACGGCAGAGGACAGGGAGAGCTCTGCAGTGTTGATTTATGACATCTGAATGTGCATTAGATGACAATAAGATCATTTTATACAGAAATTTCATCAGGTAACTTGAATACAAAGCCAGTGAGAGGTGGTTAGAATAGAATAGGAGGCCAAGAGTCTGTGTAACTAATAGAGAGTCAGAGTCCCGAGTGTGGGAACAAACATAGTCTGTCCCACGGTTGTCACGCCCTGACCTTAGAGATCCTTTTTATGTCTCTATTTGGTCAGGGTGTTTGGTCAGGGTGTGATTTGGGGTGGGTATTCTATGTTCTTTAGTTCTATTATTTGTATTTCTATGTTTTGGCCGGGTAGGGTTCTCAATCAGGTACAGCTGTCTATCGTTGTCTCTGATTGAGAACCATACTTAGGTAGCCCTTTTTCCCACCTGTCTTTGTGGGAGGTTATCTTTGTTTGTGGCACATAGCCCTTAAGCTTCACGGTTGTTTTGTATTGTTTATTGTTTTTGTCGGCGTCATTTCTAATAACAAGGAATGTGTACGCTCACCACGCTGCACTTTGGTCTACTTCCTTTGACGGCCGTGACAACGGTTGGGTAAACAAGAAAGTTCATAGTCAACAAAGCATGCAGGAGTCATGAGGCAAATAGCAAAATAGCAAAATGCACAAGAAAAAAATATAACAACTTGGGGCTAGCCATTGTAAATTCAGATCACTCGCCCCAACAGTGTGTGCTGGAGGCGAGCGAAAGCTTGGGAGAGAGGGGAAAGTGTGGTGGGGATACCTGTACCAGGCAGGGGGAGACAACCAGGGCAGACGGTGAACAGATTGCCATGTGGAATCCAAGCAGCAGTGCAGCAGGCAACGGGAGTAGGTGTCACACCCACTTGGGAGAAGGTTTTTTCTGGAGGCTGATTTCTTGTAGAAAATGCCAGTAGATGGTCTCTGAACAGCAGGAGGGGGCTTCAAGGCCTCTGGATTTGGGTGCCATTTGCTGGTCTCAAAGGCTTCCATTCAAGTTTATCTAACTCTAAATCTATCTGTTTGTAAAAAAAAAACATGTTGAAAAATGTGAGAACTCACATGCAGCTGTGTCTCTCTATCTCCCTCTCCCTCAGTTTGCATATACAGGGGTACCGGTTCAAAGCCAATGTGCGGGGGCACCGGTTTGTCAAGGTAGTTGAGGTAATATGTACATGTAGGTAGAGTTATTAAAGTGACTATGCATAGATAATAACAGAGAGTAGCAGCAGCATAAAAGTTAAGGGGGAGGGGACTGCAAATAGTCTGGGTAGCCATTTGATTAGATGTTCAAGAGTCTTATGGCTTGGGGGTAGAGGCTGTTTAGAAGCCTCTTGGACCTAGACTTGGCGCTCCGGTACCTCTTGCCATGCGGTAGCAGAGGGAACAGTCTACGACTAGGGTGGCTGGAGTCTTTGACAATTTTTAGGGCCTTCCTCTGACACCGCCTGGTATAGAGGTCCTGGATGGCAGGAAGCTTGGTCCCAGTGATATGCTGGGCTGTTCGCACTACCCTCTGTAGTGCCTTGCGGTTGGAGGCCGAGCAGTTGCCATATCAGGCAGTGATGCAACCAGTCAGGATCCTCTCGATGGTGCAGCTGTAGAACCTTTTGAGGATCTGAGGACACATGCCGAATCTTTTCAGTCATCTGCTGTGGAGTAGGTTTTGTTGTGCTCTCTTCACGACTGTCTTGGTGTGCATGGACCATGTTAGTTTGTTGGTGATGTGGACACCAAGGAACTTGAAGCTCTCAACCTGCTAAACTGCAAACCCGTCGATGAGAATGGGGTCGTGCTCGGTCTTCTTTTTCCTGTAATCCACAATCATCTCCTTTGTCTTGATCACGTTGACTGCTGCTCTTTAATTATTTGTTACTTTTATTTGTTACTTTTTAAAGTATTTTTCTTAAAACTGCATTGTTGTTTAAGGGCTTGTAAGTAAGCATTCCACTGCTAGGTCTACACCTGTGGTATTCTGCGCATGTGACAAATATGATTTGATTTGATAAACCCATTGATATTACAAAGGCTATTCATTCAATAGCTGTATATTTCACTTTATCATATTCTGTAGTCCAGGGTCAAAAGAAGTTCATAATAATATTCTGTAGCACATGAGGGTATTGAAAGGTACTGCGTGACTATGAATATTAATCACATACATTGCATTCGGAAAGTATTCAGACCCCTTCCCTTTTTCCACATTTTGCTACGTTACAGCCTTATTCTAAAATGGTTTAAATATTTGTTTCTTCTTATCAATCTACACACAATACCCCATAATGAGCAAATGGAAACAGGTTTTTAGAAATGTTTACTAATGTATTTCAAATAAAAACAGAAATACCTTGTTTACATAGGTATTCAGACCCTTTGTAATGAGACTCGAAATTGAGCTCAGGTGCATCCTGTTTCCATTGATCATACCTTGAGATGTTTCTACAACATGATTGCAGTCCACCTGTTGTAAGTTAAATTGATTGGACATGATTTGGAAAGGCACACACCTGTCTATATAAGTTCTCACAGTTGACAGTGCATGTCAGAGCAAAAACCAAGCCATGAGGTCGAAGGAATTGTCCGTAGAGCTCCGAGACAGGATTGTGGCTCAGATCTGGGGAAGGGTACCAAAAAATGTCTGCAGCATTGAAGGTCCCCAAGAACTCAGTGGCTTCCATCACTCTTAAATGGAAGAAGTTTGGAACCACCAAGACTCTTCCTAGAGCTGGCCGCCCGGCCAAACTGAGCAATCGGGGGAGGGAGGTAGCCGATGCTCACTTTGACAGAGCTCCAGAGTTCCTCTGTGTAAACTTCCAGAACGACAACTATCTCTGCATCACTCCATCAATCAGCTCTTTATGGTAGAGTGGCCAGACGGAAGCCACTCCTCAGTAAAAGGCACATGACAGCCCACTTGGAGTTTACCAAAAGGCACCTAAAGGACTCTCAGACCATGAGAAACAAGATTCTTTGGTCTGATGCAACATCATGCTGTGGGGATGTTTTTCAGTGGCAGGGACTGCGAGACTAGTCAGGATCGAGGGAAAGATGAACGTAGCAAAGTACAGAGAGATTCTTGACGAAAACCTGCTCCAGAGCATTCAGGACCTCAGACTGGGGCGAAGGTTCACCTTCCAACATGACAACGACCCTAAGCGCACAGCCAAGACAATGTAGGAGTGGCAGGACAAGTCTCTGAATGTCCTTGTGTGGCCCAGCCAGAGCCCAGAATTGAACCCGATCGAACATCTCTGGAGAGACCTGAAAATAGCTGTGCAGCGACGCTCCTCCTTCAACCTGATGGAGATTGAGAGGATCTGTAGAGAAGAATTGGAGAAACTCCCCAAATACAGGTGTGCCAAGCTTGCAGCATCATACCCAAGAAGAATCGAGGCTATAATCGTTACCAAAGGTGCTTCAACAAAGTACTGAGTAAAAGCTCTGAATACTTATGCAAATGTATATTTCCATTTTTTATTTGTAATAAATTAGCCAAGTTTTTTTTTAAACTGTTTTGCTTCATCATTATGGGGTATTGTGTGTAGATTGATGAGGGAAAAACAATATTTAATCAATTTTAGAATAAGGCTGTAACGTAACAAAATGTGGAAAAAGTCAAGGGGTCTGAATACTTTCCAAATGCACATAGTGTTTCCAAAGATCCGTTATTCTTGGAAATATTAATATTAGACAAAGAGATTTTGGAACCATAGCCATATTCTGAGAACGATTATTTTATCCTCTAGTGGTCTTTACTTTTAGCATTTAGCTTCCCTGGGGGTCAGAGGTGCAAGCTGGAGATGACACATCCAACTGTGCCTGCGTCTAGACACCTGAACAAGGCCACCAAGCTTTACCCCGCCAAATTGTATTTACTGCAAATGACCCAAATAGCTCCCCCAATTAGGTGAATTAATTCTCATTTGCACTGACTCCTGTAGATGGTGTGACAGACAGGAGCACCAGACACTTGCCTCTCTCTCTCTCTCTCTCTCTCTCTCTCTCTCTCTCTCTCTCTCGTTATCTCTCTCTCTCTCTCTCTCTCGGTCTCTATAGTGTAGGGGATATCTGTGACTGGCAGGGTCAGGTGTATTGTTATGATGGAGAGCAGTGCAGTATGTGGGGGAGATGTTGAGCTGATGTCAGCCTGGTTCTTTAATCAAAACAGGCAAGCAGCCCTGTAATTGGGAAACCGCATGCAGAGGAGAGGAGAGCAGGGGAGAGGGCAGCCAAGCCAGCAGCTGATAATATAGCCAGGGTGTGGAGGTGGGGTGGGAGGAGGGGGATTGGGGGCATAGGACAGGAGACCTGGGGGGGTTCCTGGGGCTGCCGCCACCACCCACTACATCATTGTCTGTGTCGATTTCTTGGGTTCCCCCAGGCTCCCACCTTTATTCAGCCGCTCTATCTGGTCAAATCCAATTGAGATCTTGTCTCAATGGATTACAATCTCGCGCCATAAGTGGTGCTCCCTCCCCATTTCCATTCGAATCCAATTCAAACCGTTTTATTTTCAATCCAATCCCGGTGCCTTAGCCTCCCATAATGTAGACCTCTCCTCCTCTCCCCCCTGCATCCCCCTCACCAATGCAAAGATGAACCCTCCAGACAGGTGCCACTGCCCATTGTCTTCTGAAATGGAGTTAGAGCTGGCTCTGAGGTCTTACTGTAGGCTAGGCTTCTGTACTGGAGCCAATTTCACAACAAAATAAATGATGAATAGCCTTTCATATCCCCCACATTCTAGGTTAGATTGAGTGGTTGCATATGGGTATCAATCAGAAAGACTGTGGTGTTATGGTGAAATAGGTACTTTATGCATCCGTATGTACACTGAGTATACCAGCCATTAGGAACACCTTCCTAATATTAAGTTCCCCCCTTTTGCCCTCAGAACAGCCTCAATTAATCGGGACATGAACGAAAGCGTTCCAAAGGGATGCTGGCCCATGTTGACTCCAATGCTTCCAGTCAACAAGGGATCATAGTTTTCACCTGGTCATGGAAAGATCATGTTTTGTATACTCAGTGTATGTTGTCACTTTATACACATTTTGTCAGAAATCAAGAAGGAATAGCAAATCATATCCCCACGGCCTAAATTTGATGGAATTACTATATGTAACTATCACAGATTGTGGTATTAACTGGTATACTGTGGGGACATAGTAATCCGTGCATCCATCCATTTAAGTGTGTGTGTTGTGACTGTAACCTTATGACCACATAGTACTGTTGCTCAAGCATCACAGGGAAGGCTGTTAGAAATAAGCATTTTCTAATCAACCTCCATTTTCCTCAAGTGGCTGGCACATCCTGCTGCTCATAGCACATTGTTGATCTGAATTCCTCATATCCACACTCTTGGTATATAGTAGGAGGGAAATTACATCACATATCACAAACCTTACCCTACAACATTAAATACTCTAACCCCAACCCCTATGTTATTAAATCAACGTCCTATTCTTTACACAGGAAGCTGAGGAGTGGAAAATATGAGCAATTATTCCTGATTGGGTTACAGTATGGAGGGTTCCCTTTGACAGAGGACCCTTTGGCCGTCCTAATTAATTCCTGTGTCAAAAGGCAAATGAGCAATCCATCAGGAGAAGTGGTTCCAAGTGATCCATCTATCTCAGGTCGCCTCTTCCCAAGCAGGCCTATCAAGGCACAAGGCGAGACCCAATTGCAGACACAGGAGGCAGATGGTTGGAGTCTTACAATGTTTATTAATCCAAAGGGTTAGGCAAGAGAATGGTCGTGGACAGGCAAAAGGTCAAAACCAGATCAGTATCCAGGAGGTACAGAGTGACAGACAGGCTCGTCAAGGCAGGCAGAATGGTCAGGCAGGCAAGTACAAAGTCCAGAAACAGGCAAGGGTCAAAACCGGGCGGACTAGAAAAAGGAGAATGCAAAAAGCAGGAGAACGGGAAACCGCTGGTTGACTTGGACACATACAAGGCGAACTGGCACAGAGAGACAGGGAACACAGGGATAAATACACTGGGGAAAATAATCGACACCTGGAGGGGGTGGAGACAATCACAAGGACAGGTGAAACAGATCCGGGTGTGACACAGGCCAGTCAACGCTTATCACCCAACACAAGCTCCTGACCGCAGAGCTTGTTACTATACTGTGTGGTGGTGGAATGAAGGCAGGAATTGGATAGTGCTGTAGTGTACAGTTAGTTGTGTGGTATATTGGAGCCACTGGGCTTAGTGAGCTCTGAGGTATTGGCAGCCAGTCACATAACAAAATAATGCATCTTGTGACCATGTGGTGAAGGCACTCACTGGATTGTGCTTTACAGTGCAGTTCCTTTGTGGCATGATGAATCTATTGTAATGTAAGATATTGTCAGTAAGTCACATAACCAAACAATAACCAACTACTACATCATAGAATACGCTGACGCCAGGGTTGGGTCGATTCTATTTCAATTCACTTAATTCAGGAGTGGAAAATAAATGGCAACCCCTGACTGACATTAATAACTTTGGGCGGATGATGATGATGATGTCTTGAAGTGGTCTGTAACAGGCTGTGTTCAGAGGCAGTATGTTAGTTCATCCCAGGCCATTTAGTTTGACATGCTCATGCTGGGCTTGGCTGAGAATTCCTGAACAGCCTACAGACCACTGGGCTGGAAGGGTCACAGAGTGGACAACTGGGATGTGGAAGAATAAGTGAAATGATTTGGAAGTCGTCCCCTTAATTTGAGCTTTGTTAAATCGTGGGTGAGTGTGCATCCCTCCCTCCTTCCCCCTGGTGTGTGTGTGTGTGTGTGTGTGTGTGTGTGTGTGTGTGTGTGTGTGTGTGTGTGTGTGTGTGTGTGTGTGTGTGTGTGTGTGTGTGTGTGTGTGTGTGTGTGTGTGTGTGTGTGTGTGTGTGTGTGTGTGTGTGTAATCTTGTGAAACACCTCTCTGCTGATTTTGTTTTTCTGATCTACAGAATCCTTTGCTCTCTGTATCTTAGTGACATGTTCCCAGCTATTAGGTCCTGCGTTACAGTCATGTGGACACACAGCGGGCTGGATTTATATGCTGCATGGAGATTGTATTTCTCCTTGACAAACATTTCCTGACAGGATCATTGTTCAAATATTAGCTGGATAATGAATTGAGTTGTTATGGTAGTTGTGATATTGTTGTGTTTGGATTAGTTTAGTGTGTTGGGTAAATATCTCTGTCTGTGTTTTGACTATTTTAAGTCAATGTAGAGATTAGCTATAACGGGAGCATTATCAGATGGATTCATGTGGTCTTGTTTGTAAACCGTCTAAGCTTGGTTCCACACAAAATACATTGGATTGAGGTGGATTTGGTCATGCAGGTCTCAGCACATCAGATGGTAGTGAATGAGATTACCAGGAGGAAGTGGATTTTCACCTCTTATTTTATTGCTCCTGTGAATGAGGTTCACAATCCAAATTCTCTGAAACAGGTTTATCAAAGGATTTAAAATTGTCACTTGGAGTAAAACCAGCTTAGTGAAGTTAGTCTCAAGCTATGAATCATTGTACTGAAATGAAATGTAAGGGAGGATGTAAGAGGAGAATAAGAATCTTTCATGTCTCTCTCTCCAGCAACCAAAAGGGTGCTGGTTCGAATCCCAGAGCCGACTAGGTGAAACATCTGTCAATGTGCCCTTGAGCAAGGCACTCAACCCTAAGCGCTCCAGGGTCGCTGTCAATAATGGCTGATCCCTGGCCATGACCGAACTCTCCGAGGGTATCGCAGGGGAATGGGATACACATTTTTTAAATCCAATTCACACGTGTATAATACACACTTGTACATGTGTGAAATAGGACAAATCTAAGCGTCCACCTAATTATTATTATATTTTCCTCAAAGACCTGGTCAGTAACTTCTCTCATTTAACCATATGCCTTAAAATAGCAAGAACCACAGGGAAACCATAGAATCAAAAGAGGTTTTAATTTTCTGTTTTGCAAATACGGACCTTGGAAAAACTCTAACTAATATGCTCATCTATAGATTTTAACCAATATCAAAATATAAAACTAACAACAACTTGGTACAAAAAGCATGTACTAAGAAATCAACCAATACTAAATCAATGTCAAATAGACACTTAAACACAGGTGTAGATAGTAAAACCAATAATTACAACTCAACCAAATCAAAACATGTAAAAGAAGAAACGTATTTTCTAAATATACTATATATACAAAAGCATGTGGACACCCCTTCAAGTTAGTGGATTCGGCTATTTCAGCCACACCCGTTGCTGACAGGTGTATAAAATTGAGCACACAGCCATGCAATCTCCATAGACAAACATTGGCAGTAGAATGGCCTTACTGAAGAGCCCAATGCCTTTCAACGTGGCACCGTAATAGGATGCCTTCTTTCCAACAAGTCAGTTTGTCAAATTTGCTAGAGCTGCCCTGGTCAACTGTAAGTGCTGTTATTGTGCAGTGGAAATGTCTAGGAGCAAATGGCTCAGCCACGAAGTGGTAGGCCACACAAGCTCACAGAACGGGACCTCCGAGTGCTGCAGCGCGTAAAAATGGTCTGTCCTCGGTTCCAACACTCACTAACAAGTTCCAAATTACCTCTGGAAGCAACGTCAGCACAATAACTGTTAGTCGGGAGTTTCATGAAATGGGTTTCCATGGCCGAGCAGCCACACACAAGCCTAATCACCATGTGCAAAGCCAAGTGTCAGCTGGAGTGGTGTAAAGCTCACCTCCATTGTACTCTGGACTCACGCTTCACCAGCTGGCAGTCTATCGAACAAATCTGAGTTTTGTGGATGCCAGGAGAATGCTACCTGCCCAAATGCATAGTGCCAACTGTAACATTTGGTGGAGGAGGAATAATGGTCTGGGGCTGTTTTCATGGTTCAGGCCCCTGAGTTCCAGTGAAGGGAAATCTTAACGTTACCGTATACTATGACATTCTAGGCGATTCTGTGCTTCCAACAATGCCCCTGTGCACAAAGCGATGTCCATACAGAAATGGTTTGTTGAGATCGGTGTGGAAGAACTTGACTGGCTGGCACAGAACCCCATCGAACACCTTTGGGATGAATTGGAACGCCGACTGCGAGCCAGGCCTAATCGCCCAACATCCGTGCCCAACCTCACTAATGCTCTTGTGGCTGAATGGAAGCAAGTTCCCATAGCAATGTTCAAACATCTAGTGGAAAGCCTTCCCAGAAGAGTGGAAGCTGTTATAGCAGCAATGGTGGGTCCAACTCCATATTAATGCCCATGATTTTGGAATGAGATGTTCGATTTCTGGTCATGTAGTGTATGTTCTAACGTGATCAGCAATGGTTCTTGTTTATGATTTACTTTCCCAATCCACAATCATCTGAAAGTAACTCATAGTGGTTGCTATGTACCATGAATAAAGGAATGATAGATGTGAGTATATTGCATGTTACTCTCTACTCAGTTTTGCACGCATGTACCTCCAACATGGCCCCAGAGAGGGATGTGAGCAGGGCTGTTCGACACCACAAGTTACTCATCCTCCTCTCACTACCATCTCTTCTTCCTCCTCCTCCACCTCCTCATCTTCAAAATCCTCTTTTTCATAGTAATAATCATCTTCATCCGAATCGTCATACTTTTCCTGTGTCCTCTTCCAACTTATAACCAATCGTAACCAATCTTCATGGTCCACCTCCTCTTCCTCATAATTCTCATTCTCCTCTTCCACATAATCCACCTCCTCTTCCTCATAATGCACCTTCTCTTCCTCCTCATCTTCTCCCTCCTCTTCTTCTTCCTTATCCGTTTCCTCACTAGGTACGGTGGCTTCAGGTTTTGGTCAGATGGTACCTTATACAGTGATGTGGTTTGTATCCCGGACACAGTACTTTCCAGGCCACTGTGCACCATGCCACAGTTAGGAGGAACCCAGGCATGGTCATAACCCTAGTCATGCCAGCTCTTCTGAAGACCACCTTTGTAGATGACTTTGTTCACTCTGCCTACATTGACCATGACTCTGATAACAACCTTCTGGTGGTGGTTGCTGAGCCCCAGTGGGTATCTACTGGCCTTCTTGCGACTTAGATACACCCCACGTCCCAACATGCCACGTCTGGACAGGTGAAAAAAACCCTGGCCAAGATTTGCTTTGCGGCTGTGGTACATGACATAGGTTGGGTTCTGCCATTCAGCGGCCAGGCTGAGTGGCCCAGTCTTCGTACCCCAGCAAGTAGAATGAAGTCATCTTCTTCCCACATGGTCACTGATATCTGTAAAGAAACATAATATACTTCACTGGAACACTTCTCTAGCCACAAATATAGGCCTATTTATCAACGCACTAAAACTGCAAAACTGGATGAGAGAAAGGGGGAAATGACCATCTGACTAGGGATAAAGAAAGAAGAAAGAATGAAAGAAACACATTTTTATATTGAATGTGGGGGTGATAAAGGTGCAAATTGATCAAATCTAGCTGGATAAAATACCCACCAATAAAATGTTATTCTAGGGTACTCGTGATGATTTGCCTATCCTATCAAGTTGTCAAACATTTCCTGACAAATTTTGAAGAAAGCTTGGAATGAGATTTCGTATGTTAAGAGGACATTTCCTTCAATTCTACGTATTTTGACATGGCTTAGACCTATGACCAGGGTGGAAATTTACAAAAATAGGGCAGGTCAGGTGAGGTGAATTCAGGATGCTTTGAACATTAAATTATCAAACTCTGCTGATCTCAGGTGGAAAGTTGTATGGGACATGTGCCGGGGAATGTTAATACATCATCTTAAAGATGCAAGAGAAAGGCCATAATGTATTATTCCAGCCCAGGTGCAATTTAGATTTTTGCCGCTAGATGGCAGCAGTGTATGTGCAACGTTTCAGACTGATCCAATGAACCATTGCATTTCTGTTAAAAATGTTGTATCAAGACTTCCCAAAGGTGCCTAATTTGTTTATTAATAACTTTTCATGTCCAAACTTGTGCACTCTACTCAAACAATAGCATGGTATTCTTTCACTGTAATAGCTACTGTAAATTGGACAGTGCAGTTAGATTAACAAGCATTTTCTTGTTACTTACAACCTCATGCTAATCACATTAGCCTACGTTAGCTCAACCGTCACGTGGAATGGACACAGATCCCGAAGAAGTTAAGGCTCTGCAAAGGAAATAATAATATTAATGGTTGATGGCAGTGGGTAATCAAATCATAGATTGCAGTCTCCTTGTCCAGACTGCTTTCAAGGTAAGGACACAAACATTTAGTATTTTGTAATTGGTGGAACTATTTCTTTAAAATAGGTCTGGAAGAAAATCCTGCTTGCTCTCCAGGAGGGTTGACCACCCCTGATCCATGTTTCCAAAGTGCTGGGTGTTTGAAAATGTTGTTGTTATAACAATTCATTTCTCAAAATCACCCAAACTTCACGAAAAATCGAATGAATCAATATTTAGGTGAATTATGCTTACTAGTTGAAGATCCTTGTCATCACCTTACTCTACATAGACAAAATGTGATGTGTTTGAGTTGAGTCCCCTACCATCTTTGCCTAGTATGTGCAAAAACTAAAATGTTAAAAGTATATTTGAGGCCGGGAGCATTTAACGTCCAATGCTTATTTATCGGACTTATTCAAAATTGTCCATGAATGGCGGCAAAAATATCCTCATATAATTAATTTTCAAAGCCACAAGTAGGCATATCATATTTAAAATATGTGAAAATTGGCAAGAAGGGGAATGATAAAATAAGTGTGGGAAAAAACAGTAGTGGTCTTTCCGACAAGCACACTAATTACCCTATATTTTAGCCCATTGTTAAGAATGCTCTTTCCACAGATAGCTCTGGCTTGCTGGTAACATCTAATCTGAGCAGACTCCCTATGCAATTTACCTCCTCAATTACTGACTCTATTCAATAAATCTTCCATGTCAAAAATAAATATTTTGGGATTCTGTAATTGATAGACGATGGTAGTTCCCAATCAGACAAAAATCTGTTTTGGTGAATGCATGGTGTTGTTTTATCCTCAGTCCTCCTTTGAATGCTGTGTGTACTGATTCAGTTATAAATGACCATCATTGAGTTCATCCTCACCTCCTCCTTCACTGCAACAGATTTTCCGGTCTGCTGAGAGGGTTATTGTCTGCCACCTGCACTCCATCGAGGTCCTGCATGACTCCAGGGTAAGGAAGCATGCAGGAAAGATCATTGAAGACCCCTTCCACCAAAAATTCCCCTCTGGCAAACGGTTCAGGTCAATCGCAACCAAAACCTCTCACCACCTGAACAGTTTTTTCCCCCGTGCCATGGCCCTCACCAACCATCCACCTGGTCCTCTCATTTATGGACTTTGCATCCACAAACTATACACCCTACACTATCATCCCAAAACTGCACTCGCTGGTATATGCATCATTTAGCTTATTTGTTTACATTTCTGTCATTTAGCAGACATTCTTATCCAGTGCCTCACTCATCGATTTGAACCAGCAACCTTTTGGTTACTGGCCCTATGCTCTCAACCAGTAGGCTACCTGCCACTTACAGTTTTCATAGTGAAAATACTGTATGTGGATCTGTGGAAATTCTGCATCTATGTACAGTGGGGAGAACAAGTATTTGATACACTGCCGATTTTGCAGGTTTTCCTACTTACAAAGCATGTAGAGGTCTGTAATTTTTATCATAGGTACACTTCAACTGTGAGAGACGGAATCTAAAACAAAAATCCAGAAAATCACATTGTATGATTTTTAAGTAATTCATTTGCATTTTATTGCATGACATAAGTATTTGATCACCTACCAACCAGTAAGAATTCTGGCTCTCACAGACCTGTTAGTTTTTCTTTAAGAAGCCCTCCTGTTCTCCACTCATTACCTGTATTAACTGCACCTGTTTGAACTCGTTACCTGTATAAAAGACACCTGTCCACACACTCAATCTAACAGACTCCAACCTCTCCACAATGGCCAAGACCAGAGAGCTGTGTAAGGACATCAGGGATAAAATTGTAGACCTGCACAAGGCTGGGATGGGCTACAGGACAATAGGCAAGCAGCTTGGTGAGAAGGCAACAACTGTTGGCGCAATTATTAGAAAATGGAAGAAGTTCAAGATGACGGTCAATCACCCTCGGTCTGGGGCTCCATGCAAGATCTCACCTCGTGGGGCATCAATGATCATGAGGAAGGTGAGTTATCAGCCCAGAACTACACGGCAGGACCTGGTCAATGACCTGAAGAGAGCTGGGACCACAGTCTCAAAGAAAACCATTAGTAACACACTACACCGTCATGGATTAAAATCCTGCAGCGCACGCAAGGTCCACCTGCTCAAGCCAGCGCATGTCCAGGCCCGTCTGAAGTTTGCCAATGACCATCTGGATGATCCAGAGGAGGAATGGGAGCAGGTCATGTGGTCTGATGAGACAAAAATAGAGCTTTTTGGTCTAAACTCCACTCGCCGTGTTTGGAGGAAGAAGAAGGATGAGTACAACCCCAAGAACACCATCCCAACCGTGAAGCATGGAGGTGGAAACATCATTCTTTGGGGATGCTTTTCTGCAAAGGGTACAGGATGACTGCACCGTATTGAGGGGAGGATGGATGGGGCCATGTATCGCGAGATCTTGGCCAACAACCTCCTTCCCTCAGTAAGAGCATTGAAGATGGGTCGTGGCTGGGTCTTCCAGCATGACAACGACCCGAAACACACAGCCAGGGCAACTAAGGAGTGGCGCCGTAAGAAGCATCTCAAGGTCCTGGAGTGGCCTAGCCAGTCTCCAGACCTGAACCCAATAGAAAATCTTTGGAGGGAGCTGAAAGTCCGTATAGCCCCGCGACAGCCCCGAAACCTGAAGGATCTGGAGAAGATCTGTATGGAGGAGTGGGCCAAAATCCCTGCTGCAGTGTGTGCAAACCTGGTCAAGAACTACAGGAAACGTATGATCTCTGTAATTGCAAACAAAGGTTTCTGTACCAAATATTAAGATCTGCTTTTCTGATGTATCAAATACTTATGTCATGCAATAAAATGCAAATTAATTACTTAAAAATCATACAATGTGATTTTCTGGATTTTTGTTTTAGATTCCGTCTCTCATAGTTGAAGTGTACCCATGATAGAAATTACAGACCTCTACATGCTTTGTAAGTAGGAAAACCTGCAAAATCGGCAGTGTATCAAATACTTGTTCTCCCCACTGTATATTATTTTGTCTGTATATTCTGTTTATTATTCTGTTTATTGTGGCAGCACCATTTCACAGTCAAATTCCTTTACATGCAAATGTAATGCGAATAAAGCTGATTCTGACATGTTTAGCTGGTTAATCATATGTCAGTTTACATTTGATTATTTGGGACTGCTTATGTACTGGATGAACGATAGCACATTCTCCACTGTGTCTTCATATACAATCATTCAAAATCCCCCACGTGCTGTGTGCGTTTCATTCCTTGGGCTTAATACCCTGAATATTGGCTCATGCCTGCAATTAATGAACTTGTTTAATGAAGTTTTCTAGAGCTGACTGTCTGCTTTTCATTTAGCTGGCTAACAATTAATACGCTAGCTAAGTTTAGCAAGTAGATTCCACTCAATGCAAGGTATAATATACCTAGTGTTATGCTGGTGAATGAGGACCCAAAAGCGACTTAATAGAAACAGAGTCTTTATTCCAGTCTTAAACCAAAACGATACTCCTGGATATTATCATAGGTAAATCCAAAACAGGAAAACTGAAATCCTCTCGTCAGTAGAGAGGAACGACTGGAGACGCGACCACAGACTGCAGGTCGCTTCGGGAAGGCACAGGCCGTAGCTGACATAGACACCTGCTCACACGCAGCATCTGAAGAAGGCAAAAACACGACAGGGCGGAACAAGGACACAGAACAGCAAACAAGGATCCGACAAGGACAGAAGCGGAAAACAGAGGGGGAAATAGGGACTCTAATCAGAGGGCAAAATAGGGGACAGGTGTGAAAGAGTAAATGAGGTAGTTAGGAGAATGAGGAACAGCTGGGAGCAGGAACGGAACGATAGAGAGAGAGAGGGAGGGGGAGAGAGAGGGATAGAAAGAGGGAAAGAACCTAATAAGACCAGCAGAGGGAAACGAATAGAAGGGAAGCACAGGGACAAGACATGATAATCAATGACAAAACATGACAGTACCCCCCCACTCACCGAGCGCCTCCTGGCGCACTCGAGGAGGAACCCTGGCGGCAACGGAGGAAATCATCAATCAACGAACGGTCCAGCACGTCCCGAGATGGAACCCAACTCCTCTCCTCAGGACCGTAACCCTCCCAATCCACTAAGTACTGGTGACCACGTCCCCGAGAACGCATGTCCATGATCTTCCGTACCTTGTAAATAGGTGCGCCCTCGACAAGGACGGGGGGGGGGGGAGGGAAGACGAACGGGAGCGCGAAGAAAAGGCTTGACACAGGAGACATGGAAGACAGGGTGGACGCGACGAAGATGTCGCGGAAGAAGCAGTCGCACAGCGACAGGATTGACGACCTGAGAGACACGGAACGGACCAATGAACCGCGGAGTCAACTTGCGAGAAGCTGTCGTAAGGGGAAGGTTACGAGTGGAAAGCCACACTCTCTGACCGCGACAATACCTAGGACTCTTAATCCTACGTTTATTGGCGGCTCTCACAGTCTGCGCCCTGTAACGGCAAAGTGCAGACCTGACCCTCCTCCAGGTGCGCTCACAACGTTGGACAAAAGCCTGAGCGGAGGGAACGCTGGACTCGGCGAGCTGGGACGAGAACAGAGGAGGCTGGTACCCAAGACTACTCTGAAACGGAGATAGCCCGGTAGCAGACGAAGGAAGCGAGTTGTGAGCGTATTCTGCCCAGGGGAGCTGTTCTGCCCAAGACGCAGGGTTTCGAAAAGAAAGGCTGCGTAATATGCGACCAATCGACTGATTGGCCCTTTCTGCTTGACCGTTAGACTGGGGATGAAACCCGGAAGAGAGACTGACGGAAGCACCAATCAAACGACAGAACTCCCTCCAAAACTGTGACGTGAATTGCGGGCCTCTGTCTGAAACGGCGTCTAACGGGAGGCCATGAATTCTGAACACATTCTCAATGATGATTTGTGCCGTCTCCTTAGCGGAAGGAAGCTTAGCGAGGGGAATGAAATGTGCCGCCTTAGAGAACCTATCGACAACCGTAAGAATCACAGTCTTCCCCGCAGACGAAGGCAGACCGGTAATAAAGTCTAAGGCGATGTGAGACCATGGTCGAGAAGGAATGGGAAGCGGTCTGAGACGACCGGCAGGAGGAGAGTTACCTGACTTAGTCTGCGCGCAGTCCGAACAAGCAGCCACGAAACGGCGCGTGTCACGCTCCTGAGTAGGCCACCAAAACCGCTGGCGAATAGAAGCAAGCGTACCCCGAACGCCGGGGTGGCCAGCTAACTTGGCAGAGTGAGCCCACTGAAGAACAGCCAGACGAGTAGAGACAGGAACGAACAGAAGGTTACTAGGACAAGCGCGCGGCGACGCAGTGTGAGTGAGTGCTTGCTTTACCTGTCTCTCAATTCCCCAGACAGTCAACCCGACAACACGCCCTTCAGGGAGAATCCCCTCGGGGTCGGTAGAAGCCACAGAAGAACTAAAGAGACGGGATAAGGCATCAGGCTTGGTGTTCTTATTTCCCGGGCGATAAGAAATCACGAACTCGAAACGAGCGAAAAACAACGCCCAACGAGCTTGACGTGCATTAAGTCGTTTGGCAGAACGGATGTACTCAAGGTTCTTATGGTCAGTCCAAACGACAAAAGGGACGGTCGCCCCCTCCAACCACTGTCGCCATTCGCCTATGGCTAAGCGGATGGCGAGCAGTTCGCGGTTACCCACATCATAGTTGCGTTCCGATGGCGACAGGCGATGAGAAAAATAAACGCAAGGATGGACCTTATCGTCAGAATGGAAGCGCTGGGACAGAATGGCTCCCACGCCCACCTCTGAAGCGTCAACCTCGACAATGAATTGTTTAGTGACGTCAGGAGTAACAAGGATAGGAGCGGATGTAAAACGCTTCTTGAGGAGATCAAAAGCTCCCTGGGCGGAACCGGACCACTTAAAGCACGTCTTGACAGAAGTCAGAGCTGTGAGAGGGGCAGCCACTTGACCGAAATTACGAATGAAACGCCGATAGAAATTAGCGAAACCGAGAAAGCGCTGCAACTCGACACGTGACTTAGGAACGGGCCAATCGCTGACAGCCTGGACCTTAGCGGGATCCATCTGAATGCCTTCAGCGGAAATAACAGAACCGAGAAATGTGACAGAGGAGACATGAAAGGCGCACTTCTCAGCCTTCACGTAGAGACAATTCTCTAAAAGGCGCTGGAGTACACGATGAACGTGCTGAACATGAATCTCGAGTGACGGTGAAAAAATCAGGATATCGTCAAGGTAAACGAAAACAAAGATGTTCAGCATGTCTCTCAGTACATCATTAACTAATGCCTGAAAGACAGCTGGAGCATTAGCGAGACCGAACGGCAGAACCCGGTATTCAAAATGCCCTAACGGAGTGTTAAACGCCGTTTTCCACTCGTCCCCCTCTCTGATGCGCACGAGATGGTAAGCGTTACGAAGGTCCAACTTAGTAAAGAACCTGGCTCCCTGCAGAATCTCGAAGGCTGACGACATAAGGGGAAGCGGATAACGATTCTTAACCGTTATGTCATTCAGCCCTCGATAATCCACGCAGGGGCGCAGAGTACCGTCCTTCTTCTTAACAAAAAAAAACCCCGCTCCGGCGGGAGAGGAAGAAGGCACCACGGTACCGGCGTCGAGAGAAACAGACAGATAATCCTCGAGAGCCTTACGTTCGGGAGCCGACAGAGAGTATAGTCTACCCCGAGGGGGAGTGGTCCCCGGAAGGAGATCAATACAACAATCATACGACCGGTGAGGAGGAAGAGAGTTGGCTCTGGACCGACTGAAGACCGTGCGCAGATCATGATATTCCTCCGGCACTCCTGTCAAATCACCAGGTTCCTCCTGAGAAGAGGGGACAGAAGAAACAGGAGGGATAGCAGACATTAAACACTTCACATGACAAGAAACGTTCCAGGATAGGATAGAATTACTAGACCAATTAATAGAAGGATTATGACATACTAGCCATGGATGACCCAAAACAACAGGTGTAAAAGGTGAACAAAAAATCAAAAAGGAAATGGTCTCACTGTGGTTACCAGATACTGTGAGGGTTAAAGGTAGTGTCTCACATCTGATACTGGGGAGAAGACTACCATCTAAGGCGAACATGGGCGTGGGCTTCCCTAACTGTCTGAGAGGAATGTCATGTTTCCGAGCCCATGCTTCGTCCATAAAACAACCCTCAGCCCCAGAGTCTATCAAGGCACTGCAGGAAGCAGCCGAACCGGTCCAGCGTAGATGGACCGACAAGGTAGTACAGGATCTTGATGGAGAGACCTGAGTAGTAGCGCTCACCAGTAGCCCTCCGCTTACTGATGAGCTCTGGCTTTTACTGGACATGACATGACAAAATGTCCAGCAGAACCGCAATAGAGGCAAAGGCGGTTGGTGATTCTCCGTTCCCTCTCCTTAGTCGAGATGCGAATACCTCCCAGCTGCATGGGCTCAGTCTCTGAGCCGGTGGGAGGAGATGGTCGAGATGCGGAGAGGGGGAACACCGTTAACGCGAGCTCTCTTCCACGAGCTCGGTGACGAAGATCTACCCGTCGTTCTATGCGGATGGCGAGTGCAATCAAAGAGTCCACGCTGGAAGGAACCTCCCGGGAGAGAATCTCATCCTTAACCTCAGCGTGGAGTCCCTCCAGAAAACGAGCGAGCAACGCCGGCTCGTTCCAGTCACTGGAGGCAGCAAGAGTGCGAAACTCTATAGAGTAATCCGTTATGGATCGATCACCTTGACATAGGGAAGCCAGGGCCCTGGAAGCCTCCCTCCCAAAAACTGAACGATCAAAAACCCGTATCATCTCCTCTTTAAAGTTCTGATAATCGTTAGAACACTCAGCCCTTGCCTCCCAGATAGCTGTGCCCCACTCCCGAGCCCGACCAGTAAGGAGTGATATGACGTAAGCGATCCGAGCTCTCTCTCTTGAGTATGTGTTGGGCTGGAGAGAGAGCACAATATCACACTGGGTGAGAAAGGAGCGACACTCAGTGGGCTGCCCAGAGTAACATGGTGGGTTATTAACCCTAGGTTCCGGAGACTTGGAAGACCAGGAAGTAGCTGGTGGCACGAGACGAAGACTCTGAAACTGTCCTGAGAGGTCGGAGACCTGAGCGGCCAGGGTCTCAACGGCATGACGAGCAGCAGACAATTCCTGCTCGTGTCTGCCGAGCATTGCTCCCTGGAACTCGACGGCAGTGTTGCGAGAATCCGTAGTCGCTGGGTCCATTCTTGGTCGGATCCTTCTGTTATGCTGGTGAATGAGGACCCAAAAGCGACTTAATAAAAACAGAGTCTTTATTCCAGTCTTAAACCAAAACGATACTCCTGGATATTATCATAGGTAAATCCAAAACAGGAAAACTGAAATCCTCTCGTCAGTAGAGAGGAACGACTGGAGACGCGACCACAGACTGCAGGTCGCTTCGGGAAGGCACAGGCCGTAGCTGACATAGACACCTGCTCACACGCAGCATCTGAAGAAGGCAAAAACACGACAGGGCGGAACAAGGACACAGAACAGCAAACATCAAACAAGGATCCGACAAGGACAGAAGCGGAAAACAGAGGGGTAAATAGGGACTCTAATCAGAGGGCAAAATAGGGGACAGGTGTGAAAGAGTAAATGAGGTAGTTAGGAGAATGAGGAACAGCTGGGAGCAGGAACGGAACGATAGAGAGAGAGAGCGAGAGAGGGAGAGAGGGAGGGGGAGAGAGAGGGATAGAAAGAGGGAAAGAACCTAATAAGACCAGCAGAGGGAAACGAATAGAAGGGAAGCACAGGGACAAGACATGATAATCAATGACAAAACATGACACCTAGTGCTTAATTTGAGTCGGTTCCTGGCACCTCTCAGATTGACTTTGTTCATTCCGGCACCTATTTGCCCGGTACCTCTTGCGGCATGATTTATTAATTGTTTCACTGTTCACACTGTAAACATTCTAATAAAAGCAATCAGTGTTAAATTAAGTTGCCTCCTTGTTATTTCTCCCACCCCCCAGAAAGACAATAATGTAAAAGTGCTGTGATCCTTCTGTGTAATCATCATATCCTGCCACACTGATTCCAGACCTGCTCGCTTATTTGTACATAGAGGTTATGGGGAGTGCCAGTGGGATAACTGATCTTGACACAGGTCTTGGTAGTGGTGGTCAGCTAGTGAAGAGGTCCTAGGCTAGTCGTCTCCTGCTGAATTTGAAACATGAGAAAGCCAAATAAAAAATGGTTGAGAAAAGGTAATCGAGTTGGATGACATTTCAAAGTCCAAAAATTCAGAGAAGATGGTGAATCGAACCCAGAACGAGCCAGAGAACTGTCAGTCGCGGAGTAGAGGAGTGAGGGGAGTGAGGGGAAAACTGTTCCTGATGGCGATGCCTTAGCTTGCAGAGCTGCTAATCCCGCCAGTTCAGCATTACCACCGGCACCACCACTAGCTAGTAGGCCTGCTGGCGAGTCAGACTCAGCAGGAGAGGGAGACGGGGTGCTGGGGGGGACAGTGCATCATCCACCAACAAAGTGCTCAGAGCAGGTGCAATTTGCAGTTCAAGAACAAGCAAACGTATAACCCCTAGCTTGTCATGTACAGTGCCGATATTAGCATGTAAATCTTGGTGGGGCAAACTCCCCTAAAAATATTTAGATGCATGCCAGCAAAGCCACTACACAACACTAAACAATACATGAATTGTACTATAACGGTGACAAACGGTGCTGACAAACTGTTAGGGCCGACATAAAGCTGTCCCAACAGCAGAGTCCCAACACCTTACCACTGCTACATCTGGCTATCAGCGGAGCCTTGTCTGGCAGCGAAACAGTTAATTCAGCCTCATTTACTGCCTTTAAAAAAAACATTGCTGGTATGGCTGACTTGCTTAAACAAATGTGGTTTCTACTGACAATTCAGATGTACAAACTATGGTATAAGGGGACGACGAGCAGATAAGAGGCAATCCGTAATTTCGATTACGACATTAATGAGCGAGCTAGGACAGACGTAGTCAATATAACTATTTGTTTAGCACTTTTGAAATGTACGGCAACAGAATTCAGAACATGGGCCGTTCTTACAGAATTCTCCCTGTACACCAAGTCAGAACCATAGGATAAATAAAAGGGGTGTCACGCCGCTACCGCTCCCCCTGCCCCTCCCTGGCGCTCGAAGGCGCCAGGCTTCCCAGCATTACGCACTCCTGCCACCATCATTACGCACACCTGCCTTCCCCCCTGTTTTGTTACCTGTCTGTTCCTGAATAAATGTTGACTCCCCGTACCTGCTTCTCATCTCCAGCGTCGGTCATTACTGGGGGCATATAAGCAGACAATGAAAGCTCTTACAATATTCGATGATGACATTTCTCTAAAACAGGTATAGGCTAAATGTGCACCACCAAGTCAGAACAGTAGGTTAAATTATGTGGTGAAAAGGGAGCAAATTATTAGGGTGAGGCACATGGGCTACTAACAGCTTACTACACAACATACACTGAGTATTACTTTCTTAGCTACAGTATGCATATCTCCCTGGCATATTACATAATTTATGCAGCAGCATACAATACATTTTTGGACTCACCTTGTTTTGCTGTGCTCACTTGAACAGGAAGGTGGCGCGGCGGTCCTTCTTGTGGGCTCTAGAAAGAGGCCCGAAAAAACCCGACTTGGAATCCAGAGTTGGATGACCATTCAAAATGATTTTCCGTATGTTCCCAGTCAGAGCTAGTTATATATGGAATAATGTAGTAACCCAAAAAGTGTTAAACAAATCAAATATATTTTATATTTGAGATTCTTAAAAGTATCCACCCTTTGCCTTGATGACAGCTTTGCAAACTCTTGGAATTATCTCAACCAGCTTCACATGGAATGCTTTTCCAACGGTCTTGAAGGAGTTCCCACATATGCTGAGCACTTGTTGGTTGCTTTTCCTTCACTCTGCAGTCCAACTCATCCCAAACAATCTCAATTGGCTTGCGGTTGGGTGATTGTGGAGGCCAGGTTATCTGATGCAGCATTCCATCACTAGCCTTCTTGGTCAAATAGCCCTTACACAGCCTGGAGGTGTGTTTGGTCATTGTCCTGTTGAAAAACAAATGATAGTCTCACTAAGCACAAACCAGATATGATGGTGTATGGATGCAAAATGTTGTTGTAGCCATGCTGGTTAAGTGTGCCTTGAATTCTAAATAAATCACTGACAGTGCCACGAGGAAAGCAAACCCCACACCATCGCACCTCCTCCTCCACGCTTCAGGGCGGTTGGAACCAAAAATCTCAAATTTGATGTTGAGATGTGTCTGTTACTTGAACTCTGTGAAGCATGTATTTGTGATGCAATTTCTGAGGCTGGTAACTCTAATGAACTTATCCTCTGCATCAGAGGTAACTACAGTATGGGACTTCCTTTCCTGTGGTGGTCCTCATGAGAGCCAGTTTCATCATAGCGCTTGATGGTTTTTGCGACTGCACTTGAAGAAACTTTCAAAGGGTGGATACTTTGAGGAATCTCAAATATAAAATATATTTGATTTGTTTAACACTTTTTTGGTTACTACATGATTCCATATGTGTTATTTAATAGTTTTGATGACTTCACTATTATTCTACAATTCAGAAAATAGTAAAAATGAAGAAAAACCCTTGGAATGAGTAGGTGTTGTGTCCAAACTTTTGACTGGAACTTTATATATTTTTTTATTATTATTATTATTTTTATTTTTTTGCTAAACAGGTGGTGCTCAAAACAGGTGTAGCCCTTCCCATCCTACCCTGAATGACGCGTAGTGTTCTAATTCCTAATTCTATGCATAGAACAGTTGCTGTATAATCTTATGCTATTAGGCCTACAAGGGAGGCTCTATCTCTGCAGGTGATATTTGGTCAAAATCACTGATACAGGTCCCAGTACAACCTCTGATTTGCTATGTCTCGGGAGAAACCTGAATTTGAATAAATGTAGGATTTGTCCATTTACTGTAGGCGAAATTTGATGTCATTGATAGTCAAAATGTCTATATTGAAACACTAACCAAAGGTAGGCTTATAGATGGACTAAGAACACATTCATAAAGTCATAAAACATTTAAAAGATCGAATAAATCAACCACATATGAGAAATTATTTGAAAAATATACAGTACATCTGGAGCCAGAATAATGTGTTTTTAAATAAATGAGTAACTCAAAATGGGTTGCGAGGAGATTAATGCAATTAGGTCTAATAGTTGTTTTCTATAGGGCTCCTGCTGTTAGAGGGAGCTCCAGACTGCTGCTGCTCGACTGTTGTGGGCTCTAGCTTGGTAAATGGGACAACACCTCTCAATTAACCATGCTTAATTTACAGTGACCCGTACATCACTGACTCGTACATCTTTTCGAGTGGAGCCCCTCTATAAAGCGCTATCGGCACAGATCAGTAGGCCATCAACAGATTTGGTTTTTATTCATATCCATATATCAAGTTACATTTCATGCTATGCCTGTGCCCAGCCAGGCTGTGTTAACAGATTATAGATCTTACAGAGGTTTAAATCATTGGCTTGAGCTCATCTGACTGACATAAATCTTGCTTGGGTCTTGCTGAATTTGACAGCAATTCACGATGGTTGCACGGAGGAGAAACACACGCATACACATACTGTACTACATGAGCACACTGTCACGTCCTGACCTTAGTTCCTTTTTTGTGTCTCTATTTTAGTTTGGTCAGGGCGTGAGTTAGGGTGGGCAGTCTATGTTCTTTTTTCTAGGTTGTTTGTTTTCTGTGTGTTTGGCCTGGTGTGGTTCCCAATCAGAGGCAGCTGTTTATCGTTGTCTCTGATTGGGAGCCATATTTAGGTAGTCTGTTTTCCATTGTGTGTTGTGGGTGATTGTTTCCTGTGTTAGTGTTTGTGTCACATTTCAGGACTGTTTCGGTTTTCGTTATTATTCACTTTGTTATTTTTGTATTTTGTCGTGTTCAGTTTTATTAAACTATCATGGACACTTACCACGCTGCGTATTGGTCCGATCCTTCATACTCCTCGTCCGAAGAGGACGAGAATCGTTACACACACAAACAAATACACACACGCACACGCACACGCACACACACACACACACACACACAATCTCTGTCTGTTTTCTCTCTCACTCTCGCACACAGACACACACACAAACTCGTGAAAGATGAACGTTTGAGCATGTAGCTATGCAGGTTAGATCGTGATCACAAGGTCATGTGTATGTACAGTGCATTTGGAAAGTATTCAGACCCCTTGACTTTTTCCACATTTTGTTACGTTACAGCCTTATTCTAAAATTGATTAAATGGTGTACATATTACACGCAATACCCCATAACAACAAAGCAAAAACAGGTTTATAATCATTTTTGCTAATTTAGTAAAAATAAAAATTGGGAAATATTAAATTTACATACGTTTTCAGACCCTTTACTCAGTACTTTGTTGAAGCACCTTTGGCAGCTATTACAGCCTCGAGTCTTCTTGGGTAAGACGCTACAAGCTTGGCACATGGGAGTTTCTCCCATTCTTCTCTGCAGATCCTCTCAAGCTCTGTCAGGTTGGATGGGGAGTGTCGCTCCACAGCTATTTTCAGGTCTCTCCAGAGATGTTTGATCGAGTTCAAGTCCGAGCTTTGGCTGGGCCACTCAAGGATATTCAGAGACTTGTCCTGAAGCCACTCCTGTGTTGTCTTGGCTGTATGCTTAAGGTCGTTGTCCTGTTGGAAGGTGAATCTTCGCCCCCAGTGTGAGGTCCTGAGCGCTCTGGAGCAGGTTTTTATCAAGGTTTTAGCATATCAAATCACAGTTTATTGGTCATATACACAGATTTACAGATGTTATTGCAGGGGCAGCAAAAGGCTTGTGTTTCTAGCCCCAACAGTGCAACAATACCTAACAGTAATGCAGAGTAGCTGTGCAGGTTGGCTCGTGATGGAGAGATCATGGGTATGGTATATACAGATGAAGTTGGAAGTTTACATACACTTAGGTTGGAGTCATTAAAACTCGTTTTTCAACCACTCCACAAATTTCTTGTCAACAAACTATAGTTTTGGCAAGTCGGTTAGGACATCTACTTTGTGCATTACACAAGTCATTTTTCCAACAACTGTTTACAGATTATTTCACTTAATCACAATTCCAGTGGGTCAGAAGTTTACATACACTAAGTTGACTGTGCCTCTAAACAGCTTGGAAAATTCCAGAAAACGATGTCATGGCTTTAGAAGCTTCTTATAGGATAATATACATAATTTAAGTCAATTGGAGGTGTACCTGTGGATGTATTTCAAGGCCTACCTTCAAACGCAGTGCCTCTTTGCTTGACATTATGGGAAAATCAAAAGAAACAGCCAAGACTATTTTCTTGACTGTCTTGGCTGTTGCTACAATTGTAGACCTCCACATGTCTGGTTCATCCTTGGGAGCAATTTCCAAATGCCTGAGTGTACCACGTTCATCTGTACAAACAATAGTACGCAAGTATAAACACCATGGGCCCACGCAGCCATCACACCGCTCAGGAAGGAGACGTGTTCTGTCTCCTAGAGATGAACGTACTTTGGTGCGAAAAGTGCAAATCAATTCCAGAACAACAGCAAAGGACCCTGTGAAGATGCTGGAGGAAACAGGTACAAAGTATCTATATCTACAGTAAAACGAGTCCTATATCGACATAACCTGAAAGGCTGCTCAGCAAGGAAGGAGCCACTGCTCCAAAACCCCAATAAAAAAGCCATACTACGGTTTGCAACTGCACATGGGGACAAAGATCGTACTTTTTGGAGAAATGTCCCCTGTCTGATGAAACAAAAATAGAACTGTTTGGCCTTAATGACCATGGTTATGTTTGGAGGAAAAAGGCGGATGCTTGCAAGTGGCAGCATCATGTTGTGGGGGTGCTTTGCTGCAGGAGGGACTGGTGCAATTCACAAAATAGATGGCATCATGAGGATGGAAAATTATGTGGATATATTGAAGCAACATCTCAAGACCTTCTGTCAGGAAGTTAAAGCTTGGTCGCAAATGCGTCTTCCAAATGGACAATGACCCCAAGCATACTTCCAAAGTTGTGGCAAAATGGCTTAAGGACAACAAAGTCAAGGTATTGGAGTGGCCAGCACAAAGCCCTGACCTCAATCCCATAGAACATTTGTGGGCAGAACTGAAAAAGCGTGTGCGAGCAAGGAGTCCTACAAACCTGACTCAGTTACACCATCTCTGTCAGGAGAAATGGGCCAAAATTCACCCAACTTAGTGTGGGAAGCTTGTGGAAGGCTACCTGAAATGTTTGACCCAAGTTAAATTGTGGAGTTTCTTTCCTTTTTAATGCGCTTGTGCCAATCAGTTGTGTTGTGACAAGGTAGGTGTAATGTAGACGCTGGGGGTCGAGAAGCAGGTGCAGGTGGTAAGTTTTAATATAACAAATAACATGGAATGATACAGCGTCTAGACATGAAGAACAGAAACAATACTGCCTGGGGAAGGAACCTAAGGGAGTGCCAGATAAAGGGGAGGTAACGAGTGAGGAAATGGAGTCCAGGTGTGCTTAATGATGAAGCGCAGGTGCGCGTAATGATGAAAGCCAGGATCACTAAGGATGGTTCCCAGGACCGGTGGTTAGTAAACCGGTGACATTGAACGCCGGAGGGGAAGAGCGGTAGTAGACGTGACAGTACCCCCCCTCCCGAGGACGAGAAGCGGTGAAGATGGAAATCATTGTTCCTCCACCGGAACCCAACACTGCTCTTCTGGGCCGTACCCCTCCCAGTCCACCAGGTACTGGAGCCGACCCCCACGATGTCGGGAGTCAAGTAGGGATCTGACGGCATAGGCGGGAGCTCCCTCGACGTCCATGGGGAGCGAAGGGGTGTTGTGTGGGACAGCATCAGCCAGGGGACCAGGAACCACCGGCCTGAGATGTGAGACATGAAAAGAAGGTGTGATACGGTATTCACTGGGAAGCTGTAACCTATTTGTCATCTCGTTGACCCTCTGAAGAACCTTGAATGGGCCCACAAACCGGGGGCTCAGCTTCTTGCAAGGCAGATGGAGTTGGATGGTTCCTGGTAGAAAGCCAGACGCAATCCCCAGGATGGAACACTGGAGTCTCACTGCGGTGGTGCTCTTCCTGCTCCTTCTGACGGTGGACGGCGCGCTAGAGTCTCACGTGAGCCTTGCTCCACACTTGAACCACTTATCAAGCGCAGGAGCTTTGGTCTGGCCCGTGGTTCATGGAGCCAGAACCAGCTGAAAACACAGAATACACTGGAAGGGAGTCAGCACGGTGGAGGAGTGAAGTAATGAATTATGGGCGTACTCCACCCATGGAAGGAATCGGGCCCACTGTCCCTGCCGGTCCTGGCAGTGACTCTTCAGGAACCTCCCCAACTCCTGGTTCATCCTCTCCACCTGCCAGTTGGACTGAGGCATATACCCGGAAGTGAGGCTGACCGTGACCCCGAGCTTCTCCATAAGTGCTCTTCATACCCGTGGTGTGAATTGAAGCCAACAGTCGGAGACGATGTCCTCCGGGAAAGCCCATAATGCCGGAAGACCTGCTGGAAAATTGCCTCAGCGACCTGGAGAGCAGTAGGGAGACCAGAGAGAGGAATGAGACGACAGGATTTAGAAAATCTATCCACAACCACCAAAATGGTGGTGAAACCGTCAGAGGGGGGAGATGGATAGATGAGACCAGGGACAGCTGTGCACACCCAGGTCAGCAGCCAATCCCTTATCCCTGTGGGAACATACAGTAGATGCGCTCAGGAGGACAGGTTGTGGGTGCGGGTTCCCTCTCCAGAGCCTGGCGGATGTCCACATCTATGTCCCAGACCACAGGGGCTATGACTCATGAGGAAGGGATTATGGGTGCATTCTAGACATGACCCTCTCCCGAATCTTAGAGACGGGACAGGGCATCGGCTTTTGGTGTTCTTTGAACCTGAGCGATAGGTCAGCATGAAGTCAAATCTTGTAAAGAACAGGGCCCACCTTGCTTGGAGCAGATTCAGCCTCTTCGCTGTCCGTATTTACTCCAGGTTCCTATGGTCGGTGAGGATGACAAATGGGTCCTTGGCGCCTTCCAGCCAGTCTCCACACCTCTAATGTCAACTTTACAGCCAAGCAATTCCTCTCTACAGGGGACAGTTTCTTAGAGTAATACGCACACAGATACCATTCCTGTGGATTACCTTGTCGTTGAGACAGAACCCGCCACCATGCCCACCTCTGAAGCATCCATCTCCACCACAAAGTATATCATGGGATCTGGGTGTTTGAGCAATGGGGCGGAGGTGAAACGCCCCTTCAGTAGGCGTAAGGCCTCTTCAGCTGCTGGACTCCACACCAACCTACAGGGACCACCCTTGAGGAGAGAGGTGAGAGGAGTGGTGATGGAGCTGAAATTCCTGATGAAACTGCGGTAGAAGTTGGCAAACTCCAAAAAATGTTGTAACCCCTTTATGGTGGTTGGTACTGGCCATGACCTGACCGCATCTACCTTCTTGATGACCATCTTCACTCCTTGCGGGCTGATTTGGTAACCAAGGAAGGAGACAGCCTCCTGATGAAACTGGCACTTCTCAGCCTTGGCAAACAGTTGGTTAGCTAGGAGGCGTTCCAGGACTACACGGACGTGAGCTATGTTATCCTACAAGGTAGCCGGGTAAACCAGGATGTTGTCGATATACACGACCACCTGGCGTCCGAGCATGTCCTGGAACACCTCGTTGACGAATGCCTGGAACACTAACAGAGCATTGGCTAAGCCAAATGGCATCACCAAGTACTCGTAGTGACCAGACATTGTGCTAAAAGCTGTCATCCGTTTATCCCCCTCTCGGATGCGGATGAGATTGTAAGCACTCTGCAGGTCCAACTTGGTAAAAAAACGGGCCCCGCGGAGCTGTTCGATGGCTGCCTGCACCAACAGAAGAGGGTAACGGTACTTGGTGGTGACTTCATTGAGTCCTCTGTAATCAGTACATGGGCGTAACCCTCCATCCTTCTTGGCCACGAAGAAGAAACCTGCCGAAGCAGGAGAAGTGGACGTGCGGATGAAACCTCATGGATGTACTAGGTTTCAACCACCGACAGAGGGTAGATGCCTCTGGGCAGGGGCCCAGAGCCTGCAAGAAGGTTGATGGCACAGTCTCAGGGGCGATGAGGAGGGAGACAGGTGATGTGGGTTTTGGAAAATACCTCCCGCAGGCCCTGGTATACCTCTGAGAAGTTGGGCTGAAGGGCAACCACAGGACTCTCAACTGACGTGAAACCACAGGGGACGGGGAAGCAGGTCCTCCGGCATTCGGGTGCCCAGTCTGTGATTTTCATCCTCGAGATTGAGATGGTGGGGTTGTTGCGTTGAAGCCAGGGGAGGCTGAGGATGATCTTTTGAGCTGGTGCACTAGTGATGAAGAAGGAGATGATCTCCTGATTGATGGACTTCACTGTGAGGGTGAGGGGTTTGGTGATGTGTGTAATGGTCCCGGAACCTAATGTACGATTATCGAGGGCTTGAACCGGTTTAGGAGAGGAGAGCGTGTATGAGGTGAAGTTGAGAAAGGAGGCAAGGGTCTGGTCAATAAAGTTCCCTGCGGCACCAGAATCCACTAATGCTGTGGAAACAGTACATGAGGGACAGTCAACTAGTGCGATCGACACCAAAAAGGGTTTGGCAGAAAGTGATGAAGAGTTGATTCTCACACCTGCCCCAGGAGGTGGAAAATCACGTAACGGTCCCTCTGCTCTCGTGGATCCCGAGTTGGGACGTACCGGACACCGCTGGAGCTGGTGTCCGCCTTGACCACAATAGAGACAGAGCCCCAGCTGTCTCCGTCTGCATCGCTCCGCCGCAGGAAGGTGTGTGACCCCTACCTCCATGGGTTCAGGAGCTGATCCAAAGTGTTCACTGAGGGAGAAAGATAAGCGATGAGAGTGACGACGCTCCCGAAGAAGGTTATCCAGACAGATGGCCATCGCGATGAGTGCATCCAAGGAGAGGTTGTTGTCTCGACAAGCCAGTTCTGTCTGAACCTCCTCGTGCAGTCCTCCTCTGAATAGCGTACGAAGCGCCGGCTCATTCCATCCACTGGATGCTGCTTCTGTCCAGAAGGTGAGCGCCGTCTGGTACTCCTGCCGTAGTTGGAGTATGCGTTCTCCCCCCTTTGCCCTCTGATGGATGATCGAAGATACATGAACCCCTCATACGAATCCAGCTCCTCCTCTCCTCTCCCCCAAACGGCCGTGGCCCAGTCCAACGCCCGCCCAGTCAGCAGAGAAATAACCGTGGCAACCTTGGACCTCTCGGTGGTAGGAGCTCCCATCTGGTGTGCAAAGTAGAGGGAGCACTGTAGTAGGGAGCCACGTTATTTAGAAGGGGTAGCATCATATTTATCCCGGAGGAACAAGCGGGAATCGCTGACCTAGGCAGGTTGCTGAATGGGCTGGTGTGCTGGCTCGCTGGGTCAACTGGTGGTAGAGTATCCTCCGCTAGTTGAAGGCAACGCTTCTCGGGTATGTTTGAGACGTTGAACACAGCGAAGAACCTCTTCCATAGCCGTCCCCAGTTGTGCCATCTGGTCGTGGTGTTGACGAAGTAGGTATCCCTGCTCATCGAACTTCTAGGAGATGTTCTGATTTCCTGCTGCTTCCATTTTGTGAGGCGGTATTCTGTAACGTAGACACTGGGAGTCCAGAAGCAGGTGCAGGTGGTAAATTTAATATAAGAAATAACATGGAATGATACAACGTAGGAGTAGCATCTAGACATGAACAAACAGAAACAATACTGCCTGGGGAAGGAACCTAAGGGAGTGCCAGATAAAGTGGAGGTAATGAGTGAGATAATGGAGTCCAGGTGTGCTTAATGATGAAGTGCCGAACGCCGGAGAGAAGGAGTGGGAGTAGACGTGACAGTAGGGATGGTATACAGAAGATTTAGTAAAAGCCAAGTCATTATAATGGCAAGAACAGCTTAAATAAGCAAGGAGAAACGACAGTCCATCATTACTTTAAGACATGAACATCAGTCAATGCAGAAAATGTCAAGAACTTTGAAAGTTTCTTCAAGGGCAGTCACAAAAAGCATCAAGCGCTATGATGAAGCTGGCTATCATGTGTACCGTCACAGGAATGGAAGACCCAAAGTTACCTCTGCTGCAGGGGAAACGTTCATTAGAGTTAACTACACCTCAGATTGCAGCCCAAATAAATGCTTCACGGAGTTCAAGTAACAGACACGTCTCAACATCAACTGTTCAGAGGAGACTGCATGAATCAGGTGGAAATTTGGATAGGTGTATGTTTGTGTGTGTGCTTGTCTCTTAGAAAAAAGGGTCTATCTGGAACCTGAAAGGGTTATTCTGCTGTCCCCATTGGAGAATCCTTTGGGTTCCATGTAGAACTCTTTTCAGAGAGGGTTCTACCTGGAACCAAAAAGAGTTCTCCTACGGAGACAGCTGAAGAACCCCTTTGGAACCTTTTTTTCTAAGTGTAGATGCATTTGGTCATGACAGGAACAAATAAGTATGGATGGGTAATGTGCAGGGGTGCAGCAGGGCTACCACACTAGCTCTCTTCTCTAATTAACCAACCTGTGCGTTTCGTAACGTGGGGAGTTGGACCATCCTTCAGAAACATAACTAACCCTGCAAAATGCTGAGCCGTACAGCCTTTCTCTATCTGCCTCTGATGCTATTAGGGACAGGATAAATCCCCTTCGGACCGTGCGCATTTTCCTCAAGCATTCTTTTGATTAGCGTGAAACCAGACTGTCAAGTCGGCTGCATGGCAGAGGGAAAAAAATGAACAAAAAAAACGAAACAAGTCTTATACATCCTTAATCATCTTCCTCTGCGATACTTCAAACGGAGAGGCACACACGGCATTGGCGATGGCGTCTTGGAAGAGAATTCATCCATAACTTCAAATGCTGCAACAGTAAGCTGTATACAAATGGAAAGCTAAATAAAGAAATAACTCAGTGAGGTATTAAGCTGATAAGAGACGAAAAATAGGCCTGTCTGCTTTAAGAGAGCGCCAGCAAGCACTGGTTGCAATTAGCTCAGCCAAGCAAGTCCGCCGCACCAACACGTAAACAAATGAAGGCAATCAATTCGATTGCGGGTTCTTCTTTACTCACTCATGTTGCTCCAGAACATATTGTGACTGATACCAGAACAGATACCATAAACTCTACAGCCCTGTTTTACTCCACAAAGCCTTTGTTCTTTAAGAGTAATTTTTTTAATTACCCCCAGCAGAGGTGCCAATTAGGAATTTAAACTCAGTTAAGGGTTACTGTGGAGTTTGCATTGAAGTCATACTGTATTATGGTTCAGTTCAGACAGGATCCCCTGCTGTGAGTAAAGTAATTCTCTTGTAAGCACCATTGCATATTTGTCTGATTATCCTCTCTCTGGCGGTGTGATGGGAGTTCCATAGCCTACTGGGAGTTCCATAGCCTACGCCTCAGCACAGTAAAGAGCAAACATTCACATGGCTAACGGCTATATGTCCACATCTACAATTGGATAATAAGGTCAAGCACACTCTACTCTGCATCATTTGCTGCCTAGAGGTTCGATGTAGAATGAGTAAGAATGAGCAATATATGCCTACGCTTTTTCAGGCAATCATTCACACTTAGCTTAATCGTTCATTGACATGGACCTTGGTCATTTATGCCTCTGCAATATACAGAAATTGAGATTCATGAGTGAGTTTTAATTGCAAACCAAAAGTAAGTTGATTCCCCAGTTCCTTGGGTTATATTGAGGTTAAATAGACGAGAGGCTTGGTGTGAAGACTTGGGGGAATTGCTCTGCTTTTCATTCTCTGACATTTGAGGCATTAGCCTCAGAAGTGCAGAGCCCTGTTGGGTTGAACAACAAAGAGAACAGTCTAGTACCAGTGCAGCGGTGTTCTATAGTCACCTCCCTTCAGCCCTCTTCTATCCCTTCTCTCCTCTCCTCCTGTCTCTTCTCTTCACTTATCTCTTCTCTCCCCCTCTCCTCTCCTCCGTCTCTTCTCTCCTCTCTTCACCTCTCCTCTCATCCTTACCATCCTCTCCTCTTCTCTCCTCATTTGTCATTCAAGGAATGTCCCTCTGGATGTTATTAAAGAAAGGAATTTTCTCAGAATACTCAAAAGTGGACAGAGATGTTATACAACCCTAGGTTACCGTTACCCATAACCTACCAGAAATGTGATGGGATCGAATAAGAAAGCTACGTGAAGGGAATGGAGAAAGTGTATACAATGGGCCAGAAATACAATCTCACCTTCCCTCTTCCTCTTATAAACCCTCCTCATATCATTACAACCAGTCTAACATTTTTGTTCTCAACAACATGAGTCATGACGGGCAAGACGGTGCTCTACTTTGCATGCGTTAGGAGGCGGTGAGCTCCAGGAGACAGATGCCATTTACTTTCCATTATGTGTGATTCATATATCTGCAAATTTATGGGGGGCATGAAGGGAGAAGTCAGGGGAATAATGGCCTGGAGACGAGCAGCATGAGATGGAGAAAGACACGGCCACTGCCATGTCTGGTGCAGAGGAATTGTCACTAGGATTATTGTCACTGAGATGTGACAAAGCAATCTGGTTCTGGGGAGGGTGGCTGGGGAGGGTTTGGTTCAGCAGCATGAGAAACAGTCCTCAACCTATGCCTGCAGTACATGACTTGAGTGTCAGTGCAGTGTTCTACAGTATAAAGGGCTATTGATGAATGGTATCCAATTTTCTGTCCAAAGTCAACTGATATCTACTGACTGATACTTGCGGTTCACCAATAGGTATGCGTCTGGCCTGGACCAGGAAGAAACAGCACACGAGCTGATTGTCAATGTTGTGGCTGACACTTCAACAGGATATCACCTTTTATTTGGTGCTCCATGAACGTTGATGTGTGTGACTGGAGGAAATATAAAGACTGATTGTGTTGTATTTCAGAACTCAGTAACACATCTTTATTTACATTTTAGTCATTTAGCAGATGCTCTTATCCAGAGCAATTAGGGTACAGCGCCTTGCTCAAGGGCACATTAACATATTTTACACCGAGTTGACTCAGCGACCTTTTGGTTACTGGCCCAACGCTTTAAACCACTAGGCTACCTGCCCCCTTGACTCTATGCTACTGCGTTTGTTTATGTTTTCTCTTTGGATCAATATCACGTAAATAACATGTTTATAGATCAGAGTCTTGTCTTTAGTGTGAGAAAGGAGAAACGTTTTTTTGATGAGAGCATGTTTTAGATTGTTTGTAATCTTTTAACAGATTTGTTAAAGAAACACAAGGCAAACAAACAATAGCACCAAACAAGGCTTGAATGAACAAATAACAAAATGATCAGGAGTCGAGGTCTGAAATGAAACAATCAAACTGGCATCACTATAGCAACAGGAACTTGATAATTGTGGGAAATTGGTGCTTTCCCTACCTTACAGTGCATTCGGAAAGTATTCAGACCTCTTGACTTTTTCCACATTTTGTTACGTTACAGCCTTATTATAAAATTAATAAAATTAATTGTTTTCCTCATCAATCTACACACAATACCCCATAATGATAGGTTTTTAGAAACTTTTGCAAATGTATTACAAAATAAAAGCAGAAACACCTTATTTACATAAATATTCAGACGCTTTGCTTTGAGACTCGAAATTGAGCTCAGGTGCATCCTATTTCCATTGATCATCCTTGAGATGTTTCTACAACTTGATTGGAGTCCCACCTGTGGTAAATTCAATTGATTGGACATGATTTGGAAAGAAACACCTGTCTATGTAAGGTCCCACAGTTGACAGTGCATGTCGGTGCAAAATATCAAGCCATGAGGTCGAAGGAATTGTCCGTAGAGCTCCGAGACAGGATTGAAGGTCCCCAAGAAGACAGTGGCCTCCATCATTCATAAATGGAAAGAAGTTTGGAACCACCAAGACTCTTACTAGAGCTGGCCACACGGCCAAACTGAGCAATCGGGGGAGAAGGGCCTTGGTCAGGGAGGTGACTAAGAACCCGATGGTCACTCTGACAGAGTGGAGATGGGAGAAACTTCAAGAAGGACAACCTCTCTGCATCACTCCACCAATCAGGCCTTTATGGTAGAGTGGCCAGACGGAAGCCACTCCTCAATAAAAGACACACCAAATGTCACGTCTGGAGTTAACCTGGAACCATCCCTACTGTGAAGCATGGTGGTGGCAGCATCATGCTGTGGGGATGTTTTTCAGAGGCAGGGGCTGGGAGACTAGTCAAGATTGATGGAAAAATGAACGGAGCAAAGTACAGAGAGATTCTTGATGAAAACCTGTTCCAGAGTGCTCAGGACCTCAGGCAAAGGTTCACCTTCCAAAAGGACAATGACCATAAGCACACAGCCACGGCAACGCAGGAGTGGCTTCGGGACAAGTCTCTGAATGTCCTTAAGTGGCCCAGCCAGAGCCCGGACTTAAACCCAATCGAACATCTCTGAAGAGACCTGAAAATAGCTGTGCAGCATTGCTCCCCATCCAACCTGACAGAGCTTGAGAGGATCTGCAGAGAAGAATGGGAGAAACTCCCAAAAGACAGATGTGCCAAGTTTGTAGCGTCATACCCAAGAAGATCACTGCCAAAGGTGCTTCAACAAAGTACTGAGTAAAGGGTCTGAATACTTATGTAAATGTGATTTTTCAGTATTTTTTTTCTACATTTGCAAAAATGTCTAAAAACCTGTTTTTGCTTTGTCGTTAGGGGGTATTGTGTGTAGATGGACGAGGAGAAAAACATATTTAATCAATTTTAGAATAAGGTTGCAACGTAACAAAATGTGGAAAAAGTGAAAGGGTCTGAATTCTTTCCGAATGCACTGTACATTTATCACTTGAACCTCAGCACATGATCTCAATGTAGCGTATGCCTTAATGACAGACCCTCATTTTATAGTTCTCCATTTAAAAATACATAAACATTGCAAAATGACACCTCTCTCTCATTGTGACTTTCACATTGCCCAGGGGTATGCCTTTGGGGCTTCTAAATTTGCACCAGAGCCTGATAATATGATGTCTATTTCTCTGCCCCTCTGTGTGAATGTGTTAGACAGGGAACAAGCTGTAGCCATGGACACTGGAGAGAGAAGTGTAAGGACTGAAACATATTGATCTGTTGATATTTACTGACAACCATTGTTATCAATATTAACATTTGCACAACAAATGGAAGTCAATAACTGTCTTGTTGTTTTATTTTGACATTTTGTGTTGGATTGTTCCACCACCTTTTGAGTAAAGACGGCGTACAGTGGGAATTGAATAGGCTATTGTTGATGTGAAACGATAATGTGAAAGCAAATGTTGGGTACATCCTCATGACTTACAGACTCCCAAATATAGGCTCTGTGTGTATCAATGGACTCAGAACATCTTATCACCCTAGTCAGTGAGGCTGAAGCAGCCATGCCAATAAAGCTCTTCGCCTGGTCACTTTGCCTGGTTAGCCAAGGTGCCAGCGGAGGTTATGGTCCTCTTTGCTCTTCGCCTGGTCACTTTGCCTGGTTAGCCATGGTGCCAGCGGAGGTTATGGTCCTCTTCGCTCTTCGCCTGGTCACTTTGCCTGGTCAGCCAAGGTGCCAGCGGAGGTTATGGTCCTCTTCGCTCTTCGCCTGGTCACTTTGCCTGGTCAGCCAAGGTGCCAGCGGAGGTTATGGTCCTCTTCGCTCTTCGCCTGGTCACTTTGCCTGGTTAGCCATGGTGCCAGCGGAGGTTATGGTCCTCTTCGCTCTTCGCCTGGTCACTTTGCCTGGTCAGCCAAGGTGCCAGCGGAGGTTATGGTCCTCTTCGCTCTTCGCCTGGTCACTTTGCCTGGTTAGCCAAGGTGCCAGCGGAGGTTATGGTCCTCTTCGCTCTTCGCCTGGTCACTTTGCCTGGTTAGCCATGGTGCCAGTGGAGGTTATGGTCCTCTTCGCTCTTCGCCTGGTCACTTTGCCTGGTTAGCCATGGTGCCAGCGGAGGTTATGGTCCTCTTCGCTCTTCGCCTGGTCACTTTGCCTGGTTAGCCATGGAGCCAGCGGAGGTTATGGTCCTCTTTGCTCTTCGCCTGGTCACTTTGCCTGGTTAGCCAAGGTGCCAGCGGAGGTTATGGTCCTCTTCGCTCTTCGCCTGGTCACTTTGCCTGGTTAGCCATGGTGCCAGCGGAGGTTATGGTCCTCTTCGCTCTTCGCCTGGTCACTTTGCCTGGTCAGCCAAGGTGCCAGCGGAGGTTATGGTCCTCTTCGCTCTTCGCCTGGTCACTTTGCCTGGTTAGCCATGGTGCCAGCGGAGGTTATGGTCCTCTTCGCTCTTCGCCTGGTCACTTTGCCTGGTCAGCCAAGGTGCCAGCGGAGGTTATGGTCCTCTTCAATTCAATGGTGCCTTCATGGGTATTTCATATTTCCAAAGCAAAAAACAGTAAATGTCTTCACTTCAAGGGGTATTTCATTAGTTGAGATGACTGGAATTCTTACAGACAGTGGCAGTAAGTAAATAAACACAAAGCTATGAAAGCCAGGGAAAGGCTGTATATTATATTGTTACAGAAAAGCAAAGTTGCATGAGCAGCGACAAGAGAGAGTGATAGCAGGAGAAAGAAAAGCTAAATTATATGCATGAGATAATTACAGCTTCGTAACTGAATAGCTGAATAGAGAAAATGTGCTCCCATCTGAATGAGGGCTCACAGCTGGAGAGAGGGCGAGAGCCGTCCTCTGTGTGGGAAAAGCGGCCCCCTTTCTGCCCCCCGATTGTACATATTGTTCACACTAGTCTATTTAAAAATGCTGGCTTTTCAGAAAAAATATTGAAAAAGGGGCCCCCGGCCCCCGGCCCCCAGCCCCACATTCTGTTATGCTGTTCCGAGGCTTGATTATACAGTGGAGCAGATTGAGTGTAGCGCCTGTATGCCTCTTGGAGGACAGATCATTTCTGGTGCATTTCTGGTTGTTTGCTGTCCAGCAGCCAAGCATAGCTGACAGAATGTGATTCCTCATTGACTGCTGGACTCTGCTGTGCTTGTGGCCATCACTCTTTGAGCTGGCCAGTGGTGAGCCTTTCAGAACCGTTTTGTGTCAAACGCTCTTTATTGGTCCTGTAAAAGGCTGCATCCTCCATTCCGGCTGTCCTCTGGATCAGTGCCATCCTCTGCACGCGTCGAGCATAATGCCTTGTGATGATTTCCTTAACTAGGCCATTTATCAGATTGTATTTGTCATCACTTTCTCTCTCCCGCTCGTCAAGACAATGGTGTGTGTGTGGATAAGCTTTCCGCCTGAGAGGAGTGACAGTGACAGGCATCGTTCATCTGTCTGAGGGCATTTGTAAAAGTCACAGCGCTGAGGGCCAGTCATGACTAGGAGAGAGAGAGAAAGACGGAGAGAAAGACAGACAGCGAGATAGGGAGCGAGAGAATAGGAGGTGAGTCCAAGCAATGTGTGTTGTGTCATAGAGATGCATAATGGATAATGTACACTGAGTACACAAAATAGTATACTACATATTGAGTTGCAACCACCAGCCATTCCAGTCCCATGCATTTCCCCATATGCTGATTAATGCTTCATTATGCTGACTTAGAGCAGAGAGCTTTGTTTATGAGATATGCTAACTGTACGCTCAAAGAAATTAATCAATATCTCAAATTCCATAACAATTTGAAAAATTTTGAGCATAGACCCATTTCTGCAACAACAATCACTTATTGTAAGCAAGCTAGTTACGGTGCCTCCTAAAGACGTGATTGACATCTGGAGAAGATGTTACGCGGGGTGGAGCAGGTGAACCCAAGTCCAGACAGACGAGGAGTAAGCAGGTCCGGAATCCAAGGAAGCAGTAGAGCGGGGGTCAAGGGCAAAGGAAGCAGGACTGACGAGACGAGGGACTGGCGACAGGGACCAGAGTCAGAGAGGACGGAATTGTAGCGGAGAGAAAAGCAGCGTCAGGCTAGGAAAAACAGGTACCACAGGATAATAAGATCTATGCAGGAACAAACGGCTAGACGTGCAGACTGACTGAGCAGAGGCTACGATCTGGTAGGGAAGTGGCAGGGCTGAGTATTTGTAGAGGACTTGATTACGGAACAGGTTGCAGCTGGTGGGGATCTGCTCTGACTCCAGCACACCTGTCTCTGCCCACACAATCAGATACACCCACACAGAGAGAAGAAGAGGGAGAGAGCACTGGGGGAGTGACAACAGATTAGGGAGACACAGGATGGGAAGTAGAGGGCGTGGCAGGGACAGATGTAACAGAAGAGGGTAGCTATCAGCTGATCATTGGTGTTGATGATTGATGTAACTCTGCTAGTTAGTTAGTTTTTATTGAACTATCCACTTTATCGTTTACCGTACTGTGAAACAGAATACTGGTGTACTTCAAGGCTACTTGATGGCCGGGCCCAGGTTTTAAGTTCGATCTCTCATGAGGTTGTTTGTTTATCAGCTTCCTTTAAATGGTGCGTTTAAAAGGAAACATGTTACACCATACTATCTCTCTGTTGAGGTTTTTAGATGGACTAGGGAGAAATTATACAGAACAGAGACCATTATGGTGCCGTGAGAGAAGAGAATTCTCACTGAGCATATCATATCAACCTCACTGAGCATATCATATTGCCGTCAACCTCTCTCTCTCTCTCTCTCTCTCTCTCTCTCTCTCTCTCTCTCTCTCTCTCTCTCTCTCTCTCTCCCCTTTTCTCCCTCTCTCCCTCTCTCTCTCTTTCTCTCTCTCTGCTGCGATAAGGGTCTTTATTGTCAGTGCTGACGGCCAGTAAAGCTAAACATCTCCCTCTGCTTGTAATACAACCTGGCCCCAGGACTCTATCTCTTTCATGCTCGCATCATCTCTGCTATTGTTTGGAATTGAGTTTTCAGTGCCGCAATGAGCTGAGGTCTGTCAATTATTGTTTGGCTGTTTAGCATTGGGCAACGGTGGACTCTGTTACTGGCTCATCATATAGGGCCTGGGGTTGCCATGGAGACCCACTGTGGTTTGGCTAGAGAATGTGCATTCTCTATTGTTTCTTGTCCCAATAGGGCCACCATCACTCACCTTATTGAAGTAATGAAGAGTTGGATGGAGTTGCCCCAAGACACTGATTTTAGGTTGTTTATTTTTTTACTTAGTGGTTGACGTGATGACTTGCAGAGGGTAAGTTGTTGATAGATCTGTGCCCAAGGGCAGCGTGAACCAGGAGAATTGAAGTGACATGCTCATAGCTCATTAGCTTTGATGGTGGTCTGTGTCAGGGTAGGCGTGCAGCAAACACACACGCAGGGACGCACGAGCCAAGCACAGCATTAGAATCCTGTTGTTCATTTTTGTATCTTCTCCTTTATCTATTTAAATGTCTACCAAGTGACATAGACAAATTGTCTGTGTGAGGGGAGTGACTATTGAATATGTTGAGATGCTATTCAGTTGAGATGCTATTCAAAACTCCAAGATCCAAGATGGCATAGCGGTCGGACGTGTGTTTGTCTTGTCCCGTGTATATAGTTCTCTTCATTTTTTCCCCCGTATATATTTTCATCTCACTTTCCATCTACGAACTAAATATACTTTCCTGCAACCCGCCTCACCCAATGTGGTACGGATCTGCTATTTTTATACTTCATAACTGGAACCTCCATCAGAGGCTAGCCAGCTAACTAGCTACTAGCTAGTAGTCATTGATAGCCACTGCTAGCGGTCTTCACCTTGAACTCGGACACCAGCCAGCTTTAGCTCGGTCAATACTTGCCAGTCTGCACAGCGCGATATCAACCCAGAGCATATCGAACTGCTTTTCTCTACCACATCACCGGATTCCTGCCGCAAGTTCTCGACCATTACACCGGATCATCGCAGCTAGCTAGCTGCAACCGAGTGGCAATTGCTGGCTAATGTCCCTAAGCAAGCACCAGTTAGCCTTGAGCTAGCTTCGAGCTAGGACCATCTCCCGGCTAGCCGATGAATGTATACCAGCTAACTCCTGGGCTACAATACCTCTTTGCCATTTGGCCTGGACCCTTTATTGTTGACACCGAGCCCCGCCGATCCATCATGTTTGGTCTGCCGACGTAATCGTCCGATGTGGCTTCAACAGGCTTTTCCGTTGCGATGTCGCCGAAGACCCATCTGTTAGCCCCGTCCCGCTATCTTTCTGAACGCCGTGTCTCCCGCTCGCCTAGCGTAATAGCAACTACCGAACGGCTCCCTGACTCACCTATTGCTGCTCACTAGACCCTATGATCACTCGACTATACAGCTGATGCCTGCTGGACTGTTCACTAACACGGTACCTCATGTTGTTTATCTGTCGGCCCCAGCCTCAAACTCAGGTCCTGTGTGGACCTAACTGACCCTCTCTGCCCATTCATCGCCATTTACCTGTTGTTGTATTAGCTCTCCCGATCAACACCTGTGATTGCTTTATGCCTCTCTCTAATGTCAATATGCCTTGTCTACTGCTGTTTCGGTGAGTTCTTATTGTTTTATTTCACTGTAGAGCCCCCAGTCTCGCTCAACATGCCTTAGATAGTTATTTTGTCCCACCCACCACACATGCAGAGACCTCACCTGGCTTAACTGGTGCCTCCAGAGATGCAACCTCTCTCATCGTCACTCAATGCCTAGGTTTACCTCCACTTTACACACACCCTACCATACCCTTGTCTGAACATTATGCCCTGAATCTATTCTACCACGCCCAGAAATCTGCTCCTTTTATTCTCTGTTCCCAACGCACTAGACGACCAGTTCTTATAGCCTTTAGCCATACCCTTATCCTACTCCTCCTCTGTTCCTCTGGTGATGTAGAGGTTAACCCAGGCCCTGTATCCCCCAGTACTACACCTATTACCGAGGCGCTCTCATTTGTTGACTTCTGTAACTGTAAAAGCCTTGGTTTCATGCATGTTAACATCAGAAGCCTTCTCCCTAAGTTTGTTTTATTCACTGCTTAGCACACTCAGCCAACCCTGATGTCCTAGCCATGTCTGAATCCTGACTTAGGAAGGCCACCAAAAAGTATTACATTTCCATCCCCAGCAACATTTTCCGTCAAGATAGAACTGCCAAAAGGGGCGGAGTTGCAATCTACTGCAGAGATAGTCTGTAGAGTTCTGTCATACTATCCAGGTCTATGCCCAAACAGTTCGAGCTTCTACTTTTAAAAATCCACCTTTCCAGAAATAAGTCTCTCACTGTTGCTGCTTGTTATAGACCCCCCTCAGCCCCCAGCTGTGCCCTGGACACCATATGTGAATTGATTGCCCCCCATCTATCTTCAGAGTTCGTACTGTTAGGTGACATAAACTGGGATATGCTTAACACCCCGGCCGTCCTACAATCTAAGCTAGATGACCTCAATCTCACACAAATTATCAAGGAACCTACCAGGTACAACCCTAAATCCGTAAATATGGGCAACCTCATAGATATCTTCCTGACCAACTTGCCCTCTAAATACACCTCTGCTGTCTTCAACCAGGATCTCAGCGATCAATGCCTCATTGCCTGCCTCCGTAATTGGTCCACTGTCAAACGACCACCCCTCATCACTGTCAAACGCTCCCTAAAACACTTCTGCGAGCAGGCCTTTCTAATCGACCTGGCCCGGGTATCCTGGAAGGATATTGACCTCATCTCGTCAGTAGAGGACGCCTGGTTGTTCTTTAAAAGTGCTTTCCTCACCATCTTAAATAAGCATGCCTCATTCAAAAAATTTAAAACTAAGAACAGATATAGCCCTTGGTTCACACAAGACTTAATTGCCCTTGACCAGCACAAAAACATCCTGTGGCGTACTGCATTAGCATCGAATAGCCCTCGTGATATGCAGCTTTTCAGGGAAGTCAGGAACCGAAACACACAGTCAGTTAGGAAAACAAAGGCTAGCTTTTCAAACAGAAATTTGTATTCTGTAGCACTAATTCCAAAATGTTTTGGAACACTGTAAAGTCAATGGAGAATAAGATCACCTCCTCCCAGCTGCCCACTGCACTGAGGCTAGGAAACACTGTCACAACCGATAAATCTACAATAATCGATAATTTCAAGAAGCATTTCTCTACAGCTGGCCATGCTTTCCACCTGGCTACCCCTACCCCGGCCAACAGCTCTGCACCCCCCGCAGCAACTTTCCCAAGCCCCCCCCTCACTTCTCCTTCACCCAAATCCAGATAGCTGATATTCTGAAAGAGCTGCAAAATCTGGACCTCTACAAGTCAGCTGGGCTAGACAATCTGGACCCTCTTTTTCTGAAATGATCTGCCGAAATTGTTGCAATGTCACGCTCTGACCTTAGATATCTATGTTTTCTTTATATTTTGGTTAGGTCAGGGTGTGACGAGGGTGGGTACGCTAGTTTTTGTATTGTCTAGGGGTTTTGTATTGTCTAGGTTTTTGTAAGTCTAGGGTATGTAGGTCTAGGTGATGTGTATGTTTATGGTGGCCTGCTATGGTTCCCAATCTGAGGCAGCTGTTTATCGTTGTCTCTGATTGGGGATCATATTTAGGTAGCCATTTTCCCTTTTGTGTTGGTGGGTTCTTGTCTATGTGTAGTTGCCTGTCAGCACTCATTTGTATAGCTTCACGGTTCATTTTGTTATTTGTTAGTTTTGTTCAGTGTTCATTCTTATAATAAAGAAGAATGTACGCATACCGCGCTACGCCTTGGTCTCTTCCTTTTGACGACCGTGACATACAACCCCTATTACTAGCCTGTTCAACCTCTCTTTCGTATTGTCTGAGATCCCTAAAGATTGGAAAGCTGCACCGGTCATCCCCCTCTTCACTGGGGGAGACACTCTAGACCCAAACTGTTACAGACCCATATCTATCCTGCCCTGCCTTTCTAACGTCTTTGAAAGCCAAGTTAACAAACAGATCACCGACCATTGCGAATCCCACCGTACCTTCTCCACTATGCAGTCTGGTTTCCGAGCTGGTCATGGGTGCACCTCAGCCACGCTCAAGGTCATAAACGATATCATAACCGCCATCGATAAAAGACTGTACTGTGCAGCGGTCTTCATCGACCTGGCCAAGGCTTTCGACTCTGTCAATCACCGCATTGTTTTCGGCAGACTCAATAGCCTTGGTTTCTCAAATGACTGCCTCGCCTCGTTCACCAACTACTTCTCAGATAGAGTTCAGTGTATCAAATTGGAGGGCCTGTTGTCCAGATATCTGGCAGTCTCTATGGGGGTGCCACAGGGTTCAATTCTCGGGCTGACTCTATATGTATCAATGATGTCGCTCTTGCTTCTGGTAATTCTCTGATCCACCTCTACGCAGACTACGCCATTCTGTATACATCTGGCCCTTCTTTGGACACTGTGTTAAACTTTTTAGGGATAGAACCCTCCAAAAAAATGTTTTGCCTAAATGATATACCCAAATCTAACTGCCTGTAGCTCAGGCCCTGAAGCAAGGATATGCATATTCTTGGTACCATTTGAAAGGAAACACTGAAGTTTGTGGAAATGTGAATTGAATGTTGGAGAATATAAGACAATCGATCTGGTAGAAGAAAATACAAAGAAAAAAAAAACATTTTTTTTTCTACCACCATCTTTGAAATGCAACAGAAAGGTCCCACATCACTCTGGTTGTAATTCCGATGGTACCCACAAGGTGGAAGCAGTGTATGTGCAAAGTTTCAGATGGATAACTTGAAGTATGAACTAACTATGTGACTTTTAGTGTGAAGTCACCCATGTACATTTGGGCAAATCGTGAAGGAGACATTTATATTCACGTCACATTTTTCTGCAAGAATACCGTCAAATCTGTATACTCGGGCTTTGATTTAGCTTTTGCAGTATTAGTAGCCATATTATAAATTCAACATTTGCAAAACACCCAGTTTTCATAACATCATAACTCTCCATATTCTTATAATTTTTGTCCAAAAGGAAAAGGCTTGCTGTTGCACAAGGTTAGCAGCTACATTTTGCGACAGATACGGGGTTCCGATACTCCCATAAAGCCCAGCACATTGGCTATCTAGCTAGCTTTGTTTGAACCCGATTGGTGCTTATTTGACAAAGTTACAGTCGATCAAGTGAAGACCGCCCGGCGTGCCATGAAGGCGTTGCTCTCTGGCCAAACTTGGTGTCCTATAGGATATACTACACCCCTAATGATATAGTGAAGTTTGGTTACGTTCTAGCATCTCTGAGGAATAAATACAAACGTGATTTGACTGGTTGAAACAATGTTTAGGGTTAGATTTTCAGATTCCTTTCTTTGCAAATTGAACGAGTGGAAATGCAAAATTGATCGTGCATGCTATATGGACCTTTTTAGAATATGAAGAAAAAAAATAATCGAACAAAACAACCCTTCATGTTATCTCTGGGACCGTTTGGATGATAAATCAGAGCAAGATTTCAGAATGTAAGTACACATTTCACCTTCAGAGGTGAATTTAACAAACCTATCGCGGTGAAAAAACAGTTTTGTTGTTAGGAGCTCTCCTCAAACAATAGCAAGGCATTTTTTCGCAGAAATAGCTACTGTAAATTGGACAGTGCAGTTATATTAACAAGAATTTAAGCTTTTAGCCGATATAAGACAATTATATGTACCTACATTTGTTGTTTCTCTAAAATCTGCGATCGTGACACAGGGCGCTGTGTGATTTACAACTGTCCCGTTGACATGACGCCTATCCCTATTATTAACAAACCTCCAAACGAGCTTCAATGCCATACAACACTCCTTCTGTGGCCTTCAACTGCTCTTAAATGCTAGTAAAACTAAATGCATGCTCTTCAACCGATTGCTGCCCGCACCCACCCGCCAGACTAGCATCACTACTCTGGACGGTTCTGACTTAGAATATGTGGACAACTACAAATACCTAGGTGTCTGGTTTGACTGTAAACTCTCCTTCCAGACTCACATTAAGCACCTCCAATCCAAATTAAATCGAGAATCGGCTTCCTATTTCGCAACAAAGCCTCCTTCACTCATGCTGCCAAACATACCCTCGTAAAACTGACTATCCTACCGATCCTCGACTTCGGGGATGTCATTTACAAAATAGCCTCCAACACTCTACTCAGCAAATTGGATGTAGTCTATCACAGTGCCATCCGTTTTGTCACCAAAGCCCCATATACTACCCACCACTGCGACCTGTATGCTCTCGTTGGCTGACCCTCGCTACATATTCGTCGCCAAACCCACTGGCTCCAGATCATCTATAATCTTTGCTAGGTAAAGCTCCGCCTTATCTCAGCTCACTGGTCACCATAGCAACACCCACCCGTAGCACGCACTCCAGCAGGTATATTTCACCGGTTACCCCAAAGCCAACACCTCTTTGGCCGCCTTTCCTTCCAGTTCTCTGCTGCAAATGACTGGGACGAATTGCAAAAATCACTGAAGATGGAGACTCATATCTCCCTCACTAACTTTAAGCACCAGCTGTCAGAGCAGCTTACCGATCACTGCACCTGTATATACAGTAGCTCATCTGTAATTAGCCCATCCAACTACCTCATCCCCGTCTGGGGCGGCAGGGTAGCCTAGTGGTTAGAGTGTTGGACTAGAAACTGAAAGGTTGCAAGTTCAAATCCCCCAGCTGACAAGGTACAATTCTGTCATTCTGCCTCTGAACAGGCTGTTAACCCACTGTTCCTAGGCTGTCATTGAAAATAAGAATTTGTTCTTAACTGACTTTCCTAGTAAAATAAATAAAAGCTATTGTTATTTATTTTTCTTGCTCTTTTGCACCCCAGTATCTCGACTTGCACATTCATCTTCTGCACATCTATCACTCCAGTGTTTAATTGCTATATTGTAATTATTTTGCCACTATGGCCTATTTATTGCCTTACCTCCCTTATCTTACCTCATTTGCACACACTGTATATAGACTTTTTCTATTGTATTATTGACTGTATGTTTGTTTACTCCATGTGTAACTCCGTGTTGTTGTTTGTGTCGCACTGCTTTGCTTTATCTTGGCCAGGTCGCAAGTTGTAAATGAGAACTTGTTCTCAACTAGCCTACCTGGTTAAATAAAGGTGAAATTAAATTAAATTTCAAAAAGAAGGAATATATTTTCTTTGATCACCAGTTCCATTGTTCTGCTTATAAGACAGAAGGGGAAGAACACGTTCTGTTATTATTTATTTGGGCGACGGGCTTCCTGCAGAGACGTAATCAGAAAGTTTTCACAATATTTTTATCATTGTTAAACAAGGCCAAGGTAATTGCTGGTGCCCGAAACAAAAAGTTTGGGCTCGGAGAGTTTGTATTTTTTATGAAATGCGGCCATGACATGGAATTTCCATTAGCCAATGACTGTTCTCTTTGTAATGTCAGAAGCCTCTCATTCCCTCGGGGCTGCTAGTGCATATTAAACCACAAATCAAATGTCTGAGTCAGGTTTGATCAATTAAAAACACATGCAGAGAATGCTGTGAGAAAACTACTGACCATTCTCCTTGTTAGAGTGTCTATCTAACGATTGACACGGGGCTGTTCTGTTCTGTGCTCCAGTTTGCCTATTTGTTTGTGAAGGCTGACTTAAAACAGTCATCTCCCCTAAGTGCAGTGTACACTTCTTTCCACGCTCGCCTTATTGACTCCGTTGTCAGAGTGAGTGCTTAGTTTGGAGAGATTTGCTTCGAGGTCCATGAGATGACAATAACACTGCTGCCCTCTCTATGAAGCAGGGTAATCGCCTCTCATCACCGCCTAGCACAAAACCACTTCTCCCTTGGAAAAAATATCTTCAAAACCAAACAAAAGCTGCTCTCATCATCGCTGACTGTGTCGAGCCGAATGTGTTTCTTGTTTATCTGGCAAGGGCCCGACTACAGGCCCGTTCCCTCCTCGACTTCTCCTCTCCTGGTCCTCTCCCCTTAATTTATTATGGATCACTAGCACCCACCTGAGAGGCTTAATTTCACCCTCATTTATAGCTTCTGGCTGCTGACTATCCTCTTTCCTCCGGCGCTCCATGGCCCCTGTGGCGCTCCCACAATGCCTGTCACCGAACCACCAGGCCGTCAAACCACCAACATTATCCCACGCTTTGTCTCCCCTCCCCTCCTCCCTCCATCCTTTCCACTCATTTTCACCCCCTGCGTAATTTAACCCACGCGCGCATCCCCAGTAATGGCGAGTGACCAAGTGTGGTTTGTTGATTGCCTCTAAGTGCTTGTGTCAGTCGTTTCTGGGTCAATGAGCTGCGGTTGCTGGACTGGTGCCAAGAACCCCCCACCCTTCACCACCACCCCCATCTACCCCAGACAGTAGCACTGTCCTCTCTCATCCTCTCTCCCTATGACTTCCTCTTATCGCCTCTCCTTTCTCCTCATTCATCCATTCTCTCCTCTCCCCTCTTCTCGATTCCTTTTTTCAGTTTCTCCTCTCCCTTTTCCATCCTCTTGTATTCTCTCCCCTCATATCATTCCTTCCTTTCTACTCACCTCTCTTCTCATCTCCCTCTCTTCTGGTACTTGATGAATGGATCAAGGGGAAGTATGGATGGAAATCAATCAGGACAGTTCTCCAAACAGTCACCTCTTATTCATATCCCTAACACAAGAGCCCAAACACACAGCCTCTATCCCTGACCCATCAACACAACACACCCTCAAAAGAAATAAGAGTCACTGCTATGACAATGGATTATAGTTCTCCCTCACTGTTATTCATAATTAATGCGGTCAGATCCATGTATGGTAGATTATATTCAGATTATTTGTGCTAAACTACTGAAAATAATCACGTTTCTAACCCACATCCACAATATCTCAGATATCAAGTAAAATCAATACAAGCTGAAGCGCTTCTTTTCATGCAAGATAAAGGAAGATGATTTGTGAGAATATCCATCATACTGTGAAAGAGTTAGTAACATTCTGAGTTTATCACTATTACTATTGTTGTTGTATAAATCTTCTTAAGGATCAGACCCTTTTTTTCAATTTCCGCCTAAAATGACATACCCAAATCTAACTGCCTGTAGCTCTGGACCTGAAGCAAGGATTTGCATATGCTTGGTACCATTTGAAAGGAAACACTTTGAAGTGTTTCCAGAGACAGCAGGGGTTCAAACTATAGTATCCAGTTCCTACATTTGAATATAAAAATGGATTTTATCAAACAAAACAATGCTACATTTTATCTCTGGGAACCTCAGGATGACAAATCAGAGCAAGATTACTGAATGTAAGTACATTATTTACCTTCAGAGGTGAATGTATCAAACCAGTTGCTGTGATAAAAGTGTTGTGTTGTTGTGCACTCTCCTCTAACAATAGCATGGATTGTTTTCACTGTAATAGCTACTGTTAATTGGACACTGCACTTTGATTAACAAGAATTGAAACTTTCTGTCCATGTCAGACATGTCTATGTACCGGAAAGTTGGCTGTTGTTTACAACGTCATTCTAGTCACATTAGCGCACGTTAGCAATAACCTTCCCGGTTTAGGGACACCTATCACGTAGACAATAATATCTTACAGTATCGGAAGCGATGATAAATTATCACAATATTGTGTTAATTAGTGGATCACTTATGCCGACTATAACTAATTGCAATTTGCATTGCATTATAAAACCTTCTATTAAATGCTTTTGGCTAAAATTGTATTTCATTTAATCAAAGGTCAGTCTATTAATATTGCAGTTGAAAGATTAACCAAACCAAGCAGAGTTTATGATTGATCATGGGAAATAGAAGAAAACAATAGTTTAAAGTGAATATGATATTACACAATCATACTAGAGAAGTGTAAAATGTCCACTATTTCTACAAAAACTTTGATAGAATGTTGTTTTTCCCGGGAGACATTTCTTATTCTGGTTTTGAGATCAATGGGCTCAGGCTTTGGCCTTTCTGTCTGTCAGTGCTGTACATCATATCTGATAGCAGCCTACTCAGGGGAATGAAGGATCATTGGGCAGATAGGAGCAGAACACCAGTAATGCCATAACAGAGGTCAGCATGGGCGTCTGAATGGCTGCTGACCTTATATTGCATATCTTATCATCTCATATTCTGCTCATCCTGAATGATGTAGAATAATAGAAACTGTCAATTTGCATCAAAACTACTATAAGAGCTTCAATCACCAGCTTGCCAGCACAAAATAAGTGAGTGTTCATAATAAATAAAATGCATTGTGTTGTGTGTTGGTATGTTTACTATATGTTCACTAAAGCAGTCGCACATATTCAAGATGAGTTTAGGAAGCTTTGCAAGGTTCAATGCTCCATTGTTGTCATGGGAGCCGACTTATTTGATTCTATGCCTGCAGAATGGTATCTGTTGTGAACAATAAAGCACAGCTCTATGCTTCTTATTATGCTATTTCCAATCCCCTACGGACTCAACTTGACTTAAAATCCTCCTGGGGGGAAGACATTCCTCCACTACTGTGACCGTTCCTGTGGGCCGTCAGGGGTGGCTGGACCGTTTCTCTCTAAGCTACATCCTCTGGGACTAATCTCTCCCAGTCTACAGACTGTGTGTGTGTTGGCTGATTAAGGTATTAACAGTAATGAACATCAAGGAGAGAGAAGAGCCTCTGCTAGGCTGTGCTGCTGTGCTTAGCCAGCCCAGATCACATAAACAGACGGACTGTTATATGGTGGTGGCTAGATAAACACATGTGCCCCCCTCTATATAAGACATGGATCAATATAAGCAGCCATGTGTTGACTCGTTCTGATTGCCTCCTAGTCTCTCCTTGCATGCCTGCCTGCCTACCAGTGATGGCTTGGTGAAGGCTGGAGAGGAGTTCAGTGTCTGGCCAGTGTGTGCGGCATTAGGCATCAGGCAGGCGGCCTTGGCTTTTGAAGTATCTGGCTGTGAAGTGATCTGATAAGCTGGAGCTGAGGGTGCTGGAGTGCTTTTAGGTTCAAAGCCACTGAAGAGAGAGCCTGCTACAACATGCAGGCAAGGACCCTTTCAGACAAAAGGGAACCTCAATCTTGAGCGCTGTGCCCCAAACAGACATTGTAATGTCACAATGTCACCCCTATCTGGAAGTCAAATTGGACCATTACACACATTTGCTTTGATGATGAAACCTTGAGTGTCACACTGATAGGATTCACAAATATAGTATCAGCATGAGACTGTGATAGCTAATAATTAAGCATCTGCAAATGTAGTTGGAGCAGAAAGGAAATGTCAAAGTTGACAGCCCCTTTGTTGTCCTGTAAATGCCACTGGAAATTGATTGGTAACGTTTGCTTTAAATGCATGTCATATTCTATTGAATACAAAGAGCTATGTTTTAAGTAAAGATAAAGGCAGTTATTAGAAAAAAGAACATAAATTAAAATAAGCTCCAACACATGCACTAGGGTTTGAATCAATCATATGATGAGTGTTGTTTGAGTACAGCAGTCCATGTAGCAGCTGTTATAGCTGTAAGCGTTGGAAAACCTATAGTCCACAGGTCAAGCAATGCTCTTGGTGCTGATAGGAAAGCTCTGAACAACAAACCCATGAAGCTTGGTAACTAACTGTTCAGCACCATGGATAGCTACGTCATTCTAAGGACTGAAAGGATCTACCTTTTGACTGTGTAGCGCAGTGTCAAGTCCTACAATTTGCCAGGTTGGAAAGTAGCCCTGAAACTCTCAACACCAGCATTATTGTTTAGAATAGGTTCACTGTCCAATTTATCACAAAGAGATTTTCTGAAATCCCCATTTCTACACGCCAAGAACAAACCACGAATAAGCCTCGTGCTCGAATACATTTTAAATCGAAATTTTCAAAAGGCACTCTGCAGATTTTTTTTCTTATTTAAATTAACAAGCAATCCTGAAAGTGTATGGTGGGTTGTGAATTAGTAGGGCGAGTTAATCTTCCCTGCGCAGCACGGTGGCATCTCGGAGGGGATCATTATTCTCGGTGTGGTAAAGCGGGGTGTTGAGAGGCTCTCTGGTGCTGTCTGTCTACTGGAAACAGGTCCTAATGATTTCTGGAGACTTCAACAAGGCTACACTATAATATAAGCTAATGTATAAGAGTGTAATAAGTCATGACGTTTGCGTTAATTGCAATTAGTTTAATGTTTTGGCTGGTGACACATCTGTCTATACAATACATGTTCTATTGTTTTAACTCTGCATTTTGAGACCTGTCTTAGTTGTTGACGAGTTTTAGTGGTAGATAGGTGTTAATGAAGTGTTATTTGGAGCAGTGACAAGCCTGCCTGTGACCTCAAACGTGTTTCTAAGACTATAATTAATGTTGAAGCTACTTCAAAAACAAGAGTTGGCCTAATTGTTATTAATCTAAGGTTTCAGCATTAATGAGTTATACCTCTAACTTTCTTACTCTGCGAGGTCATTGTGAATTTACAATACAAGGTAACATTATCCCCAAGGCTATAAATCGTGGCGCTCAAAACAGACAAACGGGATTATACAGTAACAGTGCAGATGTGCCAAATTATGTCTCTACCCCATAGGACGCCCCTCTCCCCACACTCCCCACACACCCTCAACGCCCACGGGGCCACCACATCCATCATACCCCCCCCCCCCCCCCCCCCACCTCCCCTTCGCTGATTTGAATAGCGGGACTCTGCAGAGAGTATCTGCGCTCTTTTGTTCAGTAGCACTTGGCTGCCGGGGAGGTGAGAATCGTTGTAGCTCTTCTCATCACGTTTCGTCTGTCTCACTTCTCTTTGCGCAATAGGACGGACACCAGATACTCCGTTTTTGTGTTTTGGACCTCTCCAAAACGCGATTCGTTATTTTTTCCAACTCTTTATACGGTTTTGGTGCGCTCGATGGCTCGCACTGCTGACTGTGGCTCGTGACTAACAGAACAACTGCACGGAATCAGACCAACGTTACTCTGAGGCGGCATCGCTCTACATTCCTGAGGACTTGACAGAGACACCAGAGCGGCTCACGGTCATCTCCTCCTAAAAGGTTAGAACAATGTGTATTAGCCTATTCCAGTATATTACATTACGATTTGTCTTTTTGGCGTCGCTTAATATGAAGCTTGAGAAATCGGTATCTTGGGTATTCGTTATTAATAAGGAGTAGGCTATATTCTGTCTTCACGAAGACAAAGCAAGGTATTTGTAAATAAACTACCACTTAAATAAATACAAATAGTCTATGCATGCGTTGAAGAGACTTCAGTATTTCGTTTTCCATGTGAGCATTGACATACTGTATCACTGTATAGTTTATTAGTTTATTACACTCTTGTTTCCAAACCTTTTATTTGATGCCTTTATTCTGGTCGAGTCTTGAATAACACATTTTGTATGAATTTCAGTTGTAATTTTATTCTGAAAAGTTTTTGCTCTGTTTTTACGTGCTTTAACCCTTTTTTAACCTTGCTATAACATATGTAGAATCCTTGCTGATACTACAATTAGCTACTCTTAGCTAAGAGGAAAAGTGCGTGCTTGACATCCGAATGACATCTGAAGAATGATACTTGTTTGTCCTCTTATGACCTGATCTAACTGTTATCATGTGTGATTCAATAATGTTTCACTGCTTTACGTGATGTTGTGGTCTGCAAAGTAACAACCATCAACCCGGCAGGGGTGCGACAGAAAATGTGTTCATGTGTTTAATGTGGGGGAATGTTTTAATAGCCTATCGGCTCTGTTTTAAAGCCACTTAATTTTTGACGAAACAATTAGAAGGATATCGGCCTTGGCGAAACCAACATCATGAGCATCTTAGTGTACCGGCGGTGTACCGCCGGTGTACCGGCGCCGGAAGTGAGAGATGGCCGCCTCGCTTCGCGTTCCTTGGAAAATATGCAGTATTTTGTTCTTTTATGTGTTATTTCTTACATCGGTACCCCAGGTAATCTTAGGTTTCATTACATACAGTCGGGAGGAACTACTGAATATACGATTAACGTCAACTCATCATCGTTCCTACCAGGAATATGACTTTCCCGAAACGGATCCAGTGTTTTGCCTTCCACCCAATACAATGGATCTGATCCCAGCCGGCGACCCTGTGCGACGCCGAAAAAGGGGCAAACGAGGCGGTCTCGTGGTCAGGCTTCGGAGACGGGCACATCGCGCTCCACTCCCTAGCATACTACTCGCCAATGTCCAGTCTCTTGACAATAAGGTTGATGAAATCCGAGCACGGGTAGCATTCCAGAGAGACATCAGGGATTGCAACGTGCTCTGCTTCACGGAAACATGGCTAACTCAAGGGACGCTAACGGAGTCGGTGCAGCCAGCTGGTTTCTTCATGCATCGCGCCGACAGAAACAAACATCTTTCCGGTAAGAAGAGGGGCGGGGGGGTATGCCTTATGATTAACGAGAAGTGGTGTGATCATCATAACAACACACAGGAACTCAAGTCATTCTGTTCGCCTGATCTAGAACTCCTCACAATCAAATGTCGACCGCATTATCTACCAAGGGAATTCTCTTCAATCATAATCACAGCCGTATATATTCCCCCCCAAGCAGACACATCGATGGCCCTGAACGAACTTTATCTGACTCTTTGTAAACTGGAAACCACACACCCTGAGGCTGCATTCATCGTAGCTGGGGATTTTAACAAGGCTAATCTAAAAACAAAACTCCCTAAATTCTATCAGCATATCGATTGTGCTACCAGGGCTGGAAAAACCCTAGATCATTGTTATACTAATTTCCGCGACGCATATAAGGCCCTCCCCCGCCCCCCTTTCGGAAAAGCTGACCACGACTCCATTTTGTTGATTCCAGCCTACAAACAGAAACTCAAACAACAAGCTCCCGCGCTCAGGTCTGTTCAACGCTGGTCCGACCAATCTGAATCCACGCTTCAAGACTGCTTCGATCACGCGGATTGGAATATGTTCCGCATCGCGTCCAACAACAATATTGACGAATATGCTGATTCGGTGAGCGAGTTCATTAGGAAGTGCATTGACGATGTCGTACCCACAGCAACGATTAAAACATTCCCAAACCAGAAACCGTGGATTGACGGCAGCATTCGCGTGAAACTGAAAGCGCGAACCACTGCTTTTAACCAGGGCAAGGTGACCGGAAGCATGACCGAATACAAACAGTGTAGCTATTCTCTCCGCAAGGCAATCAAACAGGCTAAGTCCCAGTACAGAGACAAAATCGAGTCGCAATTCAACAGCTCAGACACAAGAGGTATGTGGCAGGGTCTACAGTCAATCACGGATTACAAAAAGAAAACCAGCCCCGTCGCGGACCAGGATGTCTTGCTCCCAGACAGGCTAAACAACTTTTTTGCCCGCTTTGAGGACAATACAGTGCCACTGACACGGCCCCCTACCAAAACCTGCGGGCTCTCCTTCACTGCAGCCGAGGTGAGTAAAACATTTAAACGTGTTAACCCTCGCAAGGCTGCAGGCCCAGACGGCATTCCCAGCCGCGTCCTCAGAGCATGCGCAGACCAGCTGGCTGGTGTGTTTACGGACATATTCAATCAATCCTTATCCCAGTCTGCTGTTCCCACATGCTTCAAGAGGGCCACCATTGTTCCTGTTCCCAAGAAAGCTAAGGTAACTGAGCTAAACGACTACCGCCCCGTAGCACTCACTTCCGTCATCATGAAGTGCTTTGAGAGACTAGTCAAGGACCATATCACCTCCACCCTACCGGACACCCTAGACCCACTCCAATTTGCTTACCGACCCAATAGGTCCACAGACGACGCAATCGCAACCACACTGCACACTGCCCTAACCCATCTGGACAAGAGGAATACCCATGTGAGAATGCTGTTCATCGATTACAGCTCAGCATTCAACACCATAGTACCCTCCAAACTCGTCATCAAGCTCGAGACCCTGGGTCTCGACCCCGCCCTGTGCAACTGGGTCCTGGACTTCCTGACGGGCCGCCCCCAGGTGGTGAGGGTAGGTAACAACATCTCCACCCCGCTGATCCTCAACACTGGGGCCCCACAAGGGTGCGTTCTGAGCCCTCTCCTGTACTCCCTGTTCACCCACGACTGCGTGGCCATGCACGCCTCCAACTCAATCATCAAGTTTGCGGATGACACTACAGTGGTAGGCTTGATTACCAACAACGACGAGACGGCCTACAGGGAGGAGGTGAGGGCCCTCGGAGTGTGGTGTCAGGAAAATAACCTCACACTCAACGTCAACAAAACAAAGGAGATGATTGTGGACTTCAGGAAACAGCAGAGGGAGCACCCCCCTATCCACATCGACGGGTCAGTAGTGGAGAAGGTGGAAAGTTTTAAGTTCCTCGGTGTACACATCACGGACAAACTGAATTGGTCCACCCACACAGACAGCGTTGTGAAGAAGGCGCAGCAGCGCCTCTTCAACCTCAGGAGGCTGAAGAAATTCGGCTTGTCACCAAAAGCACTCACAAACTTCTACAGATGCACAATCGAGAGCATCCTGTCGGGCTGTATCACCGCCTGGTACGGCAACTGCTCCGCCCACAACCGTAAGGCTCTCCAGAGGGTAGTGAGGTCTGCAGAACGCATCACCGGGGGCAAACTACCTGCCCTCCAGGACACCTACACCACCCGATGTCACAGGAAGGCCATAAAGATCATCAAGGACAACAACCACCCAAGCCACTGCCTGTTCACCCCGCTATCATCCAGAAGGCGAGGTCAGTACAGGTGCATCAAAGCAGGGACCGAGAGACTGAAAAACAGCTTCTATCTCAAGGCCATCAGACTGTTAAACAGCCACCACTAACATTTAGCGGCCGCTGCCAACATACTGACTCAACTCCAGCCACTTTAAAAATGGGAATTGATGGAAATTATGTAAAAATGTACCACTAGCCACTTTAAACAATGCCACTTAATATAATGTTTACATACCCTACATTACCCATCTCATATGTATATACTGTACTCTATATTATCTACTGCATCTTGCCATCTTTATGTAATACATGTACCACTAGCCACTTTAAACTATGCCACTTTATGTTTACATACCCTACAGTACTCATCTCATATGTATATACCGTACTCTATACCATCTACTGCATCTGCCATGCCGTTCTGTACCACCACTCATTCATATATCTTTATGTACATATTCTTTATCCCTTTACACTTGTGTGTGTGTGTAAGGTAGTAGTTGTGGAATTGTTAGGTTAGATTACTTGTTGGTTATTACTGCATTGTCGGAACTAGAAGCACAAGCATTTCGCTACACTCGCATTAACATCTGCTAACCATGTGTATGTGACTAATAAAATTTGATTTGATTTGATTTGATTTGATTTGATCTGATCTGAGCGGCCTTGCTCCGTTTCTCAGGAAGAGTAGAGATTATAGTCTTCTGACGGAGGGAGGATGTATTGCATATGCTGTGAATTCAACAAGCAGCGAGCCCCTTCAATAAATCCTAAAGCAACGACAGCTACCTAACCGAGAGAGGGAACTCGAGACGTTATCTTTGATGGCACTCTGTCAAACATGGCATGTGTTTTTATACTTTTTTATACATGGCATGTGTTTTTATCTGCTGTCTGAAAAACGAACAACTCCCGCTCACGCTAATGAAAGTGCACGGTCAAATGCTGGTGGAGTATATTGCGTCAGTCTGCAATATATATGCCTTTGGATCGGACAATGATAGATGATGCTGCTGAACAGCGTACTGTACATGTGTATGTGTATTTTCATGTTCAGATGAGCCCCAGTGAAATATAGCACGGATTCCAACCAGCACTTCGTGAAATGATAATCTTTCTCTTTTATCTCCGCTCCACTTCTTTCTGTGCATGCATGTGTGTGAGTTTGCCGATTCCACCTGGGTAGAAACTGTTTTGCCCATCCATCCATGTGTGTGTGTGTGTGTGTGGCATTGCCAATACTCTGAGACAGGCGGGCTGATGGATGGGGAAACTATAAAGGTAGGCTTGGCTCACACGGCTGATGCATAGTGACATGGGGGAGATTTTAAAAAAAACGCCTCAACAGCTGCATGCTCATTATTTGAGCTTTTTTTCCCTTCACATGGTTGAGCAGTCATGTGTGTGTATGTGTGCATCTGGAAAAGTTGTCCCTCCTGTCACTGACCCGTGTTGGGGACCGTCAGGGTTCCCTAGCTGGCACCTGTGGAAACGGAACGCTCCCTAAACAAAGGTGATGAGTGCTAATCTTGTTAGTGGGAGAGCCCCCCCCCTCTCCTTCTCTATTAGCCTCTCTTTCCCTCTCCCTCTACCTTTCTCTCAGTCTTTCTCTCCAATGCTCTCTCTGTCTCTGTCTTTGTCTCTCCCCCTCTCTGTCCCCCTCCCCTCTCCCCCTCTCTCCCTTCTCTCTCTCTCAGTCTTTCTCTCTTTCTTCAGGTTCAAAGATGAGCTGGCTGACACCACTAAACTAATCTCAATAGAGGTCTTCTGTGGCACTGCCAATTTGGTTGCTGTTCTATTTTTCTTCTTTACACGAGGCACAATAGAGGCACAATATCCCATCAGATAGTTAGTTGCACACTGCTCCTCAATGGCTGTTTTCCAATGATACTGACAAGGGCCAAAAACAGCTCGGAAATGTTGTCATCACAAGTGGCTGAGAAACCGATTGGGGAGAATTCAGAGTATTTTCTGCTTTTGCATGGGTTGACTCGCAATGTCTTTCAATAATGTGCCTCTCTGCTCGGCTGCACACAGCTTAGCACCGACACTTGTAGGGAGCGACTTGAACGGCGATAATTCAATTTTGCACTTGAGTAGCATCCAAGCCAATGAAAGAAAGCATGGATTTTCGGAGGTTTCACTCATGTAGTAAATTAATATTCACTTAATTAAGCAGCCACTGTCTGTTGAATGAACAAAATCACTCCTGAAGTTTTTCAACAGAACTTGAGAAACTGCAGGGTATCCAGATGTCTGCAGATGGTTCAGATGGCCAATAGTGAAAGACAGTATTCCTGCTGAAAGCAATACCCCTTTCATACATGCAGTGCAAAATGGGGGGGATTATGTGCCTTCAGACACAGAGAGAGTCTAATTTAAAGACTTAGACAGCCCTGATCAAATTAAACAGTGCAAACGCTCACAGCATTCTGTGTGAGTGCGTGCATATGTGTGAGTTATTGTGTATCTGTGTGAGAGAGTGAGTGTGTCTGTGAGTGTGTTGTGTGCATATGTGCATGTGTGTTAGTGCGCGTGTGCATGCACGTGTGATTGTAAGTGTGTGTCTGCATGCTCATGCATGTGTGTGCATGTGTGTGCTTGTGTATGAATCCCACTGACTGAGGTCTGCTGTGGCTTTTTGCCAGTCTCTCCCTCTTATTGCCAGAATCCCAGGGACATTTTATCACCTTAATGAACCTGGTGTTTCTGCTTTGATTGACAGCTCAGGAGAATCTCAGGCTGTTCTGAAGCCTCTGGCCTGGCAGAGCAATACAGAGCAATACTGAGCTGTAGCAGGATGTAGGCTCTCATCTGGCATTAGCAATGCTTTGGCGTAAGCCACATTGGCTAACCACAGTGCCGGGCTGCAGTCACAGATGTGCCATTGGCTAACCGCATGCAGACAAAGGCGAGCAGCAGCTCTCAGCAGAAACAGCTTTTGAATATTCATCGGAGGAACAGACCACGAATGCATAATTCAATATGGGCATTTTGCCTATTAAACACCATAAATAATCAATGACATCTGGTAACAGTTTTTGTCTAATTTTTAATGGAGGGCACAAAGGGGCTACTTGGGGGTTGAATATCCTTTCACCCCTTCTTCTTTGTTGATCATTTTGTTTGGATGCATCCTTTGTTAGTAATATGGCTCAGGTGCCGAATGAAATGGTCTCTGTTGTCCAGGTTGGAATTGAATAGTGATTCAGACTCTGAAACCAATAAGGGAAGAATACTTGCTGTTTATTTCACCAATTTGCCAGTGGGTTCTTATCTGGAACATTTAATCCTCACACAGAGAGACCAACCTCCCCAGGGGCTCTGTAGTGTAGGAGGCTGCAGTTTTTTCGGTACTGGATAGCTCCAGGACCAATGCTGTCATTGTCACCGATGCTTCCTCAAGCACAGCAGAATCTGTTACTGCTAAATTAGACAAGAGTAGCTACAAAGCAATAGAGAGAGAGAGATGCTATAAGGTTGGAACACAGAATGAAACCACTCCAGACTCTCTCTTCCTCTCCACCCCCCTCTCATCTGCTTCTTCGTTACTGAAGGACATGACGTGTTTGTGGCACCGCGACAGATTGCTGGGCTCCCATCCCTGGTATGTCCTGCCATCTGACAGACCTGGATAAGCCTTTAAACAGAGAACACTTGTCAAGGTTACAGATGAGTGAGGCATTCTTTAATTTCTTCAGAACAACTAGTTGCCAGAGGAGCTGTATGTTTTGTGAGTGGGTTGAGTCGGGTTATGTTTTGATGTATGGGGAAAAACCTGGAGGTCTGAAACATATTTTTGAAGACTTAGAGAAGAAAAATAGAGACATAAAACAGAGAGACACAGAAGGAGAAACATAAGCTCTTCAAGCCCCCATTACAGAAAATGATTCCTGAGGCTCTCTGCCTGCCACCGTCCCCCTGACTGCAGGTATTTATGAAGCCCAGAGTCTGTCGGATAGCTATAAGAAGCCCAACTCTTATCATATATCTGCCTTGTCTGAGTCTGGGGGGAGACCAAGATGAATCGCGTCGGATTTCTGGAAGAATGGAAAGTAATGTAATTAATTTCATTCAAATCCCTCTCGGACCCCGGTTGTGGCGCCTCTGAATTTTTATTTGCAGCTTTGTGAATGCAATATGCCTGTTCACTATCGGCTTGTGCTGCTATTGATATTAGTTATTAGTTTGCAGGCGACAATGAGATTTCTCCCCCTTGTGTAATTCAGAGATGCTCATTAACATGTTAAAAAGATACTGAAAGCTTTATGCGGCTTGCCTTAGTGAATAATTTCTCTTAAATGTGGTGGCTTCAAAAAAGCAGTACGGGTGTTTTGTTCTGCATAGAACATTTAATTCAGTTTTCTTATTTCCCAGACAAAAATACAAATATTTCTCTGTGTGCCTTCCTGAAGGCAAAAGCTCAGAACCTCAGGTACAGTATCTAGATTTTTGGTTCTAATACAATATGCGCCATTATTATTTTCTAATTTCCAAGATACACACTGAGATCAGGCTGATTCTCTATATTGTGCTACTTGGTTATAGTGCCCTGTGGCAGTTTTCTGACCTGTATTCAAGTGGATTTAGTGTTTTTCAGTAATTGGTGGATTTGCAGCAAAGGTCAAAACCGAAAGGATTTTCCAATCGTTTCATTCTGAACAGAACTATAATTTTTTTGTTCAGTTCCATTGTTCTGACCAGAAAAATCTAGTTCTGAACCGGTTCGAATCCCAAAAACTTAACGGTTTATATCGTCCCTTTGTGTTCCTTTTTTAACCTCTGAAATATTTTTTTTGTACATTTAGGTCGACATTAAATTACTACACCAATCAATGCGGATAGAGCAGCTTGCTATGGAGCGGGCAAGCTATTTACATGCATTGGACAGAAGAGTGTAGGGCGTGAGATGCGACTGAAATTTTGCAGGTGGGGAGAGAGCGAGAGAGGGTGGAGGAGGAGGCTTGGCTTGAAGCACTGAGCATCTTGTTGTGACATGCATTATCATAATTTTAGGGGAGGCAGGTTTAGTAGCCTAGTGGTTAGAGCGTTGGGCCAGTAACCGAAAGGTTGCTAGATCATAATCCCAGAGTTGAAGGTAAAAATCTGTCGTTCTGCCCCTAAACAAGGCAGTTAACCCACTGTTCCTAGGCTGTCATTGTAAATAAGAATTTGTTCTTAACTGAATTGCGTAGTTAAATAAAAAAGTTATCTGAATTAGGCTGACAGAATTATACCTACGGAGGAGCGGCTTCTATGAAGGAACTTTGAATGTCTTTTAACTTCAGAAAGTTGGCTTAACTTTGGACCAGCTAGATAGCTAACAAGCTTGTGTGTGCAGAGTTAAAATAAAAATGTCTTACCTTTCTGTAGTTAATAAATCCTATGTGAAACGTCATAACTATAGTATCTTTATATAGCATTGAAAAGGTTAATCCCTTTTTCTCGAATTAAAATCTTTATCGCTCATTTCTGAATCATGCTGATAATGTCAGTAGGCTACTAGACTATGTTTTCGGAGGGGGAGGGTTCTACACACGGACACACACTGGCAAAGATTTCAGCTGGCAGGCAGGCAGACAATGGAATACGTTTTTGAGTGACAGAGTGAGGGCTTTGCATAGACGCTTTGTTTTGCGTTTTTCGTGGGACTGGAAAAAATTCCCGGAACGTAAAATAACTTTATTAACCGGTTCCCATGCTTTTAAACAGTATTGATCACTTTTGTTTGTGGTTCTGATTCTGTTCCTGGAAAAATGTCATTCTTTCCCGGTTTTCTGTTCTGTTCCCTGAACCGATTCCAACCCCTGATTTGCAGGCTCTGTAGGGGAAGTTACCTGTCTGATATCAACAAAGCATCTCCTGTAGTGAGGGGACACTGGAATCTGCTGAGCTGAACAGAATGAGCTACAGCAGTTTAGGCAGGCCAAGGTTAAAGCCCACTCTGTTACAGCTCCACACACACACACACACACACACACACACACACACACACACACACACACACACACACACACACACACACACACACACACACACACACACACACACACACACACACACACACACACACACACACACACACACACACACACAGTTCCAGGTGGTTAATGGCTGTCCTCTGGTGTGGCCAGGAGGGGCCTCCAGTCCTACTATGGTACTTCATCCACTCTATAACCTAGAGGGGGAAACTCAAACGAAAACTCCAGCCATTTGATTCAATGCTGAAGTCTCTCAATTCGATGATTTTATAGCAAGTCAAATGTCCCACCAATACACTTTTCAGTCGCTCTGCGGTCATTAATGAGAATGTCAATGCCCCACTGGAGTGGTTTTGCATGGAGGGAGTGAGACCCATTATTCTCCTTTAGATTTGTGAGATTCTCTGTTCAATTTACTTATTGATGAAAGTGAGTGCAGAAAAAAGATGGAGAGGAATAAAGAAAGAGAAAGAGAGAGAGAGAGATTTCTCCAGTCAGGGTTGTGTTTGAGAGCGAAGCTTGTTTCCTAAATGGAGGGTAAGACTTAATGTACCGGTAGGTACAGTACATACATTTTCCAATAGTTGTCATGTTAGTGATGGGAAAATTGCACTTTGAAAATGTAATTTCCTTTCACATTGCAACTGCTGTGTCTTGGCAACAAAGTACAAACAGGCACATATCAAAAGCTATTTGTTTGCTGCGTTGCCATTTCAAGAAAGAAACATCAGCAAGTCAGTAACCCAGAAGAACATTGATGTTGACTTTTTATAGACTAAAGAGACGAAATGTGTTTCACGCACGCACGCACGCACGCACGCACGCACACACACACACACACACACACACACACACACACACACACACACACACACACACACACACACTGGTCCTGATAATGTAGGAAAACACACACACACTGAGAAAAACTTACAAGAAAAACACTGTTTCTTTGTGTTGTCTCAGTGATGCATTTGCAACATTTTAGGCTCCGGGTTGTTAAACAATTAGCATTTAGCCGTGTTACACAGAATCTCTGCAGGCAACTTCTCCTAAGTGATTTGAATTGCTTTTCCATTTTGTTTGCCACATATACACTTAACTGGTGGGCTTGTAACCAATTCCCTTCTGTAATTAACTGTCATCCTACAGAATAAATAGAGGAGGAGCAATGCAGAAAGTAAGAGAGAGAGGCACTAAATACTTCAGTCCCGAGACGCGGCATGTTTCTGTTTGCAGTGATTTGCAAGGATAATGTTATTCTTGCAAGTGTAATCTGTTATCTAGCAGAGACTTGATAACAAAGTTTGTGTGTGCGTGTGTGTCCGTATGTGTTCGGGTGTCTGTGTGAGTGTGTGTCCGTATGTGTTCGGGTGTCTGTGTGAGTGTGTGTCCGTATGTGTTCGGGTGTCTGTGTGAGTGTGTGTCTGTATGTGTTCGGGTGTCTGTGTGAGTGTGTGTCCGTATGTGTTCGGGTGTCTGTGTAAGCGTGTGCATACTTGTGTCTGTATTTCACAAACGTGTGTATGTCAGCATCAGAATAAATATTGCCCCATGCCAACCCCTCCATGCCCCCACTCTCCCCACCCCCAGGCATTCCTCCCAGAGGGGTATCCCTGCGCCCCCCTACTCTCTCGTGTGTGTGTCCCAGTGAGCACGTCTCTCCCCTGGCAGGCCGTCTGTCTGGCATCATGGCCTTTGTCTCCTCAGCTGTAATTAACAGGCTTTAATGCCTTTCTGTATGTCTGCTGGAATCACCTCTGGTCAGCAGGGGCTGTCCAGGGGCCTTCTGATTAATCTGGCAGCTGCTCACATGCACGCACACACACTGTCGCGAAGCGTGGGGGCTGCCCCGATGGCACGCTCTCTGTTCAAATAGATTTGAGAGCTTTCCCAGTGATGGATGCCTCTTTTCTCTACACCACTATTAGCAGGGCTGTTAGTGCCTGGCTGTTGTCACAAGAACCACTAGAGCTACAGAACCAGACCAGTAGGAGCATTAAGGCAGCTCAAATTGATCCGACCAGCTAGAGAACTGTCCAATCCTCTAATGAAAATATCAGACGAGAGAGACAGGGTCTGGTATTGAATCCTCGGTCTGCTGCATCAAGTGTTGAAGGCTTAATGGCGTCAAAATGGCTCCTTGTTTATTTCTTTTGTCCCTTTTCCTTTAATGTGTCCAAGCCCCATCACCACTACCACTCTCCCTCCTCCAGCCTTTCCTCCCTCCTCTATCCACAGGCTTAACCGCTGTTCCGTGAGCAGCAGGCGACTGGCGGAGCCCTAATTGGGCGTCAGCTTGCGTGACCTTCATTGTTTTGACAGAGGCTGATCAGACGCAGGCAGCGCTCCTCTCCCCAACACGCCTCTCCAGCGAGGACCAGTGGACAGCATGGAGGAGACCCATTAGCTGGCTGGCTTCTCTGGGCTTCTGAAGGGGTCAGGGTTTGGGCTATCACTGTGAGTCCACCGTTGTGGAATGGTGTTTTGCACTCGCCTCCATGGTCTTGAATGAAAAAGTGCTGGATTGGAGAAGACGAGCAGATCACTTGAGCATGTCTGGTGTAAACACAGAGAAAGATTGTTAAGATACTGTATGATTTGCCGTTGCTCAATTACTATTCAGCCCCTTGCATGCAGCCTTTTCTCAGAGAGAATGAAGAAATACACCTGAACTGTGGTCATAAAGGGTCCCCTGACAACATTGCTTCTGACCACAGTGGTTGGGGACGTGAAAGACGTGTCGTTATGGAGCTGAGTGTGCAGGTCCCTCTGCTGCTCTGCAGTGGCTTTAAGACACTAGAGTGGGCAGTTGCAGGATGCAGACTGTGCTTGTTTTCTCCAGACTCCAGCACTAGTCTCAGTACCTCATCATGGCGCTCTCATCAGTCCAATACAAATGATGAAACATGAGCTTCCTACCGTCACTGTGTCTCAAAGACCCCTTAATTAGCATCTTCACAGCAACAAAAACATCAACCCAACCCCCCTCCTCTCCTCCCTCTCTCCCTTCAGTTTTAATACCAGACATCTAGGTCAAAACAGCATTCAAAGTGCCGTTTAGTGTCGGTGCTCGATCCGTCGCAATCACAGGGTTTGATTACGCTATCCCGTATTCCTAATCAGGAAAGCAGGATCATTGTAGAATTGATGCTCGTCACATTGCCCGGCTGCAATCAAAGCATTGTCATGTGTTATATATCACACAGTCTGTAATTCGCCGCTCTCGCTTTATGATCGACCAGCGCCGCGATGGCAGAAGCTGTCTTAATTAATGATGCTGTATAAATCTAGCCTGTTCCCAGAACTGTTTGTGCTGTTTTGCCAACTCCGAGGGGTTGGCAAGACAGCACAAACAGATCTGAGACCAGGCTAGCTCGTATCCAGTAGGAAGTGTAAATGTAGCTGGCCTGGTCACTCTGTCATATGGATGCATTGGACTGACAGCTCCAGTTCCTATGGGATCTGGTCTTTACATTGGCGGGTAGATAAATGATGTGTTTGCTTTCCTGTGGCAGCGCAGTAATACTGAGAGGGCAATAGGCCCGGGCTCTGGGACCGCTTGGCTGTCTCTTATTCACCGCTCTGCTCGTCTGCTCCAACATGGGGTTGGGATGGGGCGAAGGACAGAGAACGGCTGAACTCTTGTGCCTCAACAAACTCCTTTGCACCAAGCACACATGATGAAAACTACTTGTCAATGTTTTTCCGTCCGAGACCTAACAGCGTTAAACGATTGTGCAGATTAGTGTGGCAGCATGTATTCCAGATGTTTCTGTCCATTCTGCCCAATGGATTCCTGCCCAATGGATTCCTGCCCAATGGATTCCTGCCCAAGGAGGAGATGGATGGTGGGATGATCCGCTTCGTCACGTTTTTGAGACTTCAAAACTTCTGAAGGGTTGGCGTTTATTCAGAGACAGTTTCTTCTTCAGAAGAAGATTGGCATTCATCTGTCCTTCTCCTTGCAACACCAATCCTCCATTCATCCATCCCTCAATATTTCCATCCCTTCATCCTCCCATCCATTTCAATCAAGCCTGCTTCCTGTTTGCTAACTTCACAAGCGTCACACCAACTCTACCACTCTGCCAGAATGCGTTTTTTAATTAAACAGTAAACATTGTTTGATAAGTTAGCTAAATGACTTCTCCAACACATAGATTGGCATAGCAAGGGGGCTGGGGAACAATGACTCCTGTATGTCTCATCCGGTGAACATTACAATCCACATAAGGGCTCCATCCTTTGATTAGTCCATAATGATACTGTATGTACATCGGAAATGGCACCCTATAGTGCATTATGTGCCCTGGTCAAAGTAGTGCATTAGCCTATATAGGGTACTGTGGATGATGGGATCTGGTCAAAAGTAGTGCTCTAGAGAATAAGGTGTCATCCGGAGTGTACTCTGTATAAGTGATAAGGTGAGGCCGTATGGGGAGGCAAGCTCCGTTATCCTCATTAATTATACAAAGCGTGTCCAACAGCCCCATTTATAAATAAATAACAGGTCTGTTATGAGCTCATAAAGCTAACATGAGACCCCTACTGTGTTTAGTTCTGTTGTTTTCCCTTTAGGTCACTCCCTTTAAAGGACATTTTAAATGGCTTTATTCTCCCTTTTGTTTATTCCATCCATTGTATTGACTGAGAATGCTAATTGGGCGGAACTTCAGAAGCTTTTGGACCCTAGCTTGTTGTAATAGTGTTTGGGAACTGTGTGTTGGAGCAGATATAAAAAAAATAACATATTTTATCAATATAGTTTTGTATTGAATTCTTGTCTTTCGAAATTAATTGTTTCTGAATCATTTTTTGGACTCTCTTGGTGAGAGCTCCATGTTGAGGCAACATAGCATCTTTAGCATCTTTCAATTTAGCCGCTCTCCTGGCAACATTACCTGCTCCGTGGGCTAGCAAACCTCTCCTTTCTCTTCCAGTTTGCTGCCCGTTCTCTCTTCCAATCCCTCCCTCCTCTCTTCCTCCCGCCAGACAGCCGCCTACACTGCAGTTGGTGGGACAGCAGTGGCAGGGGATGGGGAAAGGAAACATTATTAGGAATTAATTGGGCATGTGTGAGGCATCCATTAAAAGCAGGCTGGGCACACGCCGTGCAGGAACAGTTGGCTCCGGTGACAGGACTGCATCCATCAGAGCTGTACTAGCAGGAAACTAGCAGGATGCTTCCATGGTTCCAGCTCCAGCTCCAGCACCACACTCCCTCCCTCCGCACCCCACTACAGAGACTCACCGAGGGGCTGAAGTTGAGTCAGGCTGCCTGAGGCTTTGATGGTCTGTTGGGACATTAGTAAAGTTTTTTCTTCATCTGAGCTCACTGATACACCGAAAAAACTGCAGGCAGCAGGTGTGTGGAGAGATGGAGAGGAAACTTGACGAAACGAGATCGAGGAGTGTTAGCCCAGGTATAAGTGGGAGTTTGAGAGTTTTAACTCTTCTTTATGGCATGGCTTCCTTGTTTAGTCACTGTCTCTCGCTGCTGGAGGAGAAAGCCAACACTCTTTTCTCAGTCAATCCATCTGTTTATCAATACGTCTTTATAAGCACTGTATCAAGAGGGGTATTCGATGAATTTCTGTATATATCGACTGGTTCCCCTTTAGTAATGCGAGGCCCCATGTGGAAGGGGCTGAGGTTAACACCACAAATCAAGCTAATTAATTGCACCAATTTAGTCATTAAGACTAAGTTGGAACGGAAAGCTGACACCTGTGAGGCTGCAGAGAAATCCAGGGAATTCACGGTTACATTCACTAGGCACCAAATGGAAGAAAATGGACTGAAACAGGAAGGGATTACCTGATCTTGTCCAATAAGAAAGCTTGCTTTTGTTTTCCGTTGCAAAACGTTATTCTACTGTGTCCACTAATGAATACGACCCAGGGGAGTAAAGTTGCATTCAATGTCATTGGTATCATCACAGATGTTACACATGTGAGACGTCATGCATAGAATTTCCCTATTGGAGAGGCTGATCTGCAGAAACAAAAGTGTGTTAGGTGATGTTGTGTGCTGATGCTGTCTCTTTGAGCTCTCTCTCCAGTGATAACACCTTCTGCTCCAGATTAGAGAAGATGTGCCAGGATGGAATACGATGGATGGGATGGTGTGTGCACTGTAGTATGTGGATGATTGGGGCTGAGGAGATGGGTGTGATGTAGGGAGTGAGGGGGGTGAGATTGGGGGAGGGTGGCACCGTGGCCTCTGCCAGTGCTGTCTCTGGAGGTGTGTGGGGGTATAGGGAGGACATGACGGGGGAATGAAAGAAACAGAGAGAGAGAGAGGGGTAGCACAGAGGGATAGAGGGTTGAGAGGGGAAAGAGGTTAGTTTGTTGACAGGCTCCGAGTGAGAGACAGAGACAGAGACAGAGACAGAGACAGAGACAGAGACAGAGACAGAGACAGAGACAGTAAGAGACCTTCACAGCAGAGAGACAGAGAGAGAGAGACCTTCACAGCAGAGCCGGCAGCAGGGGGCAGGTAGCCTAGTGGTTAGATCGTTGGACTAGTAACCGTAAGGTTGCAAGATTGAATCCCCGAGCTGACAAGGTGAAAATCTGTCGTTCTGTCCATGAACAAGGCAGTTAACCCACTGTTCTTAGGCCGTCAATGTAAATAAGAATTTGTTCTTAGCTGACTTTCCTAGTTAAATAAAGGTTAAAAATGAAATAAAGAGAGAGCGAGACCGTCACAGCAGACAGAGAGAGTGTTCTGTTTCGGAGCACAATCAGTGATGCCTTAAGAGAGAAATGGGCCGGGCCTAGCCCTTCTGTCTCTAGGTGTTGTTTGCAATCAGTCCTCCTGGTACTGATAGTTCGCAGGAAGCTGCCCTCCCTCCCAATCTGATGAGATCGGGCTGATAAAGATATGAAAGATGGCTCCCTTAACTCTCCCTCTCCTCCACTCTCTCTTCCTCACTGTCCTCGAGCGAGGAGGATAATTATAGGATGGAGGAGGTTATGTTGGCATGTCAACATGCTCTCTATGAGATTTAATGAGCCTCTCCTCTCTCATTTGTCACAGGCCTGTACATCTACTGTACTGGGACGCTTAACGCCTGAAACCATCACCACTGTGTTTCCTGGGCACTTATTTGGAGTGTCACATAAAAAAGGCATTAGCACTCTAGGGCCAGGCCAGATAAACACAAAGAATGAAGGGCCCTCGTCATAATGTGGCCGGCAATCGCTCTTGTTTTTGGGGACATGTTGTACCATTAATATGAATGGGGGTGTCTGCCCGATCCTGCCTCTTTTGTTAGTAATTGCAGCCTATTAATCAATTTATGCCAGCTGAGGACACAGTGGTTAAAAACACTTCCATCCGGCTGGCTGTGGCCTTGATACATGATCAATTATTGGTATTACAGAGCTGCAGTGGTTTCAATAAATCAAATCAAATCAAATCAAGTTTATTTTATATAGCCCTTCGTACATCAGCTAATATCTCGAAGTGCTGTACAGACACCCAGCCTAAAACCCCAAACAGCAAGCAATGTAGGTGTAGAAGCACGGTGGCTAGGAAAAACTCCCTAGAAAGGCCAAAACCTAGGAAGAAACCTAGAGAGGAACCAGGCTATGAGGGGTGGCCAGTCCTCTTCTGGCTGTGCTGGGTGGAGATTATAACAGAACTATGCCAAGATGTTCAAAATGTTCATAAGTGACAAGCATGGTCAAATAATAATCATGAATAATTTTCAGTTGGCTTTTCATAGCCGATCATCAAGAGTTGAAAATAGCAGGTCCGGGACAGGTGGCGGTTCCATAACCGCAGGCAGAACAGCTGAAACTGGAATAGCAGCAAGGCCAGGTGGACTGGGGACAGCAAGGAGCCATCACGCCCGGCAGCCCCGACGCACGGTCCCAGGGCTCAGGTCCTCCGAGAGAGAGAAAGAGAGAGAGAAGGAGAGAATTAGAGAGAGCCAAGATTTTCAAAATGTTCATAAATGACAAGCATGGTCAAATAATAATCAGGAATAAATGTCAGTTGGCTTTTCATAGCCGATCATTAAGAGTTGAACAGGTAGGGGTTCCATAACAGCAGGCAGAACAGTTGAAACTGGAACAGCAGCAAGGCCAGGTGGACTGGGGACAGCAAGGAGTCATCATGCCCGGTTTGCCGTGACGTATGGTCCTAGGGCTCAGGTTCTCCGAGAGAGAGAAAGAAAGAGAGAACGAGAGAATTAGAGAGAGCATACTTAAATTCACACAGGACACTGGATAAGATAGGAGAAGTACTCCAGGTATAACCAACTGACCCTAGCCCCCCGACACATAAACTACTGCAGCATAAATACTGGAGGCTGAGACAGGAGGGGTCAGGAGACACTGTGGCCCCATCCGATGATACCCCCGGACAGGGCCAAACAGGAAGGATATAACCCCACCCACTCTGCCAAAGCACAGCCCCCACACCACTAGAGGGATATCTTCAACCACCAACTTACAATCCTGAGACAAGGCCGAGTATAGCCCACAAAGATCTTCACCACAGCACAAACCAAGGGGGGGCGCCAACCCAGACAGGAAGATCACGTCAGTAACTCAACCCACTCAAGTGACGCACCCCTCCTAGGGACGGCATGAAAGAGCACCAGTAAGCCAGTGACTCAGCCCCTGTAATAGGGTTAGGGGCAGAGAATCCCAGTGGAGAGAGGGGAACCGGCCAGGCAGAGACAGCAAGGGCGGTTCGTTGCTCCAGAGCCTTTCCGTTCACCTTCACACTCTTGGGCCAGACTACACTCAATCATATGACCTACTGAAGAGATAAGTCTTCAGTAAAGACTTAAAGGTTGAGACCGAGTCTGCGTCTCTCACATGGGTAGGCAGACTATTCCATAAAAATGGAGATCTATAGGAGAAAGCCCTGCCTCCCGCTGTTTGCTTAGAAATTCTAGGGACAATTAGGAGGCCTGCGTCTTGTGACCGTAGCGTACGTGTAGGTATGTACGGCAGGACCAACTCGGAAAGATAGGTAGGAGCAAGCCCATGTAACGCTTTATAGGTTAACAGTAAAACCTTGAAATCAGCCCTTGCCTTAACAGGAAGCCAGTGTAGGGAGGCTAGCACTGGAGTAATATGATCAAATTTCTTGGTTCTAGTCAGGATTCTAGCAGCCGTATTTAGCACTAACTGAAGTTTATTTAGTGCTTTATCCGGGTAGCCGGAAAGTAGAGCATTGCAGTAGTCTAACCTAGAAGTGACAAATGCATGGATTAATTTTTCTGCATCATTTTTGGACAGAACATTTCTGATTTTTGCAATGTTACGTAGATGGAAAAAAGCTGTCCTTGAAACAGTCTTGATATGTTCGTCAAAAGAGAGATCAGGGTCAAGAGTAACGCCGAGGTCCTTCACAGTTTTATTTGAGACGACTTTACAACCATCAAGATTAATTGTCAGATTTAACAGAAGATCTCTTTGTTTCTTGGGACCTAGAACAAGCATCTCTGTTTTGTCCGAGTTTAAAAGTAGAAAGTTTGCAGCCATCCACTTCCTTATGTCTGAAACACAGGCTTCTAGCGAGGGCAATTTTGAGGCTTCACCATGTTTCATTGAAATGTACAGCTGTGTGTCATCCGCATAGCAGTGAAAGTTAACATTATGTTTTCGAATAACATCCCCAAGAGGTAAAATATATAGTGAAAACAATAGTGGTCCTAAAACGGAACCTTGAGGAACACCGAAATGTACAGTTGATTTGTCAGAGGACAAACCATTCACAGAGACAAACTGATATCTTTCCGACAGGTAAGATCTAAACCAGGCCAGAACTTGTCCGTGTAGACCAATTTGGGTTTCCAGTCTCTCCAAAAGAATGTGGTGATCGATGGTGTCAAAGGCAGCACTAAGGTCTAGTAGCACGAGGACAGATGCAGAGCCTCGGTCTGACGCCATTAAAAGGTCATTTACCACCTTCACAAGTGCAGTCTCAGTGCTATGATGGGGTCTAAAACCAGACTGAAGCATTTCGTATACATTGTTTGTCTTCAGGAAGGCAGTGAGTTGCTGCGCAACAGCTTTTTCTAACATTTTTGAGAGGAATGGAAGATTCGATATAGGCCGATAGTTTTTTATATTTTCCGGGTCAAGGTTTGGCTTTTTCAAGAGAGGCTTTATTACTGCCACTTTTAGTGAGTTTGGTACACATCCGGTGGATAGAGAGCCGTTTATTATGTTCAACATATGAGGGCCAAGCACAGGAAGCAGCTCTTTCAGTAGTTTAGTAGGAATAGGATCCAGTATGCAGCTAGAAGGTTTAGAGGCCATGATTATTTTCATCATTGTGTCAAGAGATATAGTACTAAAACACTTGAGTGTCTCCCTTGATCCTAGGTCCTTGCAGAGTTGTGCAGACTCAGGACAATTGAGCTTTGGAGGAATACGCAGATTTAAAGAGGAGTCCATAATTTGCTTTCTAATGATCATGATCTTTTCCTCAAAGAAGTTCATGAATTTATTACTGCTGAAGTGAAAGCCATCCTCTCTTGGGGAATGCTGCTTTTTAGTTAGCTTTGCAACAGTATCAAAAAGAAATTTTGGATTGTTCTTATTTTCCTCAATTAAGTTGGAAAAGTAGGATGATCGAGCAGCAGTGAGGGCTCTTCGGTACTGCACGGTACTGTCTTTCCAAGCTAGTCGGAAGACTTCCAGTTTGGTGTGGCGCCATTTCCGTTCCAATTTTCTGGAAGCTTGCTTCAAAGCTCGGGTATTTTCTGTATACCAGGGAGCTAGTTTCTTATGACAAATGTTTTTCGTTTTTAGGGGTGCAACTGCATCTAGGGTATTGCGCAAGGTTAAATTGAGTTCCTCAGTTAGGTGGTTAACTGATTTTTGTCCTCTGACGTCCTTGGGTAGGCAGAAGGAGTCTGGAAGGGCATCAAGGAATTTTTGTGTTGTCTGAGAATTTATAGCACGACTTTTGATGCTCCTTGGTTGGGGTCTGAGCAGATTATTTGTTGCGATTGCAAACGTAATAAAATGGTGGTCCGACAGTCCAGGATTATGAGGAAAAACATTAAGATCTACAACATTTATTCCATGGGACAAAACTAAGTCCAGAGTATGACTGTGGCAGTGAGTAGGTCCAGAGACATGTTGGACAAAACCCACTGAGTCGATGATGGCTCCAAAATACTTTTGGAGTGGGTCTGTGGACTTCTCCATATGAATATTAAAATCACCAAAAATTAGAATATGATCTGCTATGACTACAAGGTCTGATAGGAATTCAGGGAACTCAGAGAGGAACGCTGTATATGGCCCAGGAGGCCTATAAACAGTGGCTATAAAAAGTGATTGAGTAGGCTGCATAGATTTCATGACTAGAAGCTCAAAAGACGAAAACGTCATTTTTTTTTTTGTAAATTGAAATTTGCTATCGTAAATGTTAGCAACACCTCCGCCTTTGCGGGATGCACGGGGGATATGGTCACTAGTGTAACCAGGAGGTGAGGCCTCATTTAACACAGTAAATTCATCAGGCTTAAGCCATGTTTCAGTCAGGCCAATCACATCAAGATTATGATCAGTGATTAGTTCATTGACTATAACTGCCTTTGAAGTGAGGGATCTAACATTAAGTAACCCTATTTTGAGATGTGAGGTATCACGATCTCTTTCAATAATGGCAGGAATGGAGGAGGTCTTTATCCTAATGAGATTGCTAAGGCGAACACCGCCATGTTTAGTTTTGCCCAACCTAGGTCGAGGCACAGACACAGTCTCAATGGGGATGGCTGAGCTGACTACACTGACTGTGCTATTGGCAGACTCCACTAAGCTGGCAGGTTGGCTAACAGCCTGCTGCCTGGCCTGCACCCTATTTCATTGTGGAGCTAGTGGAGTTAGAGCCCTATCTATGTTTGTAGATAAGATGAGAGCACCCCTCCAGCTAGGATGGAGTCCGTCACTCCTCAGCAGGTCAGGCTTGGTCCTGTTTGTGGGTGAGTCCCAGAAAGAGGGCCAATTATCTACAAATTCTATCTTTTGGGAGGGGCAGAAAACAGTTTTCAACCAGCGATTGAGTTGTGAGACTCTGCTGTAGAGCTCGTCACTCCCCCTAACTGGGAGAGGGCCAGAGACAATTACTCGATGCCGACACATCTTTCTAGCTGATTTACAGGCTGAAGCTATGTTGCGCTTGGTGACCTCTGACTGTTTCATCCTAACATCGTTGGTGCCGACGTGGATAACAATATCTCTATACTCTCTACACTCGCCAGTTTTAGCTTTAGCCAGCACAATCTTCAGATTAGCCTTAACGTCGGTAGCCCTGCCCCCTGGTAAACAGTGTATGATCGCTGGGTGATTCGTTTTAAGTCTAATACTGCGGGTAATGGAGTCGCCAATGACTAGGGTTTTCAATTTGTCAGAGCTAATGGTGGGAGCCTTCGGCGTCTCAGACCCCGTAACGGGAGGAGTAGAGACAAGAGAAGACTCGGCCTCAGACTCCGACTCGCTACTCAATGGGGAAAACCGGTTGAAGGTTTCTGTCGGCTGAATGAGCGACACCGGTTGAGCATTCCAACAGCATTTCCCTCCAGAAGCCATGAGAAAATTGTCCGGCTGCGGGGACAGTGCGGGGGGATTTATACTAACGTTACTATCTGTACTTACTGGTGGCACAGACGCTGTTTCACCCTTTCCTACACTGAAATTACCCTTGCCTAACGATTGCGTCTGAAGCTGGGCTTGCAGCACAGCTATCCTCGCCGTTAGGCGATCATTCTCCTGTATATTATGAGTACAGCGAATGCAGTTAGAAGACATCATGTTAAAGTTACTACTTAGCTACGGCTGTTGAAGGTGCTGACGAACCATGTCCAGATAAAGCGTCCGGAGTGAAAAAGTTGAATGAGGGAAAAAAGTTGTGATGGAAAAACTAAAAGTATAAACGTAAAGTTGTCAGCTAGCAAAGCAAAGCTAGCAAAGTAAAGTTGGCAACAAAACGCACAGCAACACGTCTGCAAATAACACTCAAACACTACGGGGATGCCGTGACAATGCAATCGTATGCAAATGAATTAGTATTTCAACTAGGTACAGTAAGTCATTGAGAACGAGAACTTGTTTGGATGACGACATAGCCAAATGGAATACATGAAAATATAGGTGTCACATTAAAAAAGGTAGAACTCTGAACTGCAGGAAAATAATCTGTTGATCACTTGTTTGTTCCATGTTTAGATTCTTACCTTATCAGGTAACATGGAGCTATATGAGTATCAATGTTTTGTGGAGCGTTAATATGTTTGCAGCCCAGAACTAAACTCATTTCTGGGGTCCTCGCTGTTTTGATCTCATAAAATGCCAAAATCATTCAGACAAATACATTTCCAAAGATATCGTTTGGAAGCACTGGCTCATGAATCCAAAATTCACTTACGGAGGGCAGTGGAATTTATCAAGCCCCTCTCGCTCTAGACACATTCTCAGGAATAAAGTAAAGTCTTTGAAATGTTATTACATTTACAGGCAGGTCTTACTGGAAAATGCTGTAATTTAGGTACAATACAGCAACAATGGAGACGAAATCATTCCTTTGCTTTAAATTCCTTGGCTGTTAAATCCAGTTTAATTCTACGCTGTGGTATTTCACTACAGACTAATAGGAACTTTACTGCCGATCCTCATTTTTCATGGTCATCTGTTATACAGTATCATATTAATCATTGTCTTTAGGCTTACAAAGGTGGAAGGAAAGAACTGCAGAGGAAAGGAAGAAGTTAGGGCGTTGACCTATAACAGCAGTTCATCATTTAGATGAAATAAACATTCAACAATATTACATCATTATGATGGCCCTACTCCCTTCTGACATGAAATCCCATGTTATCTGCAGCATACAGTGCATTCGGAAAGTATACAGACCCCTTCCATTTTCCCAAATTTGTTAAAGCCTTATTCAAAAATGTATTTCTACAAAGCATTTTCCTCATCAATCTACACACAATACCTCATAAGAACAAAGCGATAACAGGTTTTTAGACATTTTTGTAAATGTATGTAATATATATATTTTTTTAATACCTTATTTACATAAGCATTCATGTCCTTTGCTGTGAGACTCGAAATTGAGCTCAGGTGCATCCTGTTTCCACCATCCTTGAGATGTTTCTATAACTTGATTGGAGTCCACCTGTGGTAAATTCAATTGATTGAACATGATTTGGAAAGGCATACACCTGTCTATATAAGGTCCCACAGTTGACAGTGCATGTCAGAGCAAAAACCAAGCCATGAGGTTGAAGGAATTGTACGTAGAGCTCGAGGCATAGATCTGGGGAATGGTACCAAAAAATGTCTGCAGCATTGAAGGTCCGCAAGAACACAGTGGCCTCCATCATTCTTAAATGGAAGAAGTTTGGAACAACCAAGATTCTTCCTAGAGCTGGCCTCCCGGCCAAACTGAGCAATCAGGGGAGAGGGGCCTTGGTCAGGGAGGTGACTAAGAACCCGATGGTCACTCTGACAGAGCTCCTGAGTTCCTCTGTGAAGATAGGAGAACCTTCTAGAAGGACAACCATCTCTGCAGCACTCCACCAATCAGGCCTTAATGGTAGAGTGGCCAAATGGAAGCAACTCCTCAGACAGCCCGCTTGAATTTTGCCAAAAGGCACCTAAAGGATTCTCAGACCATGAGAAACAAGATTCTCTGGTCTGATGAAACCAAGATTGAACTCTTTGGCCTGAATGCCTAGCGTCACGTCTAGAGGAAACCTGACACCATCCCTAAGGTGAAGCATGGTGGTGGCAGCATCATGCTGTGGGGATGTTTTTCAGTGGCAGGGACTGGGAGAGGGAAAGATGAGAGAGTTCCTTGATGAAAACCTGCTCCAAAACCTGCTCAGGACATCAGAATGGGGTGAAGGTTCTCCTTCCAACAGGACAATGACCCTAAGCACACAGCAAAGACAACGCAGGAGTGGCTTCGGGACAAGTCTCTGAATGTCCTTGAGTTGCCCAGCCAGAGCCCGGACTTGATCCCGATCTAACGTCTCTGGAGATGATCTGCAGAGAAGAATGGGAAAAACTCCAATACAGGTGTACCAAGCTTGTAGCGTTATAACCAAGACTCCAGGCTGTAATCGCTGCCAAAGATGCTTCAACAAAGTACTGAGTAAAGGGTCTGAATACTTATGTAAATGTGATATTTCACGTTTTTTAAATTCTAAAAATCGTTTTTTGCTTTGTCATTATGGGGTATTGTGTGTAGATTGATGAGGAAAACAAACAATCTACTCAATTTTAGAATAAGGTTGTAACACAACAAAATGTGGAAAAAGTCAAGGGGTCTGAATACTTTCCAAATGCATGTAAGGACGCAGAATATTAATTGCAGGTACACAATTCCATTCCATGTTACCATCAAGTATGCCCACCAAAATCTTCCCATTTGAACACCTGGCTATGGTAGGAACGTCAGTGAAACTTTAAGAGCTGTCAGAGTAGCTTCGGCACAGCAGAGCAATGGTTTCCAGATGAGCATCAGTCAGTCAGCCAGATCCTATGACACTTTGCCTCCATCACGGCTCTGTGTGGTACAGACTGTAGTAGTCAGATCATTTAAGCGTGCCAATTACTGGTAGAAACATGCCTGGGCGCCGCTGATCAAAGTGTTCTACGTCGGAGTCAGGAAGATGTGCTGCCTCTGTTCATTCGTCCAGGTGCAAACAGAGCTGCAGAATCAATGCAGATCCATATCATTTAGGCTAGTTATCCTGTCGAGTGTGTCTGTGTGGTGTGCATGCATCATGTGTGCAGCCTATACAGTATACATTTACCACAGACTGGACTATCATCTCCCACGCACCTCCCTGCATCGCAATAGAATATAGTAACCGTGTAGTGTGTAGTGTACCAGGTTTGTGTTCAGTCTGAACCTATAGAGGATCCACTTTATCCCACCAGCACCTACAGTACCTCTCCCTGAGGCCACAGCAGGGCTGGCTAGATGATCAACATGCCGGAGATTGCATCAGTTTTGTCACTAATTATTTCATGCCATCGTTTGAACTGTCTGTTGAAATGCAATTACCCGGGAGCCTGTGTAGCTTACAAGATGGGGGTGGTAAAGGAGGGAGGAGAGAGCGAGGGAAGGAAAGAGGGACGAGGGAGAAAGGATGGGTAATACTGTACTGTGATATCTGGAGCATTACTCTGGGAGAGAAAGAGAGCAGAAAAAAACATGGCAGAAATCCCTGTTGATTCTATGGCTTTGTTTGCCACATTCAATGTCTCCCTTTTGTCAGAATGATACTATGGACATTGATGGTGTTAATGATACTAAGGAATTACTATGAGCAATCAGACTGTCAAAAAGAGTACATTGAACATTCACATGGTTGATAGAGAAATACCAGTTGCCGATTTTATAACCCAAATGCTTTTTATTCGATTGCTCTGGTGGCTTATTGTATGCTTATTGCACATAACTAACCACAGAACAACAGCAGAGGGAGAACTTCATGAAAAATATGTTGTGAATCACCAGGTATTTTGAATCTTGGTCCTTTTGCAGTTAACATTACCCATACCTATCATCCTTTCCCACACTCACTTAAAGCTGCAATATGTCACTTTTGGGACGACCCGACCAAATTCACATAGAAATGTGAGTTATAGATCTGTCATTCTCATTGAAAGCAATTGGAAGAAGTGGTCGATCTATTTCTATGCTTCCCGTGTTTAAGTTTAGTTTCTGCGTCTTTTACTTTCGGTTTAGTCCACCAGCTTCAAATAGCTGAAAATACAATATATTTGGTTATGGAAAAAATATTTCACAGCGGTTTAGATGGTACAATGATTCTCTACACTGCACTTGCTTGTTTTGTCACATAAACTGAAATTAGGCAAACTTTTAGAATTTTAGCAACCAGGAAATGGCGGAGTGCATCTTTAAAAAGCTAAATCTACCTGTAGCTTTCTCTGTGAAATTATTTTTCTGACCTCAACATTTGAAAGTTGGGAGATGTCCCTCTCTGCCTGGCAGATAAATAAATAAATGAACCCTGACCTAAAGGAGAAGCCATCCATTCTTATTTTCCAAACGAGTCTGTGCCTCTGAATCAATATGGCCGGGGGATCTCATTCTGTATCTATTTCAGACAACAGAGAGACCATCACCGAGCCAAAACCTTTACATTGCACTCTCAGTGTTTCTCTTTCTTTGTCATTTTCTCTACTGTCTCTTTCTCTCTCTCTTTGTTATTTTTCTCTCTTTCTGTAACTCATCCTCCCTCACCTTCTCTCTTAATCTCCCTCCCTCCTGCTCTCTCCTCTCCCACTCTCTCTCGTTATCTGTCTCTCACACATTTCTTTCCCCCTCTAGTTCTTTCACTCTTTCCTTACCTCTTTCCTTCTCTCCTCTGACACCTCCCAAACAACACTCATCTACCCCTGTCACCTCTCTCCTTCTAACAGGATCCAGAAACATCTGCAGGCTTTCATGACTCATTAGCTGGTCTAAGTGTGATTATTTAATAAGCAGACACACTTTAAAACAACCACCCAGGCTGAGCTCACACATGCTTTTCTTAGTGACTCTCAGTACTGTACTGTACCTCAGGTGAAAGAGTTTGACTTCCTGTGTTTTTGTGTCTCCCTCCCTCACACACACACTCTCTCTCTCTTTTGCTACATTTATAACTTTCACACTCTCTTTTCAACTTCCTTTCTCCCTCTCACTTTCTTTCTCTCTCTCTCTCTCTCTTACACACACACACACACACACACACACACACACACACACACACACACACACACACACACACACACACACACACACACACACACACACACACACACACACACACACACACACACACACACACACACTTTCTTTCGCTACATTTCTAACTTTCACACTCTTTTCAACTCAGCATATCTCTCTTTGATCCTCTCTTTGCCTCTCCCCAATTCCCACTCTCTTTCTTTATCACTCTCCCTCTTTCTCTTCTCTGTCTATCTGTCACATTTCTCTTCCAAAGCTCATCTCAACTATTGTGAGCGTGTCTCTGTTTGATGTGTCATTTCGCTCACGTCTGACTGGAAGACTGGAAGTCTCACTCCCTCTACCATATCCTCTACATTCTCTTCTCTCTCCTTCACGGCTTCATTCCCACAATCCCTTCTTTATGGTTCCGCCTTTGTTAAGATTCTCTCTCTCTCCGGTCTATCTTTCCATTCTTACCTCTCCATATTGATTTCTTATTTCCTTACCACCATCTCTCTGGATCTTATTGTCCTTATTTCCCAGTCAATGGAGAATGAATTCAACTCAGAAAAAAAATAATATATTTCACTGATGAATTAAATATAACACATACATTAACTTGGATTGACATTTTGTTGTACGTAACAGAGTAATTGATTGAAATATCTGCCAAAATCTTCACATTGGCTTTGAGTTGATGGGACATTGTGTTCATTAAATCATTAGAGGCAAAGTGCACCTGCTCCATGCAGACCGTTTAGCACTTGTCAGTCAAGCTCTTATGTGCTGCTGAGGACAGGACACATGTGGTCTTATCTGACTGGATCATTATTGTGTTTGTATGACTGTCAGGGGGCCTCAGTAGCCAGTCCAGGCAGCCTGCCCATCTGGCTGTCTCTGTCTGTCTACGTCCCTCTGGCTCTGATGGGCTTTGGGTATGTGTGGATTGAGAGGGTGTGTGTTTGTGTGTGTGGTGGGGACACAGGGTTCCTCTATATGTCTCAGGTGCTGTGATTGCCCCCATAACAGTGGGCAGATCTCCCCCCATGCGGTTTGGGTGTATGTGTGTGTGTGTTTGTGTGTGTGTTTAGTTGGGTACGCAGCGATATCTCCGGAGGCAGCATATGCTTCACAGTGTGCGGAGTGACTGATGGTTTAATGAGCTTTAATTTCATAAAGTGATTGGATGAAATGGCGTGGGACAGAATAGGTTCTGCGATCACAACTGGTGTGTTTGTTTGTCTGTGTGTGTGTGTGTGAGTGAGTGCGTGCCTGTAAGCGCCTGTGTGAAGCCTGGAACGTCCAGCTAAGCTCTATTGACAACCCCTAACCCCCTACCAACTTACTTTCCATAGTCCCTGCATCCATTTGTCACCATTCTTGAATCATCTCAGACGGTATTGTAATTTATGGCATGATTAAAACAAAAGCTGCCTTCAGCTGTGGAGACAAGGTAAAAAAGTAGATCCCCTGACTCCCACAGTGGGAGAGTTAAGCCTCATTAAAACACTGCTACGGGCACAAACCAACAGCGCACACACACACACACACACACACACACACACACACACACACACACACACACACACACACACACACACACACACACACACACACACACACACACACACACACACACACACACACACACACACACACACACCGACCCACACACACCGACCCACACACACGCCCACACACCACAGCACCGTGATGGACTAGGAGAGGCTCCTCCACAAACTCTCTCCAAGCGACTCCCCACATTCTCTCTCCTGCTTGTGTGTGTTCAACTCAGGGAATGGATTAGAGAGCTTCCTAAACAGCAGACAGACAGCTCCTATCGTTAGTTAATTAACCTCCCTTTCACATTGTGGGGAGTGCTGAGCAGTGCTGAGGGATGGTGTACTGGAGCTAATTGTTCATTGTTGCTCCTAATAACTCACAGATATCAAAGTTATCTAGTTCACACAGGGGAGACATGGGCTGTGTTACTGACTGAGGAATCCTGGGTGATGACATATTATCCGTTCTGTATGTGTGGCAACCAGACCTTGGTTGAAATACTATTTAGGGTATTTTAACTCATTTCAAAGTAATTTGGAAGTAAGTATTTGGATATTTTTCATTTGAAAACACAAGTAGTTGAATATTGGACTGTATTTGGAAATACACTTTCAGATTTGAAAGTACTCAAATACACTGTATTTATGGAACTACTTACATACTCCCATGCATTTGAACCAGGTCTGTTTGGTATTTGAAATTATTTATTTGGAAATACATTTAGAAAATACTTTCAAATAGTGTGCTATTTATAGTAAAATACTCAAATACACAGAAAATAAGTATTTAAATAAAAAAACAGGTCTGGTGGGTTGGCGTCTTCAATTGACTGTGACTCTACTGATTTGAGTGTGTGTGTGTGTGTGTGTGTGTGTGTGTGTGTGTGTGTGTGTGTGTGTGTGTGTGTGTGTGGTGGGGGTGTGTGTCTTAGAGTGGGGTTTACTTGGGAAGTTGGGACCACAATCCTCTGATAATCCTCTGATGTTGATATGTAAGAGTTTCTCAGCAGCATATTGGAGCGCATGTTACTGAAACGTGATTCAGCGGCCTGTAGCCCGTAGTAACTTTGATTAACTGGGTCTTAACAGCCGGCAGTCAGAAGCCACTGGAATTATCCCGTCTGCCTGCCTGCTGCCTGTCTGCCTGCTGCCTGCCTGTGTCCCTGTTTACTGGGACTGCTGGGAGAGAGGGATGGAGGAAGAGAGAGAAAGAGAGAGAGAGGGGGAATGGTGGATGAGAGAGAAAGAGAGAAGGTCGTATGAGAGAGAGAGAAAGGAAAGGAGAGAGGGGAATGGTGGATGAGACAGAGAAGGGGAGAGAGCGAGAGAGTGAGATAGGGATGGTGGATGAGAGAGAGAGGAAAGGAGAGAGAGAGAGAGAGAGAGAGAGAGAGAGAGAGAGAGAGAGAGAGAGAGAGAGAGAGAGAGAGAGAGAGAGAGAGAGAGAGAGAGAGAGAGAGAGAGAGAGAGAGATATAGGGATGGTGGATGAGAGAGAAGAAAGGAGAGAGAGAGAGAGAGAGAGAGAAAGAGTGAGAGATATAGGGATGGTGGATGAGAGAGAGAGAAGAAAGGAGAGAGAGAGAGAGAGGGGGGGGGGAGAGAGAGTAATCCAGAGAGTGTTACTGTATGTGAAATATGGCCTCCCTACTCTCCCCAGACCTCGGCCAATAATGAAGTGATGACATGGTCTCTGCACGGGGGTTGTGGTGCGCTGCGTCTGAGACGTGTGTTGTGGTGGGGGATGATTCCCTAAACAAGGTCCAGGGTCCTGGGCCCGCTCTGTTAAACCCATGGGTAAGACACTGGGGGTGACACTGTCTGTGACAGCTCCCTGCAGGTGTGAATGCCTCAGGGAGTTTGGGGAGGGTTTAGGCTCAGTCACTGTCAGAGGGATGGTGTTTTATCCCTACTCTTTGGATGAATGGAGTTTCTGTGACTGCCATTGCTGCAAAGGTTGGGGAAGGAGGATCTGTGTGTGTGTGTGTATGGTCGCTGCGCCAGCCTTGCCATTGCTTCAGAGGCTACTTGGGCTCAGCATGCCATAGCTAACCACTGCCCCTCCTCTTCCTCCTCCTCCTCCTCATCCTCTGGGATTGTCAAGTATTGATCTAACACCAAGGTTACAGTGATGGGTTGGTTAGGTAAGGCAACAGCAGACAGAACAGGACACACATTTATTTAAATTTAAAATGTAAACATTTCAGTAATTTAGCAGACGCTCTTATCCAGAGCAACTAGGGTTAAGTGCCTTGCTCAAGGGCACATCGGCAGATTTTTTACCTAGTCGGCTTAGGATTTGAACCAGCGACCTTTCGGTTACTGGCCCAGTGCACTTAACCGCAAGGCTTTCCCTGAAGAAGCCCTGTCAGTCACAGCCTGCTTGTGTCCGACGCTGCGCCGAAAATTTCTCAATATACTTTACTTTCAGCCCAAATTTACATTCCTCTTGTAGACAGCAGGCAAGGAGACCTTGATGTGCTCAAGATCAAGTTAAACATTTGCCACATTTTAAAGTGGCTTTACAGCCACCGAGCGTCGATCACTCTTTCCCCTTTTTATCTCTCTCCCCCCCCCCCCCTCTCTCTCTCTTTCCCTCGTTTAAAATCAGGACCACGCCACTCCTGTTGGATGCCAAATTGGAGCAATATGTTATTTTCATCTTAAAGAGGAGAGATATTCCACCTCCAGCCAAGCCCTGACTGCCAGCCAGGCTCATTTCATTGGTAGGTTGCTCATCTGAATAGGAGAGAGAGGGCAGAGGGAGACACTGTTTCTTGAGATGGAAGTAATATGCTTTCACACAGTCCTGGGCAGGCTCGGGTCTGCATGGAGAATTCCTCTCCAATACTTTCCCTCTTGTCTCTTTCACGGCCCAGCGCTTGGCCATGATGCGAGAATACATCCAACCTTTTGTGTTGTTGGGTAGCATCATCAGGAGAGAGGAAAAACATACAGTATAAATACACACTTGTATGCAGGGGAAATAAACACACTCTGCATTCCCTGCTGCCCTGGTCACATCCAGGCGCATTAGATGCAATCGGCGAGAGAGAGAGAGAGAGAGGGCCCGTGAGGAGCACTCCAGTGTAATTGACAGGGCCTTTCAGGAGTTTAGCGTTGATGTGGCACACAGCCTCCTCCTCCCTCCATCCTTTCGTCCCATGAATAGCCCATCTCCTGCATAATTGCATCTTTTCATGTCAGCATAAACAATCCCTCACTCATATAGGGAACAAGGGCACACTACTGCATGTTCACTGAGAAACACTCATGCAAACACTCACAGGAACAAATAGGCTCCCGCACACACATCCATACATAAAACACACTCGCACACAAAGAACACACGCATGCACATGCATCCACACACACGCAGACATTCACATGCCCATACAGCAGGTTGGCATTGACTTCATTATCATTCAACGCTGTTGAAACGCCAATAATCTCCTTTTATGAACTGAGCCTTCAGCCTCAATCATGGTGGGATGTGCGTGTGCTTTAATTTATGCATGTGTGTTTTTGTATGCCCGTGTGTGAGAGCAGATGGTAGGCTGCAATGATGATGCAGAGCCAGACTGGTGGAGTGGGACCCACAGGCCAGCTATGGGCTCACATATAGTACACATACAGGCCAGCTACGGGCTCACATATAGTACACATACAGGCCAGCTACGAGCTCTCATATAGTACACATACAGGCCAGCTACGGGCTCTCATATAGTACACATACAGGCCAGCTACGGGCTCTCATATAGTACACATACAGGCCAGCTACGGGCTCTCATATAGTACACATACAGGCCAGCTACGGGATCTCATATAGTACACACACAGGCCAGCTACGGGCTCTCATATAGAACACATACAGGCCAGCTACGGGCTCTCATATAGTACACATACAGGCCAGCTACGGGATCTCATATAGTACACACACAGGCCAGCTACGGGCTCTCATATAGAACACATACAGGCCAGCTACGGGCTCTCATATGGTACACACACAGGTCAGCTACGGGCTCTCATATAGTACACATACAGGCCAGCTACGGGCTCTCATATAGAACACATACAGGCCAGCTATGGGCTCTCATATAGTACACATACAGGCCAGCTACGGGCTCTCATATAGTACACACACAGGCCAGCTACGGGCTCTCATATAGTACACATACAGGCCAGCTACGGGCTCTCATATAGTACACATACAGGCCAGCTACGGGCTCTCATATAGTACACACACAGGCCAGCTACGGGCTCTCATATAGTACACATACAGGCCAGCTACGGGCTCTCATATAGTACACACACAGGCCAGCTACGGGCTCTCATATAGTACACATACAGGCCAGCTACGGGCTCTCATATAGTACACATACAGGCCAGCTACGGGCTCTCATATAGTACACATACAGGCCAGCTACGGGATCTCATATAGTACACATACAGGCCAGCTACGGGCTCTCATATAGTACACATACAGGCCAGCTACGGGCTCTCATATAGTACACATACAGGCCAGCTACGGGCTCTCATATAGTACACATACAGGCCAGCTACGGGCTCTCATATAGTACACATACAGGCCAGCTACGGGCTCTCATATAGTACACACACAGGCCAGCTACGGGCTCTCATATAGTACACACACAGGCCAGCTACGGGCTCTCATATAGTACACATACAGGCCAGCAACGGGCTCTCATATAGTACACACACAGGCCAGGCGCCACATTGGGAAAATGTATGGCTGCTTAAGATTCAAGTTGCACTCATCCACTCCGGCTTGGCATTTGTGTGGATGCTAGCTAGGTAGTCAGAGCGCTGGATGCTAACATAGATTTTAGCGTGGATGCTAGCATGGATGCTAGCTAGCTAGAGTTAGAGTGCTCAACCAAATGGCATGCCAATGGGCCATCTGAATGTATGTCACCACAGACACATCTGAATGTACTGCACCACAGACACATCTGAATGTACTGCACCACAGAGAGACATCTGAATGTACTGCACCACAGACACATCTGAATGTACTGCACCACAGACACATCTGAATGTACTGCACCACAGACACATCTGAATGTACTGCACCACAGACACATCTGAATGTACTGCACCACAGACACATCTGAATGTACTGCACCACAGAGAGACATCTGAATGTACTGCACCACAGACACATCTGAATGTACTGCACCACAGACACATCTGAATGTACTGCACCACAGACACATCTGAATGTACTGCACCACATACACATCTGAATGTACTGCACCACAGACACATCTGAATGTACTGCACCACAGACACATCTGAATGTACTGCACCACAGAGAGACATCTGAATGTACTGCACCACAGACACATCTGAATTTACTGTACCACAGAGAGACATCTGAATGTACTGCACCACAGAGAGACATCTGAATGTACTGCACCACAGACACATCTGAATGTACTGCACCACAGAGAGACATCTGAATGTACTGCACCACAGACACATCTGAATGTACTGCACCACAGAGAGACATCTGAATGTACTGCACCACAGACACATCTGAATGTACTGCACCACAGAGAGACATCTGAATGTACTGCACCACAGACACATCTGAATGTACTGCACCACAGACACATCTGAATGTACTGCACCACAGAGAGACATCTGACTGTACTCCACCACAGACACATCTGAATGTACTGCACCACAGACACATCTGAATGTACTGCACCACAGACAGACATTGTGTTTGTTGTGCCCTAGAAAACGCATGATCTCCTTCGTTCCTGTTGGAGAGCTGTTGTGTTCTCTCCTCATTCAGGTTTTATAAGTTAGCTTTTAGCTCTGCGGTCTCAGCATTGTTTTCATCTGGATGCTTTTATCATTATGCATCAAAACAAAAACTCACCAAGGGAAAACACAACCAATTGAGGAGGGAGAAGCAGCCCATTAAAGGCCAACCTTGTCCTGCAAATATAGTATAATAAAGAGAACATCTACTATACAATATGGAAGATCAGCAATATGGTTCCTGCAAATGTACACTACCGTTCAAAAGTTTGGGGTCACTTAGAAATGTCCTTGTTTTTTAAAGAAAAGCACATTTTTTGTCCGTTAAAATGACATCAAATTGATCAGAAATACAGTGTAGACATTGTTAATGTTGTAAATGACTATTGTAGCTGGAAACAGATGATTTTTAATGGAATATCTACATAGGCGTACAGAGGCCAATTATCAGCAACCATCACTCCTGTGTTCCAATGGCACGTTGTGTTAGCTAATCCAAGTTTATCATTTTAAATGGCTAATTGATCATGAGAAAACCCTTTTGCAATTATGTTAGCACAGCTTAAACTGTTGTTCTGATTAAAGAAGCAATAAAACTGGCCTTCTTTAGACTAGTTGAGTATCTGGAGCATCAGCATTTGTGGGTTCGATTACAGGCTCAAATGGCCAGAAACATAGAACTTTCCTCTGAAACTTGTCAGTCTATTCTTGTTCTGAGAAATTAAGGCTATTCCATGTGAGAAATTGCCAAGAACTGAAGATCTCGTACAACGCTGTGTACTACTCCCTTCACAGAACAGCGCCAGAATAGAAAGAGGAGTGGGAGTCCCCGGTGCACAACTGAGCAAGAGGACAAGTACATTAGTGTCTAGTTTGAGAAACAGACGCCTCACAAGTCCTCAACTGGCAGCTTCATTAAATAGTAACCGCAAACACCAGTCTCAACATCAACAGTGAAGAGGCGACTCCGGGATGCTGGCCTTCTAGGCAGAGTTCCTCTGTCCAGTGTCTGTGTTCTTTTGCCCATCATAATCTTTTCTTTTTATTGGCCAGTCTGAGATATGGCTTTTTCTTTGCAACTCTGCCTAGAAGGCCAGCATCCCGGAGTCGCCTCTTCACTGTTGACGTTGAGACTGGTGTTTGCGGGTTCACTGTAATCAAACCCACAAAAGTATACAACTTTGTACGAGATCTTCAGTTTCTCGCATGGAATAGCCTTCATTTCTCAGAACAAGAATAGACTGACAAGTTTCAGAAGAAAGTTCTTTGTTTCTGGCCATTTTGAACCTGTAATCAAACCCACAAATGCTGATGCTCCAGATACTCAACTAGGCTAAAGAAGGTCAGTTTTATTGCTTCTTTAACCAGAAAAACAGTTTTCAGCTGTGCTAACATAATTGCAAAACGGTTTTCTCATGATCAATTAGCCTTTTAAAATGATAACCTTGGATTAGCTAACACAACGTGCCATTGGAACACAGGAGTGATGGTTGCTGATGATGGGACTATGTACGCCTAGGTAGATATTCCATTAAACATCTGCAATTTCCAGCTGCAATAGTCATTTACAACATTAACAATGTCTACACTGTATTTCTGATCAATTTGATGTGATTTTAATGGACAAAAATGTGCTTTTCTTTTAAAAACAAGGGCATTTCTACGTGACGCCAAACCTTTGAACGGTAGTGTATTTTGTCACCTAATTTCTAATTTGTCACCTACATAGCTGTTGATGGGTCTGAGTCCCAAATGAAAATGGCATTGTGTGTGTGTGCATGCGTGCGTTGGTCTGTGTGTGAGTGGGTGCCTGTGTCCGTGCATCCATGTGTGTTTGTGTGTGGGTGTGTGACTGAATGACTGACTGCTGCAGGGACAATGACAGTGTGAGCTGATGGAGTGACAGGGGAGTGAGTGATTAATGAGCCTGGTTCATAATGCACGATGGCACGGATGAAAGGAGAAGAAGCAGACAGAGAGAGGGCGACTACATGGAGGGATAGAAAGAAGGGATGGAGCAGACAGAGAGAGGGCGACTACATGGAGGGATAGAAAGAAGGGATGGAGCAGACAGAGAGAGGGAGACTACATGGAGGGATAGAAAGGAGGGATGGAGCAGACAGAGAGAGGGCGACTACATGGAGGGATAGAAAGAAGGGATGGAGCAGACAGAGAGAGGGAGACTACATGGAGGGATAGAAAGGAGGGATGGAGCAGACAGAGAGAGGGCGACTACATGGGGGGATAGAAAGAAGGGATGGAGCAGACAGAGAGAGGGCGACTACATGGAGGGATAGAAAGGAGGGATGGAGCAGACAGAGAGAGGGCGACTACATGGAGGGATAGAAAGGAGAAGAAGCAGACAGAGAGAGGGCGACTACATGGGGGGATAGAAAGAAGGGATGGAGCAGACAGAGAGAGGGAGACTCCATGGAGGGATAGAAAGGAGGGATGGAGCAGACAGAGAGAGGGCGACTACATGGGGGGATAGAAAGGAGGGATGGAGCAGACAGAGAGAGGGAGACTCCATGGAGGGATAGAAAGGAGGGATGGAGCAGACAGAGAGAGGGAGACTCCATGGAGGGATAGAAAGGATGGATGGAGCAGACAGAGAGAGGGAGACTCCATGGAGGGATAGAAAGGATGGATGGAGCAGACAGAGAGAGGGAGACTCCATGGAGGGATAGAAAGGATTGATGGAGCAGACAGAGAGAGGGAGACTCCATGGAGGGATAGAAAGGATGGATGGAGCAGATAGACAGGGAGAATCCATGGGGGGATAGAAAGGAGGGAGGAAGGGAAGAAATAGGGTAGACAGAACGAATGATAGAGAACTTGTGGAAAAAGGGAAGAAAGTTGACAGAGAGAAGGATAGAAAGAGGCTCCATAGAGGGACAACATGAACTCCTGCCTGATCGTAACAGCATATGGAAGCCTCCTTCCCTCCCCCCTTCCCTCCCCCCTTCCCTCTCTCCCTGCCGTCTGGGTGGGACAGCATGGAGAGAACAGTCAGGCTGAGCAGAGCTTCCAACCAGCTGGGGTGGAGCAGTGGAGACAGTGTGAAGATCTAGTGAGACTCCCAGTGCCTTCCCTGAGTCTTCTCAGTATGGGACACTGTCTCAGTGGGTGGTACAGGACAGTACACACATGTTCTGGTCTCAAGCATTTCGCTACACTCGCAATAACATCTGCTAACCATGTGTATGTGACCAATAATGTTAGTAGCAACGCTAAGACTGTAATTACAGTATGTCTAATCTGAAACGGGTTATGATTGTGGTAGTGGTAGTGGTAGGTAGCCTAGCGGCAGGTAGCCTGGCGGCAGGTAGCGGTAGGGGCAGGTAGCCTAGCGGCAGGTAGCCTAGTGGCAGGTAGCGGTAGCGATAGCGGTATGTAGCCTAGTGGTAGGAAGCGGTAGCGATAGCGGTAGGTAGCCTAGTGGCAGGTAGCGGTAGGGGCAGGTAGTGGTAGGTAGCCTAGCGGCAGGTAGCGGCAGCGATAGCGGTAGGTAGCCTAGTGGCAGGTAGCGGTAGCGGTTAAGAGTGTTGGTCCAGTAACTGGTTCGAATCCCTGAGTCGATTAGGTGAAAAATCTGTCTATGTGCCCTTGAGCAAGGCACTTAACCCTAATTGCTCCTGTAGGTCGCTTTGGATAAGACCTTCTGCTAAATGACTCAAATGTAAATGTAATGCACTGTATATAGACTTTCTGGCTACAGTGCATTCGGAAAGTATTCTGATTCTTTGACTTTTTCCACATTTTGTGAAGTTACAGCCTTATTCTAAAATATATTACATCGTTTTTTCCCCCTTCATCAATCTAGACACAATACCCCATAATGACAAATCAAAAACAGGTTTTTAGAAATCTTTGCAAGTGTATAAATAAAAAGCTAAAATATCACATGTAAATAAGTATTCAGACCCTTTACTCAGTACTTTACTGAAGCACCTTTGGCATGGATTGCAGCCTTGAGTCTTTGTTGGTATTATGCTACAAGCTTGGCACACCTGTATTTGGGGAGTTTCTCCCATTCTTCTGTCAGTTTGGATGGGGAATATCGATGCACAGCTATTTTCAGGACTCTCCAGAGATGGACTCCAATGAAGTTGTAGAAACATCTCAAGGATGATCAACGGAAACAGGATGCACCTGAGCTCAATTTCGAGTATCATGGCAAAGGATATGAATACTTATGTAAATAAGGTATTTATTTTTTTATTTTTAATACATTTGCAAAAATGTCTAAACACCTGTTATCGCTTTGTCATTATCGGGTATTGTGTGTAGATTGATGAGGAAAACATTTATTGAATCAATTGTAGAATAAGGCTATAACATAACAAAATGTGGAAAAAGTCAAGGGGTCTGAATACTTTCCAAATGCACTGTATGTGTGGCTGTGTGTACAGGTTTCTGTATGGGTGTGCGCGCGTGCGTCTGTGTGTGTGCGCACATGTGTGTTGTGACTGACTGAGAAATGTATGCAGATGTCCATACAGGAGCAGGTTTATGTTGGCGTAGAGGTGACGTTCAGTCCGGTGAGCCAGCTGAGCAGAGAGAGTTGGTATTTGAAAGGACACTCACAGCTTGGCGGCTGTCCCCTGCTCACAGAGGTATGGTAGAACAGTATGGCTCCAACAAGAAAATACAATTAAGAGATACTCCTGAGTCATGCTGGCAGCATAGAGGTCGAAGACAAGAAGAATAAGTGCTGAGAGAGAGAGAGAAAGAGAGAGAGAGAGAGATCACCTGCTGGAGATGCAAAGAAAATGGCTCAAGATAGTGGTAAGGAGGACCGGGCCCTGGGCATAAGCAACATAAAAAATGAGGAACTAATTCGGGGTTTGAAAAGTAGAATACCCAAGGTGTAATTTCTACATTTGGTTGTCCATCAACAGTGTATCTCTTGTATGTCAGTCACTGACATTCACTCAATAAGCCATGTCAGCTAAAAAGTCAGCGATCTAAACTTGTAGTTATCATGGCCGAATACCTAATGGGAAACCAGGGCACATGCCCAGGGGCCCTGACCTCCAGGGGGCCTCCATTGATTTCATTAGTCACTCTCAGAAATCATATTAACATGGCATAAGTCATGCCAAAATGGGTAGAATTGCAGGAAATTAGCTGTAAAACTGCAAGTGTTTGTCTCTGCCCCATGGCAAAATGTGTAGAATTGCAGGAGATTAACTTTTAAACTAAAATGTTTATCTCCGCCATCGTCAAGAGGTGGGCCACTAAAATGTTTTGCCCTTGAGGTGGGGGACCCCCCCCCAACCAAATCTTAGGGCCACCAAAAGGCTTTGTTTGTATTGATGTGGCAAGGTCAGAGCCAACATAACAATGTGACTTAGCCCTATAAAACACACATGAATAGAAGGCTTTCTTAGTACCCCTAGCATGGTACTAAGGAGCCTAATAATTAGGGCTCTGAATTTTCCTAACCAGGAAATACTGTAGGCCTATCATGACACTAGGCGAGACCCAAATGCAGACACAGGAGGCAGGTGGTTGGAGTTTAAGATGTTTAATAAATCAAAAGGGAATAGGCAAGAGAATGGTCATGGATAGGCAAAAGGTCATAACCAGATCAGAGTCCAGGAGGTACAGAGTGGCATGCAGGCTCGAGGTCAGGGCAGGCAGAATGGTCAGGTAGGCGGGTACAGAGTCCAGAACAGGCAAGGGTCAAAACCGGGAGGACTAGAAAATGGCAAAAAGGCAAAGCAGGAAAACAGGAAAAAACACTGGTAGGCTTGGACATACAAGACGAACTGGCACAGAGAGACAGAAAACACAGGGATAAATACACTGGGGAAAACAAGCGACACCTGGAGGGGGTGGAGACAATAACGAGGACAGGTGAAACAGATCAGGCTGTGACAAGGCCGGAGGCTATTACTAGAGCCAGAAGTTTTCCCTGGTCAGGTCACGTGATCGGAGAAAAAAAGTCCTGCCTCTAGCATGATATCACATCATCATTTGGGCAGCATTCAAGCATTGTTCTGTTGTTCCTGTAATATTTAGGAGGGATAAAGCATGCCTAAATGGTCCCATCTATATTCCTCCCATAGATAATAGCTTGGCTGGGCTGTTTGTGTTTGTCCTTGATTGCCTTTGAGACAGTCTGAGCTTATAGCGTGGCTGTAACGAACACCAGCTATCTGTGTCCCATCTCTGGTACCCTCGCCTCGGATTTCACCCCTTGGCCGCCGCGCCGGGCTGGACGTCGTATCTCCAGAGCTGCCACATCCATTATTTATACACAGGGTTTCTCTGTCCTCCATCCAGGGACTGACATCTCACTGGAATTTAGTTTACACTCAACACACACTGGACCCTACTATCTGGACTGGACAGGTGTTAACCCTTTATCATACTTTAACAACAGACAGGTCAGTGTTTAGTTTAGTTGGGCCGGGCAAACACATACTGTACCTGGTTGTAAAGCTGGTTGGTTATCTCTTTATGCTGTAAAATGTGGAGAATTTATGTAAATGTGTGCTTGTGCTCTGACAATGGTATCCCTGGGGGGATTAGTAAAGTTGTATTCAACAGTGAGCCTGATCACCGACAGCAATGAGACAGCCTATAGGGAGGAGGTCAGACAGGACAACAACCTCTTCCTCAGTGTGAGCAAGACAAATGAGCTGATCGTGGAATATAGGAAAAGGAGGGCCGAGCAGGCCCCCATTAACATCGATGGGGCTGAAGTGGAGCAGGTCGAGAGTTTCAAGTTCCTTGGTGTCCACATCACCAACAAACTATCATGGTCCAAACACACCAAGACAGTTGTGAAGAGGGCACAACAACACCTTTTTCCCCGAAGGAGACTGAAAAGATTTGGTGCGGATCCCCAGATCCTCAAAAAGTTCTACAACTGCACCATCAAGAGGATCCTGACCGGTTGCATCACCGCCTGGTATGGCAACTGCGCTACAGAGGGTAGTGCGTACGGTCCAGTACATCACTGGGGCCAAGTTTCCTGCCATCCAGGTCCTATATACTAGGCAGTGTTAGAGGAAGGCCCAAACAATTGTCAAAGACTCAAAGACAGTCACCAAAGTCATAGGCTGTTCTCTCTGCTACCGCATGGCAAGGGCTACCGGAGCGCCAAATCTAGGACCAAAAGGCTCTACCCCCAAGCCTTAAGACTGCTGAACAATTCATCAAATGGCCACCCAGACTATTTACATTGACCCCCCCTCCCCTTTGTTTTTACACTGCTGCTGCTCACTGTTTATTATCTATGCATAGTCATTTTACAAATTACCTTGACTAACCTGTACCCCCACACATTGACTCGGTACCGGCACCCCCTGTATATAGCCTCGTTATTGTTATGTCATTTTCTTGTGTTATTTAAAAAATAAAAACCTTTCTTTTATTTAGTAAATATTTTCTCAACTCTATTTCTTGAACTGCATTGTTGGTTAAGTAAGCATTTCACCTGTTGTATTTGGCGCATGTGACAAATAACATTTGATTTGATTCTAATTTAATTTAAGGCATATTTTTCACAGGGTTTTCATGATTCTTCTATTCTTCTATTGAGATTAGGACCTCACTTTTCTTCATTAAGAAATGTGACGAGTTACAGAGTCTGCTGCTGGTTCCTACTTCACAGTAGGGCCATTGGGGAATGTTTATTTCTTGTCTGCAATGCCTTCTTGAACATGTGAACTTTCATGTGGCTTAATTACAAACTTGTATTGGATCAGTAAATATGAATACACATGTTTAATTATCAGCCTTGTTGAGCCAAGGAGCAAGCACTGAGCTATATAGGGAGAAGACAACATCTTTCCTGGGTAGTCAGTTGGACATGCTGAGAGATGAGTCCTGATTGGTCTGTCTATAACTGAATGGGCTCCTCCCTGGTCAGTATATAGATTTATATAGCTCAGATTTTTGGAGAGATACAGCTATGGACAACTGCAACAGTGTTGCTACAGCTCTCAAAAACATTGCTTCTGTAATAGCTGGGTTTATGGAGAGACCTACTTTCTGGAGGACAATGCCGTGCTGACTCACATGCGTTTACATGTGTGGGTGGGGTGGGGCTAAGGCTTAAGATTGTGCAAACGATGCTGAATGTGCATAAACAAACAAGAGTTCTCTAGTCAGTGTGAAACTTTCATAAAAATCTTTCGAACGGGTATTTTCCACTACTTGTCTTTTAAGTAGGATAACAAGTTTATCAACTTTCCCAGCATAACGCTCCTTCCTATGTTTTCTCCAACTACAACGTACGATATACCATTTTGAAGCTCTGAGTCTGTACTTTTATCAATTCCAAAAAATAAGCAAATCACTTACATTTGACATAAGCTTCAATAGAGAAATCTGGACAGACATTTGTTTGTATTCTTATTGGAAGATTAGTGAAAGAAAAACAATTATTGAAAGAAAATAAGCAATCTAATGTGGCAAGGATGACACGTTCTGTATCATTATATTTCCAAATGTAAGGTGTCAACCCGTGAGGCTGTTTTTCACCTTCCCAATGACACAGAAAAGCTGCATTTTCCAATAAACTAATATAAACACTAGGCTCTCTCTCACATACCAGCTGCCTCCACCCTCACTAGATCCAAGAATTCCTGCATCTTTGATTTTGTGTGTGCTTAGTGAAAAAGTCAAACATGCTATGTGTAACAATTGCCATGGGAACATAGGCTTCAATCATGTTGTGTTTGCTTGTTGTGTTGTGTTGCTCAGCTGTTTTGATGTAGAAGAGTGAAAACATTCTTTATTTTGGTATAGGAATAAGAGGAAGCTGGTTGCCAAATAATAACACAGTCTTCAATACAAATATATTATCCACCTGAATGTTAATCAGACTGTATTGTAGACCTACTGACTGGGCTGTTCTAGGCAGAAATCAGTCTTTGATTGTAGGGAGATTGTAAAGTCGGTTACATTATCAGTGCCCTCCCCTGATGTAGGGCCAGCAGGTGATTTCAAACCACAGAAATCACTCCTGTCTGATTTGTCACTAGAAGGGTCTGTCTGTGATGGGATTCTAATGGCTATGACTCCTGTCCACCTCTCAGCTGTCTCCTCCTGTCCACCTCTCAGCTGTCTCCTCCTGTCCACCTCTCAGCTGTCTCCTCCTGTCCACCTCTCAGCTGTCTCCTCCTGTCTCCACTCTAGCTGGAACGTTAAGGGAAGGAGAAAGAGATTGTACATGCAAACATATCGGCAACTTGAGTGATTATAATTCTAAAGATCTCTCTCTCTCGCTCAGGTCCAGGATGTTGGGTGAGGTGGTCCCTGTCTGTGGACTGCAGGTTCTGCTGACGGCCCTCCTGCTCTCTCTGGGCTATGGTAAGTAGAAGCATACACGGTTCTTCGGTTTGTCCCAATGGGGGAACCTTTTTGGGGCTGGGCAGAACCCTTTGCAGTTTATGGAGAAATGTCTTATCTAGAACTCTCTATGTAGGGTTCTTTAAAGAACCCTTTGTATATGGTTCTACCTAGAACACTCTATGAAGAGTTCTACCGAGAACCCTATTATCTATGAAAGGTTCCACCAGCCTTATCAGCCTTTAAAATTACATATATCATAAGGCCTTTATTTGAGGGCTTAGTTCTACCCTAACAACGTGGTGTTAGGAATCTCCTGGTTAACAGGCCACTTCAGTTCTGCAAGTCGAATTATGCTGGCTTGCAAAGTGATGTCAAGTCAAATTTATTGGAATTCCTATTGGAATCCAACCAGAGTTAGGATATCCAACAAGTGCATTTGTTAATCACCCGCAACCTGCATTCAGAATGACTGCCAGGGTAGGGAAGATTGAATACTGAGACTACCTCAAACGGGTGCAATAAATCCAATTACTAACAGATTGGATTAGTTTAGAAAACGGTATGTTATTTATCTTTGTGTCGCGTTAAATGCATCAACCAATCAATTACATGCAAAAACAGATATTACAGTGAAACAAACAATTCTGAAAATCTCCCTGCAATAGAGCATGCTGGGAAATATTATATATGGCTCTATGTAGAACCCTTCTTGCCTTCCAAAGAATCATCAAAGAACCCTTTCTTGCAAAAACAGATCTTAAGATGTTAAAGGTTCTAGGTAGAACCCTTTGCCTTACAAAGTACCCTTGTCTTTAAAAAAAGGTTCATCTGATTAAAACGGTTATTGGTGTAACGGTTTTCTAGATCTTCCTCCTCCTCAGACGAGGAGAGGAGAGAAGGATCGGAGGACCAATACGCAGCTAGGTATGATGACATAATATTTATTTAACAAGACAAAAGACGAAACGAAATACTCTTAAACAAACTACAAAACAACAAACGAAGTAGACAGACCTGGTGCGACGAACTTACATGAAACACGAAGAACGCAATAACAGGAAAACTGACTACATAAAACGAATGCACAAACAAAACCGAAAACAGTCCCGTGTGGCGTAACATACAGACACTGACACAGGAGACAACCACCCACCACAATCAAAGTGAAAACACCTACCTTAATATGGCTCTCAATCAGAGGAAATGAAAACCACCTGCCTCTAATTGAGAGCCATATCAGGTCACCCTTAAACCAACACAGAAACACATAACAAAGACTACCCACCCAAACTCACGCCCTGACCGTCAAACACATACAAAACAACAGAAAACAGGTCAGGAACGTGACAGAACCCCCCCCTCAAGGTCCGAACTCCGGGCGCACCACCAAAAGTCTAGGGGAGGGTCTGGGTGGGCGTCTGACCACGGTGGTGGCTCAGGCTCTGGGCGAGGTCCCCACCCCACCATAGTCAAACCCAACTTCCGTCTTCCCCTCTGAATGACCACCCTCCTATTCCACCCACTTACTTTAAAGGGTACCGTCGATATAAGGGGCAGCACCGGGATAAGGTAGCTCAAGACAGAGAGGTAGGTCAGGATAGAGAGGTAGGTCAGGATAGAGAGGTAGGTCAGGATAGAGGGGCAACTCCGGACTGAAGGGCAGCTCCGGACAGAGAGACAGCTCTGGACTGAGGGGCAGTTCTGGATGGCTGGCTCTGGCGGATCCTGGCTGGACGGCTCTGGCGGATCCTGGCTGGACAGCTCATGGCTGGCTGACGGATCTGGCTGCTCATGGCTGGCCGACGGATCTGGCTGCTCATGGCTGGCTGACGGCTCTGGACGCTCATGGCTCGCTGGCGGCTCTGGCAGATCCTGTCTGGTTGGCGGCTCTGGCAGATCCTGGCTGGACAGCTCATGGCTGGCTGACGGATCTGGCTGCTCATGGCTGGCCGACGGATCTGGCTGCTCATGGCTGGCTGACGGCTCTGGACGCTCATGGCTCGCTGGCGGCTCTGGCAGATCCTGTCTGGTTGGCGGCTCTGGCAGATCCTGTCTGGTTGGCGGCTCTGGCAGATCCTGTCTGGTTGGCGGCTCTGGCAGATCCTGTCTGGTTAGCGGCTCTGGCAGATCCTGTCTGGTTAGCGGCTCTGGCAGATCCTGTCTGGTTAGCGGTTCTGGCAGATCCTGTCTGGTTAGCGGTTCTGGCAGATCCTGTCTGGTTAGCGGCTCTGGCAGATCCTGTCTGACGAATGGCTCTAGCGGCTCCTGACTGACTATCGGCTCTGACGGCTCGGGACAGACGGGCGGCTCTAATGGCTCGGGACAGACGGATGGCTCAGACGGCGCTGGGGAGACGGATGGCTCAGACGGCGCTGGGGAGACGGATGGCTCAGATGGCGCTGGGGAGACGGATGGCTCAGATGGCGCTGGGGAGACGGATGGCTCAGATGGCGCTGGGGAGACGGATGGCTCAGATGGCGCTGGGGAGACGGATGGCTCAGATGGCGCTGGGGAGACGGATGGCTCAGATGGCGCTGGGGAGACGGATGGCTCAGATGGCGCTAGGGAGACGGATGGCTCAAATGGCGCTGCGGAGACGGATGGCTCAGATGGCGCTGCGGAGACGGATGGCTCTGGCTGATCCTGTCTGGCGGAAGGCTTTGGCTGTTCCTGTCTGGCGGAAGGCTCTAGCGGCTCCTGTCTGGCGGAAGGCTCTAGCGGCTCCTGTCTGGCGGAAGGCTCTGTAGGCTCATGGCAGACGGGCGGCTTTGCAGGCTCATGGCAGACGGGCGGCTTTGAAGGCTCAATACAGACGGGCAGTTCATGCGGCGCTTGGCAGACGGACAGTTCAGGCGCCGTTGGGCAGGCGGCAGACTCTGGCCCGCTGAGACGCACTGTAGGCCTGGTGCGTGGTGCCGGAACTGGAGGCACCGGACTGGAGACACGCACTTCAAGCCTAGTGCGGGGAGCAGGAACAGGGCACACTGACCTCTCGAAGCGCACTATAGGCCTGGTGCGTGGTACCGGCACTGGTGGCACCGGGCTGAGGGCACGCACATCAGGACGAGTACGGGGAGAAGGAACAGTGTGTACAGGGCTCTGGAGACGCACAGGTGGCTTAGTGCGTGGTGCCGGAACTGGAGGCACTGGGCTGGAGACACGCACCATAGGAAGAGTGCGTGGAGGAGGAACTGGTGGTACTGGGCTGGGGCGGGGAGGTAGCGCCGGAAATACCGGACCGTGCAGGCGTACTGGCTCCCTTGAGCATTGAGCCTGCCCAACCTTACCTGGTTGAATGCTCCCCGTCGCCCGCCCAGTGCGGGGAGGTGGAATAACCCGCACCGGGCTATGTAGGCGAACCGGGGACACCATGCGTAAGGCTGGTGCCATGTAAGCCGGCCCGAGGAGACGCACTGGAGACCAGACGCGTTGAGCCGGCCTCATGACACCTGGCTCAATGCCCAATCTAGCCCTACCAGTGCGGGGAGGTGGAATAACCCGCACCGGGCTATGCACACGTACAGGAGACACCGTGCGCTCTACTGCGTAACACGGCGTCTGCCCGTACTCCCGCTCTCCACGGTTAGCCTGGGAAGTGGGCGCAGGTCTCCTACCTGCCCTCGGCCCACTACCTCTTAGCCGCCCCCCAAGAAATTTTTGGGTAGTACTCACGGGCTTTTCGGGCTTCCGTGCTAGACGCGTCCCCTCATAACGCCGGTTCCTCTCTCCGGTTTCCTCCGCTCTCCGAGCTGCCTCCAGCTGTTCCCATGGGCGGCGATTCACTTCAACTTTAGCCCATGGTCCTTTTCCTTCCATGATTTCCTCCCAAGACCAGAAATCCTGCTTCGTGCGCTGTCCGTTAACCCACTGCTTGATCCGGGTTTGGTGGGTGGTTCTGTAACGGTTTTCTAGATCTTCCTCCTCCTCAGACGAGGAGAGGAGAGAAGGATCGGAGGACCAATACGCAGCTAGGTATGATGACATAATATTTATTTAACAAGACAAAAGACGAAACGAAATACTCTTAAACAAACTACAAAACAACAAACGAAGTAGACAGACCTGGTGCGACGAACTTACATGAAACACGAAGAACGCAATAACAGGAAAACTGACTACATAAAACGAATGCACAAACAAAACCGAAAACAGTCCCGTGTGGGGTAACATACAGACACTGACACAGGAGACAACCACCCACCACAATCAAAGTGAAAACACCTACCTTAATATGGCTCTCAATCAGAGGAAATGAAAACCACCTGCCTCTAATTGAGAGCCATATCAGGTCACCCTTAAACCAACACAGAAACACATAACAAAGACTACCCACCCAAACTCACGCCCTGACCGTCAAACACATACAAAACAACAGAAAACAGGTCAGGAACGTGACAATTGGTAGCACTACCCTTTGGAGGGTTGCAGTTTATGGAGGATGGCTTAGGCACACACACACACTTCCATCATCCCTATAGGGCTGGGACTGTTGGCAGGTCCTCACAGCTTAGGGACGAGGGGATTGATTCCATTCATTTTATCTCACTATAAATACTGGAGCTGGACTTTTAGTAGAGGCAAATGATGAGGCATTTAGGGCAGGGAAGACAACAAATCTCCCAGCTCCATTTATCCTGCAGTACTTAGCTCTTGAGTCACAGTCTCTGGAAAAACAGGAACATTCGCTAATCTCCTATGCTGAGCTTTATTTTGAGTTTTTTTTGCTGCATCACTTGTTAAATATTCATGTGACTGTTAATATCCACTTTGATGCTTAAAACAACAAACTCAGCTGCATTTTGACAACTTAATACCATGCTAATACCGCTCAAAAACATGTGTGTATTCATTAGTGCACACCGTAGCAAAATGGTTTGCAACAGAACATGTTTCTTGGCAACGAAAATGAGCATCTCTTATTGTACAAGTTCAGATTGGTCCCTCCCTATTATGGCCATCTGCTTCCATTTGGTTAGTGAATATACCTCTGGTGAGAAACTGAATATATAGACACAGTCCTGTGTCTCAATATTGTATCCACATACTGTACAATGAGCCCTATAGTATGTCATAGGCAGATATCGAATGTATCCTGATCTATGATTTGCCTCAGTGAATCCCAGCCTGGTCTCAGAGCAAAACATATTATATAGTACCAGACAAAAGTTTGGACACACCTACTCACTCATGGGTTTTTCTTTATATTTATTATTTTCTACATTGTATAATAATAGTGAAGACATCAGAACTATGAAAAAACACATATGGAATCATGTAGTAACCAAAAAATCAAATCAAATCAAATGTATTTATATAGGCATCAGCTGATATATCAAAGTGCTGTACAGAAACCCAGCCTAAAACCCCAAACAGCAAGCAATGCAGATGTAGAAGCACGGTGGCTAGGAAAAACTCCCTAGAAAGGCCAAAACCTAGGAAGAAACCTAGAGAGGAACCAGGCTATGAGGGGTGGCCAGTCCTATTCTGGCTGTGCCGGGTGGAGATTATAACAGAACATGGCCAAGATGTTCAAATGTTCATAAATGACCAGCATGGTCAAATAATAGTAATCACAGTGAACAGGTCAGGGTTCCATAGCCACAGGCAGAACAGTTGAAACTGGAGCAGTAGCAAAAGTGTTTAAAAAATATGTTTTGATTTGTTTAAGTGCCTTCAGGAAAGTATTCAGACCCCTTGGCCTTTTCCACATTTTGTTACGTTAGAGCCTTATTCTAAAATTGATAAAATAATGTTTTATCATCAATCTACACACAATAGCCCATAATGACAAAGTGAAAACAGTTTTTTAGAAATGTTTGCAAATGTATTAAAAACAAAAAACAGAAATACCTTATTTACGTAAGTATTCAGACCTTGCTATGAGACTCAAAATTCAGCTCAGGTGCATCTTGTTTCCATTGATCATCCTTGAGAAGCTTCTACAACTTGATTGGAGTCCACCTGCGGTTAATTCAATTGATTGGACATGATTTAGAATGGCACACACCTGTCTATATAACGTCCCACAGATGACAGTGCATGTCAGAGAAAAAAACAAGCCATGAGGTTGAAGGAATTGTCCGTAGAGCTCCGAGACAGGATTGTGTCGAGGCACAGATCTGGGGAAATGTACCAAAACATTGGAACCACCAAGACTCTTCCTAGAGCTGGCCACCCGGCCAAACTGAGCAATCGGGGCCTTGGTCAGGGAGGTGACCAAGAACACGGTGATCACTCTGACAGAGCTCTAGAGTTCCTCTGTGGAGATGGGAGAACCTTCCAGAAGGACAACCATCTCTGCAGCACTCCACCAATTAGGCCTTTATGGTAGAGTTGCCAGATGGAAGCCACTCCTCAGTAAAAGGCACATGACAGTCCACTTGGAGTTTGCCAAAAAGGCACCTAAAGGACTCTCAGACCATAAGAAAAAAAATGATCTGGTCTGATGAAACCAAGATTGAACTCTTTGGCCTGAATGCCAAGTGTCACGTCTGGAGGAAACCTGGCACCATCCCTACAGTGAAGCATGTTCGTGGCAGCATCATGCTGTGGGGATGTTTTTCAGCGGCAGGGACTGTGAGACTAGTCAGGATAAAGACAAAGATGAACGGAGCAAAGTACAGAGAGATCCTTGATGAAAACCTGCTCCAGAGCGCTCAGGATCTTAGACTGGGGGTGAAGATTCACCTTCCAACAGGACAACGACACTAAGCACACAGCCAAGACAACGCAGGAGTGACTTCGGGACAAGTCTCTGAATGTCCTTGAGTTGCCCAGCCAGAGCCCGGACTTGATCCCGATCGAACATCTCTGGAAAGACCTGAAAATAGCTGTGCAGCAACACTCCCCATCCAACCTGACAGAGAAACTCGCTAAATACATGTGTGCCAAGCTTGTAGCGTCATACCCAAGAAGATTCAAGGCTGTAATCACTGCCAAAGGTGATTAAACAAAGTGCTAAGTAAAGGGTCTGAATACTTATGTAAATGTGATATTCCCGGTTTAAGTTTTTATAAATTTGCACACACAAAAAAATAAAAAACGTTTTTGCTTTGTCATTATGGGTTATTGTGCGTAGATTGATGAGGGGGGGGGAACTATTTCATCCATTTTAGAATAAGACTGTAACGTAACAAAATGTGGAAAATGTCAAGTTGTCTGAATACTTTCAGAATGCACTGTATGTATCAGTGGTGATTAAGAAGTGAGTATAGACAATTCCCACTGAAAAATAAGTGGGTATACAGCGTATATCCTCCACTACACCACTGTGTATAATTGGTTTGTATGTGTGGGGCTTTAGTTGAAATTGTTCTTTACAGAGTCAGGTATATTTGTCCAGGCCTCAATTGTTCTTTGACTAGCACCATTTATTCTCACTGTTGATAATTCTAATGGTATAACTTCTAACAGTAGCTGTATCCCCTGGTTAAATGGGAAAGAGTGAGGTGGTTCTGCCTGCCAGGAATAATCATCTCTGATTGATTGAGATATTCATTATGTAACATAATAGATGGAAATCATTCAATATATAAATTCTAAATTAATTTTGTAACCTTTCCCCAGAAGCATTTAATATTTTTCTGCAGTGGGCTAAATCAGGGTCACACAGAGTGATTCTTGATAGTCTTAAACAAATCTACTTTGAAACAAAAGTAGTCATTGAAGAATCCCTACTGTAACATATCATACTAATTTGAGTGTCCCAGATTTAGTAAAATATAGTATGTTTCAAGATATTAAAATATAATACTATCCATACCAAACTTTAAATTGTATTTCCAGACACTAGCATTTCACCCCATCCTACACAGAGCTCTGTGACAATTTTCTTTTACTTAGCAAGTCAGTTAAGAACAAATTCTTATTTACAATGACAGCCTACCCCAGCCAAACCTGCGCAATAATAGCACTAAAGCATAGTTTACATTGTTTAAGGGATACATTAGTGAACACCTCTTCCAGGGCAATAGGAGACACCATATTTCTCTCTATACTTAGGCAGGGGGCAAAATAATCATGTCTAAACCAATTTTAGGATGGGGCGAAATGCTAGTGCCTGGAAATACAATTTAAAGTTTGGTGCAGGTAGTATTATATTTTAATATTTTAAAACATATAATATTTTACTAAATCAGGGACACTCAAATGTGTTTGGACACTAGTTTACTTCAGGCGAAAACAAAAGGAGGGTGGTTGGTAGGGCGTATAACGTGAACGTCTAGCAACACAGAGGTTGTGTGTTCAAATCTCATCATTGAAAAATTTAGAATTCTAACTACTTACTACTTTTTAGCTACTTGGCATGTTAGCTAACCCTTCCCCTAATCCTAACTCTAACCTTAACCTTACTCCTAAACCTAACCTTAACACAAATCTTAACCCTAACCTTAACCCCTAACCTAACGTAGGATATCATCCTAAAGCAGACGAACGTAATATATCATACCAAACAGGTAAAATGCGATCAAGACGAAGGATACTATACTGTGCATATTATATTATACAACCTCTATTACAGTGGTAGCCTAATGTAACGTAACCTCCCTCACCCTCCATTTGGCAAATCTGAACATAACTCTGTCCTCCTTATTTCTGCTTACAAGCAAAAAGTCGAACAGGAAGTACCAGTGATGCGCACAATACGGAAGTGGTCCAATGAAGCAGATGCCAAACTACAGGACTGTTTTGCTGGAACAGACTGGAATGGCGTTGAGGAGTATACCACATCAGTCATCTGCTTCATTAATAAGTGCATTGACGATGTCGTACCCACAGTGACCGTAGGTACAGTCCCAGTCAGAAGTTTGGACACACCTACTCATTCAAGGGTTTTTCTTTATTTTCACTATTTTCCACATTGTAGAATAGCGAAGGCATCAAAACTATGAAATAACACATATGGAATCATGTAGTAACAAAAGAAGGGTTTAACACTTCTTTTGTTTAACACTTTTTTGGTTACTACATGATAACACTACATATGTGTTATTTCATAGTTTTGATGTCTTCACTATTATTCTACTGTACAATGTAGAAAATAGTAAAAATTAAGAAAAACCCTGGCATGAGTAGGTGTGTCCAACCTTTTGACCGGTACTGTACATATCGCAACCAGATGCCATGGACTACAGGCAACATCTGCACTGAGGTAAAGGCTAAAGCTTCCGCTTTCAAGGAGCGGGACACTAATCCGGGCGCTTATAAGAAATCCAGTTACGCCCTCTGACAAACCATCAAACAGGCAAAGCATCAATACAGGACTAAGATCGAATCCTACTACACTGGCTTTGGTGCTCATCCGATGTGGCAGGGCTTGCTAACTATCACAGATTACAAAGGGAAATCCAGCCGAGAGCTGCCATGTGACATGAGCCTACCAGACGAGTTAAATGCCTTCTATATTCGCTTCAAGGCTAGCAACACTCAACCATGTGTGACAGCACCAGCTGTTATGGATGACTGTATGATAACACTCTCTGTAGCCGATGTGAGAAAGGTTACAAATGGATTACCAGGATGCGTACTCAGAGCATGCTGACCACCTGGCAAGTGTCTTCACTGACATTATCAACCTCTCCCTGACCCAGTCTGTTATACCTACATGTTTCAAGCAAACAACCATAGTCCATGTGTCCAATAACGCCAAGGTAACCTGTCTAAATGACTACAGCCCCGTAGCACTCACATTTGTAGCTTTGAAAGGCTGGTCATGGCTCACATCAACGCCATCATCCCAGAAACTCTGGACGCACTCCAATTCGCATACCGCCCCAACAGATCCACAGATGACACAATCTCTATTGCACTCCACACTGCCCTTTCCCATCTGGACAAAAGGAACACCTACATGAGAATGCTGTTCATTGACTACAGCTCAGAATTCAACACCATAGTGCCCTCCAAGATCATCACTAAGCTAAGGACCCTGGGACTGAACACCTCCCTCTGCAACTGATTCCTGTACTTCCGGACGGTCGCCCCAGGGTGTTGAGGGTGGGCAACAATACATCTGCCACGCAGGCCCTCAACAAGGGGGCATCTCAGGGGTCTGTGTTCAGTCAATTTCTATATTCCCTGTTCACCCACGACTGCATGGCCGCGCACTACTCCAACACCATCATTAAATTTGCCGATGACACAATGACGGTAGGCCTGATCACCGACAACGATGAGACAGACTTTAGGGAGGAGGTCAGAGACCTGGCAGTGTGGTGCCAGGACAACAACCTCTCCCTCAACGTGGGCAAGACAAATTAGCTTATCATGGACTACAGGAAACGGATGGCCGAACACGCCCCCATTCACATCGATGGGGCTGTAGTGGAGCAGGTCGAGAGCTTCAAGTTCTCGGTGTCCACATCACTAAGGACCTATCATGGTCTAAACACACCAACACAGTCGTGACGAGGGCACGACAACGCCTCTTCTGAAAATATTTGTCATGGGCCGTCGTATCCTCAAAAAGTTCTACAGCTGCAACATTGACAGGCCTCTTGACTGGCTACATCACCGCTTTGTATGGAAACTGCTTGGCATCCGACCGGAAGGAGCTACAGAGGGTAGTGTGTACAGCCCATTACTTCACTGGGGCCGAACTCCCTGCCATCCAGGACCTCTATACCAGGCGGTGTCAGGAAGGCCCTAGAAATTGTCAAAGACTTTAGCCACACAAGTCATAGACTGTTCTCTCTACTAACACACAGCAAGTGTTACTGAAGTGCCAAGTCGGGGACCAAAAGGCTCCTGAAAAGGCTTTTGCACTGACTCTTGTGCTGGCTCTATGCACACTCACTAGACTCTACCCACACACTCACACATACTACACTGACTCTCCAACACACATATACACACACTACATACGCTCACACACACACACACACACACACACACACACACACACACACACACACACACACACACACACACACACACACACACACACACACACACACACACACACATGCATATTGACACCACACACACACTCACATATAGACACACTTTCACACACGCTGCTGCTACTCTGTTTATTATATATCCTGATTGCCTAGTCACTTTTACCCCTACTCACATGTAAATACTGTATTACCTCAATTACCTCAACTACCTCGTACACCTGCACATTGACTTGGTACTGGTACTCCTTGTTCAGTTGAAGTCGGAAGTTTACATACACTTAGGTTGGAGTCATTAAAACTCGTTTTTCAACCACTCCACAAATGTCTTGTCAACAAACTATAGTTTTGGGAAGTCGGTTAGGACATCTACTTTGTGCATGACACAAGTCATTTTTCCAACAATTGTTTACAGACAGATTATTTCACTTACAACTCACTGTATCACAATTCCAGTGGGTCAGAAGTTTACATACACTAAGTTGACTGTGCCTTTAAACAGCTTGGAAAATTCCAGAAAATTATGTCATGGCTTTAAACTTCGGATAGGCTAATTGACATAATTTGAGTCAATTGGAGGTGTACCTGTGGATGTATTTCAAGGTCTACCTTCAAACTCAGTGCCTCTTTGCTTGACATCATGGGAAAAATCAAAAGAAATCAGCCAAGACCTCTGAATTTTTTTTTAGACCTCCACAAGTCTGGTTCATCCTTGGGAGCAATTTCCAAACGCCTGAAGGTACCATGTTCATCTGTACAAACAACAGTACGCAAGTATAAACACCATGGGACCACGCAGCTGTCATACTGCTCAGGAAGGAGACGCGTTCTGTCTCCTAGAGATGAATGTATTTTGGTTGGAAATGTGCAAATCAATCCTAGAACAACAGCAAAGGACCTTGTGAAGATGCTGGAGGAAACAGGTACAAAAGTATCTATATTCACTGTAAAAAAAGTCCTATATCGACATAAACTGAAAGGCCGCTCAACAAGGAGAAGCCGCTGCTCCAAAACCGCCATAAATATCCAGACTATGGTTTGCAATTGCACATGGGGACAAAGATCATACTTTTTGGAGAAATGTCCTCTGGTCTGATGAAACAAAAATAGAACTGTTTGGCCATAATGACCATCGCTGTGTTTGGAGGAAAAGGGGGGAGACTTGCAAGCCGAAGAACACCATCCCAATCATGAAGCATGGGGGTGGCAGCATCATGTTGGGGGATGTGCTTTGCTGCAGGAGGGACTGGTGCACTTCACAAAATAGATGGCATCATGAGGTAGGAAAAGTATGTGGATATATTGAAGCAACATCTCAAGACATCAGTCAGGAAGTTAAAGCTTGGCCGCAAATGGGTCTTCCAAATGGACAATAACCCAAAGCATACTTCCAAAATTGTGGCAAAATGGCTTAAGGACAACAAAGTCAAGGTATTGGAGTGGCCATCATAAAGCCCTGATCTCAATCCTATAGAAAATTGTGGGCAGAACTGAAAAAGTGTGTCGAGCAAGGAGGCCTACAAACCTGACTCAGTTACTCCAGCTCTGTCAGGAGAAATGGGCCAAAATTCACCCAACTTATTGTGGGAAGCTTGTGGAAGGCCACCCGAAACGTTTGACCCAAGTTAAACAATTTAAAGGCAATACAATTTAAAGGCAAAAAGCTGAACTTAATCATTCTCTCTACTATTATTCTGACATTTCACATTCTTAAAATAGAGTGGCTGAGCTAAGACAGGGAATCTTTACTAGGATTAAATGTCAGGAATTGTGAAAAACTGAGTTTAAATTTTTTAATTTTTTTTTATTTTACCTTTATTTAACCAGGTAGGCTAGTTGAGAACAAGTTCTCATTTGCAACTGCGACCTGGCCAAGATAAAGCATAGCAGTGTGAACAAACAACAACACAGAGTTACACATGGAGTTACACATGGAGTAAACAATAAACAAGTCAATAACATGGTAGAAAAAAAGAGAATCTATATACAATGTGTGCAAAAGGCATGAGGAGGTAGGCAATAAATCGAATAATTACAATTTAGCAGATTAACACTGGAGTGATAAATCATCAGATGATCATGTGCAAGTAGAGATACTGGTGTGCAAAAGAGCAGAAAAGTAAATAAATAAAAACAGTATGGGGGTGAGGTAGGTAAATTGGGTGGGCTATATACCGATGGACTATGTACAGCTGCAGCGATCGGTTAGCTGCTCAGATAGCAGATGTTTAAAGTTGTTGAGGGAGATAAAAGTCTCCAACTTCAGAGATTTTTGCAATTCGTTCCAGTCGCAGGCAGCAGAGAACTGGAAGGAAAGGCGGCCAAATGAGGTTTTGGCTTTAGGGATGATCAGTGAGATACACCTGCTGGAGCGCGTGCTACGGGTGGGTGTAGCCATCGTGACCAGTGAACTGAGGTAAGGCGGCACTTTACCTAGCATAGCCTTGTAGATGACCTGGAGCCAGTGGGTCTGACGACGAACATGTAGCGAGGGCCAGCCGACTAGGGCATACAGGTCACAGTGGTGGGTCGTATAAGGTGCTTTAGTAACAAAACGGATGGCACTGTGATAAACTGCATCCAGTTTGCTGAGTAGAGTATTGGAAGCTATTTTGTAGATGACGTCGCCGAAGTCGAGGATCGGTAGGATAGTCAGTTTTACTAGGGTAAGTTTGGCGGCGTGAGTGAAGGAGGCTTTGTTGCGAAATAGAAAGCCGACTCTAGATTTGATTTTGGATTGAAGATGTTTGATATGAGTCTGGAAGGAGAGTTTGCAGTCTAGCCAGACACCTAGGTACTTATAGATGTCCACATATTCTAGGTCGGAACCGTCCAGGGTGGTGATGCTAGTCAGGCGTGCGGGTGCAGGCAGCGAACGGTTGAAAAGCATGCATTTGGTTTTACTAGCGTTTAAGAGCAGTTGGAGGCCACGGAAGGAGTGTTGTATGGCATTGAAGCTCATTTGGAGGTTAGATAGCACAGTGTCCAAGGAAGGGCCAGAAGTATACAGAATGGTGTCGTCTGCGTAGAGGTGGATCAGGGAATCGCCCGCAGCAAGAGCAACATCATTGATATATACAGAGAAAAGAGTCGGCCCGAGAATTGAACCCTGTGGTACCCCCATAGAGACTGCCAGAGGACTGGACAACATGCCCTCCGATTTGACACACTGAACTCTGTCTGCAAAGTAGTTGGTGAACCAGGCAAGGCAGTCATTAGAAAAACCGAGGCTACTGAGTCTGCCGATAAGAATATGGTGATTGACAGAGTCGAAATGTATTAAACTGAGTTTAAAGGTGTATGTAAACTTCCGACTTCAACTGTTAATAGCCTCATTATGATTTTCCTTAATAAGTTACTATTTCCTTTTTTATTTAACAAATATTTGTCTTACCTTTTAACTCTGCATTGTTGGGAATGTGCTCTTAAGTAAGCATTTCAAGGTGAAGTCTACACCTGCTGTGTTCGGCGCATGTGACCAATACAATTTGATTTGATTTTGATTTGATTTGAAGTAATGTGGTATTGATTTTAGTAAAATATAATAAGTTTTGCTCTGAGACCGGATGTGAATTCCTGAGTGCTATGCTGTGTGTCAGTGTGTCAGAGCTGTCCTTGCACATTACAGTAAGAGCAGTCATTTGTCAGGACAATTTAGTCCTCTAGCATCATCACTCTGAAAAGTCAGCCAATCGTTTGAAAGATGCCTGGGTAAGGTCTTTTTTACCCTCTGACTATGTGCCAGTGCGTGTTTCTCTTTGGCAGGTCTGAGATCATGAGCTGTCAGGGAGTAGTCTCTCCCTGCAGACAACAGCTGATCCTGGACCGGTCCTACTCAGAGAGTCTTATCTGGCCAGTGCAGTGGTCTGCAGGGGCTGGAGTAGCCGTGTACACACACTCAAAGATTCTACACGAGAGACCCAGGATAGTGATAAAACTTGCGCATGCATACACACACACACACACACACACACACACACACACACACACACACACACACACACACACACACACACACACACATTATCCAGGGTGCAGGGTCTGGAAGGGTCTCCTAGTAGGATTGCATCCACGGTCCTACCAGGAGGGAGCCTAGACCGAAGCCCCTATGTGCTCCCTCTTTGCCCCCTGTGCCCGCCTGTCTCCCAGCTCCGTCTGCTGCCATCTGCACGCCATTGTTCTGCCTTATGCCAAGATAAACAGCAGAGCTGTCTCCCTCAGCACGAGAGACGTGACTGGAGCAGATTGAATGTTTTTGTGTGTGTGTACATGCGTTCATGGGTGTAATGGCAGTTATTGTAGTTGTAATAGCCTGCATGTTATGTATCCCAAGAAGCTCAGCAGTCACACATAGCATAAGCACAATAAAGTACCTCCCTTGAGTCATATGCCCAATTTCTTACTGACACGCATGAGCCTCTATGTCTGTCGTGTAGCAAGATGCATTCTACCCCTCTACTGTGGAGAGGGTGTTTTTGAAGACGTCCCCCCTCTGCACCACCCCCTTTTCTAACTTCCTCCTTTTCGGGTGAGTGAATATGGAAATTGGTGATGAAGGGAGACAGAGGGAGGCAGGGGGGCAGTGGGCACAGATGGGTGGCTCGCATTAACAGCTCCTCTGGTGAATGTGTTTGTTCGACGGGTCAGAGATGAGGACGGGGGGAACTGGGCCCTGTGCCATTTCAGATAAATGTATCATTACGCCACACAGGGCGCGGGCATTAGTCACGCCTGCCGCCTCCGAGTGGCTCTAAACCGACATGTGGCGGGATGGGACAGGGAGGGACAGGGCAGGGGCTGGGACAGGGCTGGAACAGGGATGAGACAGGACGGGGCTGGGACGGGGATGGGACAGGACGGGGCTGGGACAGGGATGAGACAGGACGGGACTGGGACGGGGATGGGACAGGACGGGGCTGGGACAGGGAAGAGACAGGACGGGACGGGGATCGGACGGGGATCGGACAGGGATGAGACGGGACGGGGATGGGACAGGGATGAGACAGGACGGGGCTGGGACGGAGCTGGGACAGGGATGAGACAGGACGGGGCTGGGACGGGGATGGGACAGGGATGAGACAGGACGGGGCTGGGACCGGGATGGGACGGGGATGAGACAGGACGGGGCTGGGACGGGGATGAGACAGGACGAGGATGGGACAGGGATGAGACAGGATGGGGCTGGGACGGGGATGGGACAGGGATGAAACAGGACGGGGCTGGGACGGGGATGGGACGGGGATGGGACGGGGATGAGACAGGACGGGGCTGGGTCGGTGATGGGACGGGGGCGAGACGGGATGGGACAGGGCTGGGACGGGGATGGGGATGGGACGGGGATGGGACAGGGATGAGACAGGACGGGGCTGGGACGGGGATGGGACGGGGATGGGACAGGGATGAGACAGGGTTGAGACAGGGCTGGGACAGGGCTGAGACAGGACGGGGCTGGGACGGGGATGGGACAGGGATGAGACAGGACGGGGATGGGACAGGGATGAGACGGGACGGGGATGGGACAGGTATGAGACAGGGCTGAGACAGGGCTCAGATGCAGGCCCCTATCCCCGGTTATGGCTATTATTCATAGCTAGAGGAGGGGGGAGAAGAGGAAGCGGAATGGGTCCCGGAGAGATGATTTTATACGAGAGAGTCCCAGCACGGGAATGTCATTCCAAGCCCATGTGTGGTGCCTGTCTGCGGGAGGCCCGCTGTGCACTCGCTACAACATACAAACACACACACACACACACACACACACACACACACACACACACACACACACACACACACACACACACACACACACACACTAGTTTAATCTACTGTCAGACGGGCAGCTCTGACTGCAGGAGAGGTGGCAGGCCGGAGGAGTGGGATGGAGGGATGAAGGAGCGGAGCGGAGGGGGTAGAGAGGCGGTGGTTTTCTGTCAAAAAGCTACTCCCCCTTATTCCATTTAGATTACAAATTTACAGACCTGCCTTGATAGCAGACTACCCCTACACAACAGTAACACGTACACAGAGCTCTGTGTTAGCTACTATACGTGGAGAGGTTATGTGTTTGGCCATTGAAAGAGCAGGTTGACTTAATTGTCATGAATCTTGCCCTGGAGGCAGACTAAGCGATTTCCGCTAGCTGGGACAGCTGCAAAGTCAGAATCGGCAAAAATGTAAAAATAAAAAAAATGTGCTTTTTGGTCATAATTTAAGGTTAGGCATTAGGGTTAGCATGGGGGTTAAGGTTAGGGCTAGGTTTACCGTCTGATTTTGTTGTCATGAATCTTGGTGTGCCAGTTGGTGACCACTCTGCAAAGCTGCCTCCAGGGCAAGATTCATGACAATAAATTCCAACCTACACTGAAAGACAGAGGATGTGGTTTTTCCTAAAACCCCACCTCCCTGTCTCAGCTTGGGGTGTCTCTGTTGCCATGGTTATCATTAGGGCTGATTTAGGAGGAGTTAGCATCTGCAAGATAACAGCTTCAACATCCCCCCTCTCTCTACTCTCTACTTTCTCTCTGTATCTCTCCTCTCTCTACTCTCTACTCTCTCTCTCTCTCTGTATCTCTCCTCTCTCTACTCTCTACTCTCTCTCTCTCTCTGTATCTCTCCTCTCTCTACTCTCTACTTTCTCTCTGTATCTCTCCTCTCTCTACTCTCTACTCTCTACTCTCTACTTTCTCTCTGTATCTCTCCTCTCTACTCTCTCTCTGTATCTCTCCTCTCTCTACTCTCTACTCTCTCTCTGTATCTCTCCTCTCTCTACTCTCTACTCTCTCTCTGTATCTCTCCTCTCTCTACTCTCTACTTTCTCTCTGTATCTCTCCTCTCTCTACTCTCTACTCTCTCTCTCTACTCTCTACTTTCTCTCTGTATCTCTCCTCTCTCTACTCTCTACTTTCTCTCTGTATCTCTCCTCTCTCTACTCTCTACTCTCTCTCTGTATCTCTCCTCTCTCTACTCTCTACTTTCATCTCTCTACTCTCTACTCTCTCTCTCTCTCTGTGTCTCTCCTCTCTCTACTCTCTACTTTCTCTACTTTCTCTCCTCTCTCTACTCTCTACTCTCTACTCTCTACTTTCTCTCTGTATCTCTCCTCTCTCTACTCTCTACTCTCTACTCTCTCTCTGTATCTCTCCTCTCTCTACTCTCTACTTTCTCTCTGTATCTCTCCTCTCTCTACTCTCTACTTTCTCTCTGTATCTCTCCTCTCTCTACTCTCTACTCTCTCTCTGTATCTCTCCTCTCTCTACTCTCTACTCTCTCTCTGTATCTCTCCTCTCTCTACTCTCTACTTTCTACTCTCTCTCTCTACTTTCTCTACTCTCTACTCTCTACTTTCTCTCTGTATCTCTCTACTCTCTACTTTCTACTCTCTCTCTCTACTTTCTCTACTCTATACTCTCTACTTTCTCTCTGTATCTCTCTACTCTCTACTTTCTACTCTCTCTCTCTACTCTCTCTACTCTCTACTCTCTACTTTCTCTCTGTATCTCTCCTCTCTCCTCTCTACTCTCTACTCTCTCTCTCTACTCTCTACTTTCTCTCTGTATCTCTCCTCTCTCTACTCTCTACTCTCTCTCTGTATCTCTCCTCTCTCTACTCTCTACTTTCTACTCTCTACTCTCTACTCTCTCTCTCTACTCTCTACTTTCTCTCTGTATCTCTCCTCTCGCTACTCTCTACTTTCTCTCTGTATCTCTCCTCTCTCTACTCTCTACTTTCTCTCTGTATCTCTCCTCTCTCCTCTCTCTACTCTCTACTCTCTACTCTCTACTTTCTCTCTGTATCTCTCCTCTCTCTACTCTCTACTCTCTCTCGGTATCTCTCCTCTCTCTACTCTCTCTCTCTACTCTCTACTTTCTCTCTGTATCTCTCCTCTCTCTACTCTCTACTTTCTCTCTGTATCTCTCCTCTCTCTACTCTCTACTCTCTACTCTCTCTCTCTACTCTCTCTCTCTACTCTCTACTTTCTCTCTGTATCTCTCCTCTCTCTACTCTCTACTTCCTCTCTGTATCTCTCTACTCTCTACTTTCTCTCTGTATCTCTCCTCTCTCTACTCTCTACTTTCTCTCTGTATCTCTCCTCTCTCTACTCTCTCTCTCTACTCTCTACTTTCTCTCTGTATCTCTCCTCTCTCTACTCTCTACTTTCTCTCTGTATCTCTCGTCTCTCTACTTTCTCTCTGTATCTCTCCTCTCTCTACTCTCTACTTTCTCTCTGTATCTCTCCTCTCTCTACTCTCTACTTTCTCTCTGTATCTCTCCTCTCTCTACTCTCTACTTTCTCTCTGTATCTCTCCTCTCTCTACTCTCTACTCTCTACTCGCTCTCTCTACTCTCTACTTTCTCTCTGTATCTCTCCTCTCTCTACTCTCTACTCTCTCTCTGTATCTCTCCTCTCTCCTCTCTCTACTCTCTACATCTCTCCTCTCTCTACTCTCTACTTTCTCTCTGTATCTCTCCTCTCTCTACTCTCTACTCTCTCTCTCTACTCTCTACTTTCTCTCTGTATCTCTCCTCTCTCTACTCTCTACTTTCTCTCTGTATCTCTCGTCTCTCTACTTTCTCTCTGTATCTCTCCTCTCTCTACTCTCTACTCTCTACTCTCTACTCTATACTCTCTCTCTCTACTCTCTACTTTCTGTCTGTATCTCTCCTCTCTCTACTCTCTCTCTCTACTCTCTACTCTCTACTCTATACTCTCTCTCTCTACTCTCTACTTTCTGTCTGTATCTCTCCTCTCTCTACTCTCTACTTTCTCTCTGTATCTCTCGTCTCTCTACTTTCTCTCTGTATCTCTCCTCTCTCTACTCTCTACTCTCTACTCTCTACTCTATACTCTCTCTCTCTACTCTCTACTTTCTGTCTGTATCTCTCCTCTCTCTACTCTCTACTTTCTCTCTGTATCTCTCCTCTCTCTACTCTTTACTCTCTACTCTCTACTCTATACTCTCTCTCTCTACTCTCTACTTTCTGTCTGTATCTCTCCTCTCTCTACTCTCTACTTTCTCTCTGTATCTCTCCTCTCTCTCTCTCTTCCCTCTCGCTCGCCTCTCTCCTCACTCTCTTGTTCAAATACTTGTCCTTGTATGTATTGTAGATAGATCCAGGCATTTATATAAAAAAGAAACAACCTTCAAATAAAACAGATAAAGTTTTGTTAGCACATTCTAAATAAGAACTCGCGGCAGCCTCTATCACACAAAGTTCATGGTAAGCAGCATTAGAGAATTCAAAAGGTAGTCGCGCTCTAACCAAGCCGAGATGCAAAGATTATATACTTAACTGAATCCATGCTGGAAAGAATACAAAGGGTGACAGTGCAAGGTGCTAAAAATAAAACAAAAAAGAGCATACGTTTCGGCCTTATGCCTTCATCAGTGCTGTACAAAGGTGTGAGAGTACCTTGTAAACTTTATACGCACCGGCCACCTTTCTTTTTAGCCAGAGCGCAAACTCTCATACTGGCCCTCCAGTTACCCCTAGTATAACTTTAGCATCGCTTTCATCCTGACAAACTGCTCTTGAGCAAAACATTCCTGTGATCTCGACACCTGACACAGACAGACAGACAGACAGACAGACAGACAGACAGACAGACAGACAGACAGACAGACAGACAGACAGACAGACAGACAGACAGACAGACAGACAGACAGACAGACAGACAGACAGACAGACAGAGAAGATGTTTCTTGATTTATGACAAAGCAAACACCAGACACATCGCTAGTCAATGCCAATGACACACTTGATCAGCTCAGAGCCAGGTGGCTGGTCTAATAGAAGACAATGGGGCCTTTATCATTGAAAAGCCCATTACAGGTTAGACAGGGCGGAGAGGGAGAGAAAAGAGAGATGTCGGCCATTGTGCACTTATGACTGTGGAAGAACACATTAACAGCCTCTCTCTGCTCGAGGCAGATAAAGGATTCTTTCTGCCTGCAGTTGATCATTTCCTGCTGCGCAAAAAAATGAAGATGACAAATGTGACCAAGTTGACAATCACATAGATCAGAAAGTCCTGTTGTATGATTGAGCACAAGAAGAGAGACATGTTCCTCTCTCCCTGTCTCTCCGCCTCAGGCTCTCGTTCGCTCTTGCTCTTTCTTCACTCAGTGCTCTGTTGCCTCGCCTCTTCCTTCGCAGGTTAGGCAGTCTTTGATTGGGCCTCATTTAGATGAAAAAGTCAAATGAAAAACAGGCGGATTTCCAAACAAAGGAGGGTCTCAATGGGGTTCTGCTTGTAAAAACATTTCCATCTAAATGCAGATTTGGTATATCTACTGCGATGGGGGCCACAGCACTTACATTCATTATTTAACCATGTGGGAATAGAGCCATTTTGTATCGCGGGCCTCCGCTTTAAACAGTCATTTGGATTTTTAAGAAGTGTATCTGCAATTGATTTTGTGTCACAAATTGTTGCAGTCGGTGTAGAAAACGAAATACAATCTGGGAAAGGGAAGAGAAACAACGAGACACATTTGTACAAAGCAAGGTTGACAGAAGAGAACAGCTGTTACAACTTGACTTAAGTCACTGCACATTTGTTTGGGTGCTGTGGGAACACGGCCAACACAATGGTAATGTGGATCACCATACAGCTGCTTGGCCAAGTGGAAAGTGGAACAGAGTTTGGCAAACACTGCCATGCCTCATGATTATACAGTTGAAGCATTATCGGTGCTTCTCAGCTTAAACATACATTTGGCTGTTTTACATTTTCCCCAGCTACAGGAGAGGTGGCCCAGAAATTGCAGCGTGATAGTCCTTGGGGACTGTGTGTATATATGTGTGTGTGTGTGTGTGTGTGTGCAGTAAACACACTGATGAGTACCACATTCCCGTGGGAGGTAGAGAAAAGGGAGGAGAGTGTGTGTGTGTCTCCTCAGACCTGCTGACTCACTCCATTGAGTCGGAGAGAACCAGCATACTCCCATCTCTGCCTCTTATGCTGCCAGAGTAGAGACACTTTCGAGAGAAAATGAGTGTGTGTGCGTGCACATGCATATGTGTGATTTACATTACTCCATTTCCCTTCTATAAATCACACTGTTGCTTCTCACTTCCTCCTTTCTTTCCTTCCTCCATCCTCACCATCATGTTTTGAGCAGAGTGCCAACCCCAAACCTCTTTTTACTGCGTTTCTCCCCTCTGAGGAAAGAGGAAATTGGGCTGCTGCAACGAAGTGAGCAAAGTTCAGAAGTTCCACCATTTTCCCTGACAGACTGAAGCACATTACATTCTGTACTCAGAGGACGGTCTCATATGTCACACGGAGAAACTGTACCTACCGGAACATTCTGTCTCAGGAACCGAGAATGCCCCGAATGACACTACTGATATGGTCAATTGCCTTCAGTGCCACAGAAATCTCCGGAAATTCCTTATAACCTTGTAGACTTCGTAACATACCGGTAATCAAATCTGTCTGATAGGTGATATGGTTTAAAGCCCCTTCTGCAGCACACAGCCACACAAAGATGCACAGTATAAAACCTGTAGTTCACAAAGTTCTGTTTCCATCTTGAGCTCGTGTTGATACTTCCTAGCCCCATTAAACGCCCCTTTTTGAAAAGAGGTGGCCATGTTTTCCTCACAGGTCACAGCTCTTTAGGCAGGTGGAGCATCACTTGAGTGTGCTGAGAGAAAACAGCCTTTTTAAGCATGAATCACCTTTCATGCCGTCGGAGGCAGCGCCAGCGACACGGTTTTACAAATAGATCAGCTAGGTGAGGGAGTCAAACGCAGCACCGTGGGCGTCTCGGAGTGTTCAGCATGTCACACACAGCACCGTGGGCGTCTCGGAGTGTTCAGCATGTCACACACAGACAGATGGAGAGGAGCCCTCTGTGTGTTGATGTTAAGCTCTTCGCCAAGTGGCAGTCAGCCTCTTAGGAAGCCACGGGTAAAGCATATAAAGCATGTAGCAACGAGCACTGACAGCTATTCACACGTCCTGTCTGCTATTTGTGTGCTCTGGCGTGCTCAAAGACACAATAAACCATCAGACAGAAAATGATGTATTCCCACAAAAGCTTGCGCGTGTGTATGAGTAGCATATGTGTATTCAGTGTACCATGAATAATGAATGAGAGATGAGATGTTCTCAAGCAGGGGTTGGGGCTGAATGCCAGGCCAAGGGTAACCGTTGGGCTATGAGGGGAGGGTACACACATACGCACACCACTCTTATCCATCCGGCATTGGGCATAATTCAATGTGAATTGAAAATGAGGCCAAATTGAATTCCCGTCACAGACTGAATGTAATGAAATTGCTAGCTGAAGCCGAGCGAAAACATCAAGCCAGGTTTCAAAAAGGAAAACGGAAGAAAAATAGATTGTGTCAGAAGAATGAACAGAGGCAAAAATAAAAAGCTTCAGTGGCTGGGAGAGAGAAAAGCACAATGGCGTGTCTGTGATGATCTCGGGAAGCATCGCTCTTCCAATCAGCTACTTAATTACTGTGGAGAAAAGCCAGGAGAGACACGTTCCACCAGCGGCGACGCCACAACCCTGCTCCGCCGCACTTTACATGAAATCTCATCAGATGAAATAGGAATGCGGAGCGAGTCGACACTGCAGGTGTAGAGGAAACGGATAGTAATGAAAATAAATCAATACCCTCATTTCCCCCTACTTCCTACCATCAACCACTGCCTTCAGTTCTCTCTCCCTTTCTTTCCTTCCGTCTCTCATTCATAACAGCGTGACACTAGCAGTCTATGTTTCCCCCCTGCTGCCAGGGCAATCGAGAAAGAAATAAGAGGGTTTTAGTATATGCATTTCTCCCCTGGTTCCACTCAAACGATACAGCCTGTCTGACAGATCTCAATGCTATTATTAATTAATGCTCTTATAAGAGAGGCCCCACAGTGAGTGTTTTGCTGATTTAACGTTTTTATAATAAGGAGTGCTTTTAAGTCTGGGGGAGAGTGTGTGTGTGCCCGTATTCCCTGCAGGCCTTCCCAGGCGCTGGCGGCTGATGTTGTCGATACCTGCACATCCCAACACACTCCCACGTAACCTAATGACTTTGGGCTTGGATTGGTCTCAGGAGGAGCAGGGGAGGGAGGAGGAGTGGAGGGGTGGAGGGAGGAGGAGTGGAGGGGTGGAGGGAGGAGGAGTGGAGTAGAGAAAAAAAGCCAGTAGCTTCCAATGTTAACCTCATTTATAATAAGATGAATGGTATGAACGGATAGAGATACAGTCTATATCTCTATCCTACGGGACTGTAGAGCAGGGGTCTCCAACGTGTAGATTGCGAGTTACAACTAGCTTAGCGCCCAGCTATGTTTAACTCGCCAATCAATTCTGAAAGTACATGCCCTTTTTGACGTGTTCCATCGCAAGCTGTCATAAACATAAAGCTCCTGGCTATACTATCCAATCAAAGCCACATTGACATTATCCCACCCTTGGTTAACCACTGTTGGCTTAAATAGCCAAACGTAACACAATATCTTCTAAATAATTTTCAGCAATATTGCCCGTCTGTCTTCTTTGTGCCCGCACTTGTTTATCACTTGTATGTAGCTAGTTAGCAATGCTAAGACTTTCCCCCAAAACCTTCTCAATTAAATGTTAACTGCAAAGTAGTATTACCTGGCAGAATTATATCATGATTATTTGTATCAATTGGGTGGCGATGGTTTTGCAAACTCTGCCATGACATGTTCTGCAGCAGTAGCCCTAACAGCAAAAACATCTCTAGGCCGACCCATTCTTGTCTTGCTAGATGTGCAATTAAAGGGGAATTACACCAAAAAAAATCTAAATGTGTTAGTTTTTATTCCAGACCCTAAAAATTGTCTTCCCGGGTCATTTAAGCATTGACATGGACTCAGAACATAAATATTCATTGTTTCTCTGTGAATAATTGTAATATCGAGAGAAAAAAACTGAATTCAGGAAAATACTAAATCTGATTTTATGGGCATCCCCTTAGAGTTCTTTATGAACCATTATTTTACCACTTATATTGACAGAAAACACATCTCTTGTACACAAAGGACCAGGGGAAGAGTTGCAGGGTAAAGGAGAAGAGAAGAATGTGCTTATTTGAAAAAAATGTATAATAGTATATCGCAACATATTTCATTTTCTAAAAGTAGCTCTCATGCTAGAAAAGGTTGGAGACCCCTGCTGGGACCAATAATCAAGGACCAATAGTCAATCAAATAGGATAGAGATCATCCTCTTGTGCTTTACTTTACTTTTCTTTTCTTTTTTTTTACCTTTATTTAACCAGGAAGGGCTCATTGAGATTTAAAATCTATTTTTCAAGAGCGTCCTGGCCAAGATAGGCAGCACCAAGTCATTACAAAAATTACAGTTTAAAATGATTTTGTAAGGTGTTCCAAGACGATGGCGCAGAGTACATAAAAGACCTTTTACCAAATTCAGCTTGGACATTTGGAACAGTTAGCAGGATAAAGTCTAGCGAACGAAGAGAGTACCCACCACATTTCTGAACAATAAAAATGCCCAAATAAAAAGGTAGTAAACCCAAAATGGCTTTGTAAATAAAAGTATACCAGTGACTGAGCCTACGAGTGACTAGAGAAGGCCAGCCAACCCTGGTATACAAAGTGCAGTGGTGCGTAAGGGTTTTGCAGTTTAAAATAAATCTCAAAGTGCCATGGTAAAGAGTGTCAATTGATCTCAAACACTGAGCGGAAGCATTCATATATAAAATATCCCCATAGTCTAGTAAAGGCATAAATGTAGCTGATACTAGCCTCCTTCTGGCTTCAAAAGAAAAACAGGCCTTATTCCTAAAATAAAATCCCAATTTCAGCTTCAATTTTTTTGTAAGTTGTTGAATATGCAATTTAAAAGAGAGGCCGTCATCAATTAGAATTCCAAGATATTTATATGAGGTTACAACCTCAATCTCCTTGCCCTGACAGGTAGTAATAGGTGAAAGGTTCAGAGGTCTATTTCTTGCATTAGAAAACACCATTAGTTTAGTTTTGTCAGTATTGAGGATAAGCTTCAATTGACACAAGGTATGTTGAACAGTATAAAAAGCAGTTTGCAAGTTCTGGGAAGCTTTTGTAAGAGATGAGGCACAACAGTAAATAACAGTATCATCAGCATAAAAATGAAGTTGTGCATTTTGGACATTTTTGTCTAAATCATTTATATAAATAGTGAATAAGAGAGGACCAAGTACAGAGCCTTGGGGCACACCATTCAGGACAGACAATTTAACAGACATAAGCCCATCAAATTGAGTGCACTGAGTTCTATCAGACAGATAGTTAGCAAACCATGCAACTGCATGCTCCGAAAGACCTACACTCAACAATCTCTGCCTTAGTATAGCATGATCAACTGTATCAAAAGCCTTAGAGAGATCAATAAAACGTGAGACACAGTGCTGTTTTTTGTCAAGGGCTTCAGTGATATCATTTAAAACCTTCATGGCTGCTGTAATTGTGCTATGCTTCTTCCTGAAGCCCGATTGGTACATTGATAAAATAGAGTTAGTAAATAAAAACTCTTTTAGCTGTTCACTTACAAGGGGTTCAAGTATTTTCACCAGGGGTGACAGCTTTGAGATTGGCCTATAATTATTTAAAAGAGTTGGATCTCCCCCTTTTAAAAGTGGTAGGACAAATGCTGATTTCCAGATCTTTGGAATTTCATTACATTCCAGGGTTAGATTGAACAGATATGTAAGTGGTTCAGCTATGAAATCAGCTGCCAGATTTAAAAAGCAGGGATCCAAAAGATCAGGACGTGCAGGCTTTCTTTGATCTAAGGATTTCAGGGCTTTATGTACCACCTGCACTGAGAATGGCATAAAGCTAAAAGTTTGACCAGCTCTCACTGGTTCATCCACACAGGGTTGTACAGAGACAGAGGACACTGGTTCATCCACACAGGGTTGTACAGAGACAGAGGACACTGAATCAAACAGCCTACCAGATGATACAAAGTGCTCATTGAAACAATTCAGCATTTCAGTTTTGTCATATATAGCAACAGAGTCCTTCAAAACACATGACGGTAATTCATTAACATTACTGTTACCAGACGTAGACTTAATAGCATTCCAAAACTTTCTAGGGTCATTCAGGTTATCAGTGGTAACAGACATAAAATATTCAGACTTGGCCTTCCTGAGAAGAAAAGAACACTTGTTTCTTAACTGCCTAAAAATAAGCCAATCAGCATCAGAACAATATTTCCTTGCTTTAGCCCAGGCTAGATTACGGTTGTGAATAATACAAGACAGCTCAGAAGAAAACCATGGATTATCCCGCCCTTTTACCCTGAACCTGCGGAATGGTGCATGTTTGTTTACTATTTGGAAAAAACCATCATGAAAGAATATCCAGGCAGTTTCCACATCAGGGATAAGCTCCATCTTGCTCCAGTCAAAATAAAACAAATCATGAAAGAAAGTCTGCTCATTAAAACACTTCAAATTTCTCTTACTAATAAAACGTGGATTTGTCTTTGGAACCTTAGTATTTCTAACAGCAACAACAGCACAATGGTCACTTAAATCATTACAAAAAACACCAACCGCAGAATATTTATGTGGAACATTTGTCAATATCAAATCAATCAGGGTAGATTTATCTGGGCATTTAAGATTTGGGCGAGTGGGTGAATTAATCAACTGGGTAAGATTCATAGAATTACAAAACATTTTTAAATCAGACACCGGCTTTAACCAACACCAGTTGAGATCACCAATCAAGATCATTTCACTGTAAAGAAGTTTAGATATAAGGTGCGTCAAAGAAGAAAATGCATCACCGAGAGCAGAGGGGGGTCTATAACAGCCAATCACAGTTATAGAGAGGCCCTTTGAAACCTCAATATTCAAAGCAAGAAATTCCAACTGTTTACAAATAGTTTCAGACTTTGCCACACTTACAGGGAATTTAGATTTTACATACATAGCCACACCCCCACCTTTCTTAACCCGATCAGTGCGATAAACATTGTAACCACTTATACAAATATCCTTATCAAAAATAGACTTGCTGAGCCAGGTTTCAGAAAACACAATTACATCAGCATCAGTTGATTTAGCCCAAATCCTAACCCCATCAATGTTTGACAACAGGCTGCGTATATTTAAATGAAAAATACCAAAACCAGATCTTGATTTAAAATCAGAGGGGGTTTGGAGCCATTGCATATCAGGGCCAGGGTTAGGTTGCACGTTACCTGATATCAACAACAGAAGAATAACTAGGCACCTCTGTTTAATAACCTTGCTCGGCTTCTCTTTTTTAAGAGACCTACTGCAAGCGAATTCTACAAGTGAGTTCCAGACAATACAAAACAGTCATTTAAAACCATTAGACTTTGGTAGTGACACAAATTCGTACTGTTCACATCATGCCACAAATGCATCAGCACTTGGACGAGTGGACCGAGTGAAAAAGAGCGAGTTCCATTAGACAAAATGTCTAATGGACGGGAGAGCACATTGTCAGATGTACTCACCCAGCGACAATGTTCGTTCTCTCCAGAGTTCAGTAAAGTCAGTGCACAAAGTAATACCACGTAAATTGTCATTTTCTCTGACAAAAAAATAAGAGGCCAACGAAGGTAAGTGGAGAGAGGGACAGCGTGTATGTGAGTCAATGTGAGTGTTTGCGCGTGTGAGTAGATTGGGTGTTGAGGGCGATAGAGAGAACGGGTTGAGCTGCCACTGACAGCCAGGCGAAGAGCAAAAAGGAGCAGCTTGGACAAGACACTCCGCGGACGAAGGAGGAACTCAGGCCAGCCAGAGATAGGGTTACTTTGGTAAACTTCAAGTAATGAAGTGCCGAGTTGAGGAGGACCCGTGATCTTTACACCAGCAAAAATAAAATAGTTTGCACTACACAACAACGAAGTTACGCAACCATAAATAAATAGATTATTAGTAGGTTAAAATGTACTAGTCACAAACAAACGACTTGACATGCTGTCATCTTGGATTTTGGACTCTATATACAGTTGAAAAGTGTCCCAATTGCAGGACTGATTGAACAAGAGCAACAGATATCGATCCCAACCAATAGCTACACAGGAATCGATCCCCACCTTTCTCCATGCCAAAGAAAATATAATGTGATAGTATTGTATATCAGTGATCCCCTTCCAGCCCAGTACCAACACACCTGACCCAGCTGATCCAGGTCTTGATAACACGTGGATAAAAAAGCAGCTGTATTATGCCGTAGTAGACCTAGTATCCATTTCCAGTGTTTCATATTCGCGGTTCAGAAACATTTGTCTGACACTGTAGACCTGACTGTGTATCTCTCCTCTTCTCCTCCTCCTCTTCCTCGTCCTCTCCCCTCCCCAGGCCTGGTGTGGTCAGACCCGGTGGTGAACATGAGGAAGGTGACCCACCAGAGGGTGAGGGAGCAGCTGGCCAACACCGTCCTGCTGCCCTGTGTCTTCACCCTGCGCCCCACCCCTACCCACGAGCCCCCCCGCATCAAGTGGACCAAGGTGTGGGGCCAGAGGGGCGACGACGGTCGGCAGAGGGAACAGTCCATCCTGGTCGCCAAGTACAACGTGGTCAAGGTAAAGATTGACTGAGTGGGAAAAATACAAAATATCGGTTTTATGTACATGGAGAGTGTGTTGGCCGCCTATCCAGTACTTAGCGGCAACTTATTTTAAGCAGAATCTGTAACTATACAGTATGTACTGCACAATCCTTTCTTCTTTCTATGAAAATAAGATTAAATACATTTCCTCTCACTGTTTTTCTGCTGCCAACTATAATAATTGGACCAGCAAACATTTAGTGGAATGTCCTTTTTCTTTCTCATTACCATCTTTGTTGTGTTTCATACTGTATGTTTAATTTTGATTTAACTGTGTGTTCATAACTGTAATGTCTTTTCGTGATTTAGGTTAAGAAGGCATTCCAGGGGCGTGTCACCCTGCCCGGTTACCAGGACAACCGTTACAACGCCAGCCTGGCGCTCAGTGGTCTGCGCTCCAGTGACTCGGGCATGTACCGCTGTGAGGTGGTGGTAGGCATCAACGACGAACAGGACACCGTGCCCCTGGAGGTTACAGGTAATACTGACCCCTGCTATACTCATTACACCTGAGTTGTGTTCAATAGGCTCCAAACAGGAAGTAAACGTAACAAAACAGGGAGGGACAACCTGGACTCGTCCAATAAGAAATGCCCATTTTCATTGTCCATTGCAAAAGGCTTTAAAGTGTTTTGTCCCTAATGAGCACGACCCTGACTGTAGCTCTAACTGGCATTGCTAATGGAATTATTATATAATTATATAATGTTTAATGTGTGGGAGTGTCTGGTCTGGGGAACGTGACAACCTCTGCCAACTGGACCGAGTAATAGATCGTTGACCCCGTCGCTTAAGTCCGTTTCATGCCATGAAAGCAAATAGACCTAATGAGAAAATAAAGTGTGTTGTTATCTGATGTTACGTTGAGGTCTCTGGGCTGTAGTTTATGTTGAACCCACCCACTTCTTCACTGTGAGGTCCTGGGGATATTATCTGCCATATCAGCTAATAGTATCATAGTAATTACCAAATGAACATTTCTCAGATTTGTCCAGGTCACTTGCTGTTTTTAATAAATGCCTATTAAAGTAATAACTTAAGGGAAGTGGCACTCTGCTCTCTGCATTGGCTTTACAGTGCTGCTCTGTATTCACCTAGATCTCCACAATGCTCCCAGCAGTCAGCTGATCTTCAGCTCCACATTACGCCCAGTAGCCTCATTCACTCACCCACATACTGTACACTAGCTCCATGGGCTCCCAGTGCGAATAGCACAGATATAGCGCTACGCTATTATTACACGATATAACCACTGTGTGTGTCTCTGTGTGTGTGTGTGTGTGTGTGTGTGTGTGTGTGTGTGTGTGTGTGTGTGTGTGTGTGTGTGTGTGACAGTGGCTCTCTCTCTCTCAATGATTATGACATCAAGCAGTGTGTTTTTTCTCCATCGACTGCTCCTCTCTCTCTCTATTCTCTTCATGAGAGCACTTCATTGCTCCTGTAGAGACCCCTGGCTCAGTGCTCAGGAAACCCTGTCCCCACTCCCAGCCAATCGATTAGCACGCCATTAAACCCCCTTCCTCCTTCAGAAAGAGAAACCCATTACCGGTTGGTCCGTCTAAGGGCCCACCAAACAATCTCCCGGGCTTAGCGTTAATTACAAGTCACGCTACATTGCAGAGCCCCCAATACTAACTCCTGCAAGTGTTTAATATACACAGAGTATACAAAACATTAAGGACACCTCTTTCCATGACATAGACTGACCAGGTGAATCCAGGTGAAAGCTGTGATCCCTTATTGATGACACTTGTTAAATCCACTTCAATCACTGTAGATGAAGGGGAGGAGACAGGTTAAAGAAGGATTTTTAAACCTTGAAGCAACTGAGCCGTGTGTATCTGTGCCATACAGAAGGTGAATGGACAAGACAAAATATTTAAGTGAACGGGGTATGGTAGTAGGTGCCAGGCACACCGGTTTGTGTCAAGAACTGCCATGCTGCTGGATTTTTCACGCTCAACAGTTTCCCGTGTGTATCAAGAATGGGCCATCGCCAAAAGGACATCAAGCCAACTTGACACCACTGTGGGAAGCGTTGGAGTCAACATCCCTGTGGAACGCTTTCGACACATTGTAGAGTCCATGCCGACGAATTGAGGCTGTTCTGAGGGCAAAGGGGGGGAGGGGGGAAAGGGTGCAAGTCAATGTTAGTGTCACGCTGGTATAAAGGATTTTTGAGACAGGCGCAGGAATACACAATAGTGTTTTTAAATAAAAACACATATACACAAACACTGGGCTGTACCCAAACAAAAGAGCCCGGGTAAACCTTGTTGAACGCCACGGGACGATACCCGTAATACACAATGTATATAGCACGCAGCGTAACAGCTGCACCAATGCATAGATACTCACACCAACGGACATGGGAACAATAATCGACAGGACAATGGTGAACAAAGTGCACACGTATACAATTACTAATCAATGGGAATAGGGGCCAGGTGTGCGTAATGAAAGTTCCGGAGGGATCCGTGACAATGTTTTGTACACTCAGTCTATTAATTAGCACGGTATTGATACTGCCCGGCCATATCAATATCATATTAATTCTGGACAGCCGGGATTGGCTTGTTTGTGTGTGTTCTAAGCCCTGGTTAGGTTCTCTCTCTGTCCATTCGGCCCATATTGCATGGTCAATTGTCTGTCTCTCCAATTAGAGCCCAGACATCGATCCTCGCTGTCAGCCACAGTCATGAGATACAGTATGTCAGGTCGGTTTAAGTGGTGATCCACAAATAGACATATCTACACACAGGTGATAATCTCTGCATTGTAGGTCTATTAGCCTGGTGGGTAGGAGCGTTGGGCCAGTAACTGAAAGGTTGCTGGATTGAATCCCCGAGCTGACAAGGTAAAAATCTGTCATTCTGCCCCTGAGCAAGGCAGTTAACCCACTGTTCCCTGGGCGCTGATGACGTAGATGTCGATTAAGACAGCTCCCCGCACCTCTATGATTCAGAGGGGTTGAGTTAAATGCAGAAAACACATTTCAGTTGAATGCATTCAGTTGTACAACTGACTAGGTATCCCCCTTTTAGATTTTCTGCACAGGCAGGACTGTATTAGTGTTGTATACTGTGTTGCAACAAGGGCATCACTCAATTATCTACAGCTTTCTCAGTATCTCTCCTGTTCTCTCCAGAGACTGGAGCAGAGTGGTGTGCTCAGAGCATGTGCAAACCAGCTGGCTGGAGTGTTTACGGACTTATTCAATCTCTTCCTATCCCAGTCTATTGTCCCCACTTGCTTTAAGATGTCCACAATTGTTCCTGTACCCAAGAAAGTACAGGGAGGAGGTGAGAGCCCTAGTGGCGTGGTGCCAGGAAAATAACCTCTTACCCAATGTCAACAAAATGGATGGAGCTGATGGTGGACTTCAGGAAACAGCAGAGAGAGCACGCCCCATCCACATCGACAGGGCCACAGTGGAGGGGGGGGAAAGCTTCAAGTTCCTCGGCGTGCACATCACTGACAACCTGAAATGGTCCATCCACAGAGACAGGGTGGTGAAGAAAGCACAACGCCTCTTCAACCTCAGGAGGATAAAAAATGTTGGCTTGGCCCCTAAGAACCTCGCAAACTTCTACAGACGCACCATTGAGAGCATCCTGTCGGGCTGTATCAACGCCTGGTAGGGCAATTGCCCCGTCCGCAACCGCAGGGCTCTCCAGAGGGTGGCGCGGTCAGCCCAACGCATCACCGGGGGCACATTGCCTGCCCTCCAGGCCAAGAAGATCATCAAGGACCTCAGCGACCCGAGCCACGGCCTGTTCACCCAGCTACCATCTGGAAGGAGAAGACAGTACAGGTGCATCAAAGATGGAAAACAGCTTCTATCTCCAGGCCATCAGACTGTTAAATAGTCACCCTCTGAATGGCACACATACACAATCCATGTCTCAATTGTCTCGTCTTAAAAATCCTTCTTTAACCTGTCTCCTCCCCTTCATCTACACTGATTGAAGTGACATCAATAAGGGATCATATCTTTCACCTGGATTCACCTTGTCAGTCTATGTTCTCAATGTTTTGTATACTCCGTGTACAGTATATACAGTTGAAGTCAGAAGGTTACATACACTTAGGTTGGAGTCATTAAAACTTGTTTTTCAACCACTCCACAAATTTATTGTTAACAAACTATGGTTTTGGCAAGTCGGTTAGGACATCTACTTTGTGCATGACACAAGTAATTTTGCCAATAATTGTTTACAGACAGATTATTTAATTTATAATTCACTGTATCACAATTACAGTGGGTCAGAAAATGACATACACTAAGTTGACTGTGCCTTTAAACAGCTTGGAAAATTCTAGACAATTATGTCATGGCTTTAGAAGCTTCTGATAGGCACCACTGGTACGTGACCAACAACATTTGATTTGATTTGCATGTCTTATGGCTTGGTGGAAATAGAGAGTGTGTGGTAGTTGTGGGAAATGTGACCCTTCTGTTAAATGGGACGGGGTCCCCCCCCATGGTGCTCATCAGAAACCTATTTGTCTCCTAAACGCCAGAACGGAAGCAGCTAGCATCTCTGTGTTTGGCCTGACTCCTAGCCTCGGAGGGAAGGAGCCCTAAACAGAGACCCTGGGAGAAGAGAAATGAAAAGCCAGGGAGTGTACAGTACAGCATTATATGGAAACAGGATGGAGGGCTGTAGCTGGGTGGGTGTGTGTGTGTGTGAGTGTGTGCTTTAACGCGTATAAGTGTGGGTGTGTCTGTCATACCACAGGGATCCCGGCTCATTTCTGAGGCTAGCCTGCAGCATGATTGCTCAAATTGGCCCCGCGCCCCGAGGAGTTTCTGTCATTATGCTACACAAAGCATCAGAAGATAAAGGAACCCATGTTTGGAGCTGTATCCCAGCCTCCCTGTCCATATGCTTTCATGTTGTGGGCTCCGCTGGGGTTTGATGTGTGAATTTCAGGCCGAGGTGGCCCCACATGCGGGGGAGGTTAGTGATGCTAGCTTGGTGGGGAAATATAAGATGGACACTTCAAAAGCAATTCCCTTCCCATTTCTGGGCACAGTGGAGAGGAATCCTGGCCATTCACAGGTCAGGGAATGAGCGCATGGGACTCATCTCTCATTCCTTTGTCTCCTCTTTCTCGCTTCTCATTCTCTATCTATCTCTCTTTTACTATCTCTCTCAAATCACTGTTTCTTTTTTGGATATGAGAACAAGATATGGCGTTGCTGTGGACTGTAAGCTAAAGCAGTAAAGCAAACATGGTTGCTGTTTGTCATCCACTGTATCTAAGGACAAGATCTCTCCCCTAAAGATAAGCCAGTCTGATGCAAATGAACTTTGAGCCGTTTTTCAACTTCCTGTGCAGATACAGATATTTTGAAGTACATGGTAATGTAGAGTTTGAGCCGTGTGTCTGTGCACGTACAAGCGTGCGTCCATGTCTCCATATTACCCTGGTGTTGCCTCTCCTCAGGTGTGTTGTTCCACTACCGTGCCCCCCACGACCGCTACGCCCTGTCCTTCCCCGACGCCCAGCGGGTGTGTCTGGAGAACTCGGCTGTCATCGCCACGCCTGCTCAGCTCCAGGCCACCTTTGCCGACGGGTATGACAACTGTGATGCCGGCTGGCTCTCTGACCAGAGCGTGAGGTAAGGGCAAAACGACCGGGCATGAAGCTTGACACAGCAAAACACACCACAGCATGGCCACTATGGTTAAAGGCAGGCATGTGCGCAGATAGGGCTCTACCTATGCAGAGCACATGCCCTTTTTGTCCTTACAGTCTCCAAAGTGCTCTTTTGGGTGGTGGTATAATTTCCCGCCCCAAAAATTATATAAATGGTTTGTCATAGTTCGGAACAGAGATTGTGTGCGCCCCGTATCCAAACATGGATTGAGAGATGCGGTCACTGGTCGAGTGTGTGTAGCTAGCTACCTAGTGTAATGAAACAGACAGGGAGCAGGTCTCGAACCATCAACCTTCTAGCCCGAAGTCCAGCGCACTATCAACCGTGCCCCAAAAGCATGCTCAAGCGGCAGAGTCGATATCCGCGCTTATAAACCCAGGGTCGTTATATTAGTTTAAACATCAAAAGAAATGCCACAACAGCATTTAGCGTAGCACCACGTATTATTGGCACATTCAACAGCTTTTAAGAAATATATTACTTTCAACCGTGTTATCTTGTGATCAAGCCATCAATGTTTTGTGATTATTGGTGTCTTAAAAATATTAGCTGGAAATATTACTACTATCAGGGGTTTAGCAAAAAAATATGTCACGTATTATCGGCATACGGTTCCCATTTATTGGCCACCTTACTATTTTGTTCAATTACAAGATATATCCGTATAATTTTTTGCAAAAAAAGAGACCCCCAACCTCGTATCCGAAGTGCTTACTAGGGGAAAGGGGGATACCTAGTCAGTTGTACAACTGAATACATTCAACTGAAATGTGTCTTCCTCATTTAACCCAACCCCTCTGAATCAGAGAGGTGCAGGGGGCTCCCTTAATCAACATCCACGTCTTTGACACCCGGGGAACAGTGGGTTAACTGCCTTGCTCAGGGGCAGAATGACAGATTTTTACCTTGTCATCTCAGGGATTCAATCCAGCAACCTTTCAGTCACTGGTCCAACACTCTAACCACTAGGCTAGATAGTTGACTAACATTAGTTGGCTAGCCTTCCGGTTAAAAAAATAAATACTTGCCTATATTAGCTATATTTCAGAGGTAAAAAGTTGGATATTAAATTATGTGTGGTCTGTCGCGCAGTCGAATTTAATCGGTGGTCAGCTAGCTACAAGGGTGTCTTTAGTTGCAAAACTTAACGTTATTTTCCAGTCCATTTAAATGTTGAGCTCGAGATGATTTAATCCTTTAACTGCTAGAGAGTGTCCGATGTTGGGAGAAAATCTGCTAGGGTTGTATAAATTGTTTACTTTTGATACTTATCTGCTGCAACAATGTAAAGCAATGTCTCTGATGAATAAGTGTCAGAGGTAATACATCTTTATGAAGAGTGGCAAAGTATATGTTTACTTCAGACTAACGAAAAATTACAAGGCTTTGATAGGCAACTCGCTTTCATAAAATTTCTCTGTGGCCCAAATAAGGAACCAAGGAATGAAATGACTTTCAGAAAGTAAGGTATGCAAAGTTTTTTGACCCCAGTGGTCCCCTCATGAACTTCTGAATCTCTTATATCAAAGGATGTAATTGCTTGTTAACATTTCAGAGGCTAGCTCTGTCATTCCTCATTACGCTCCGCCATTTTAGCCACAACTATCCCTCAACTACCTTTCATGTTGATGTTTGTGTTTCAGCTTGCCGCCTCCCATTATGTCTGTTGATGACGGATAGTCAGTGTGTGTGTGCGTGCGCGCATGCGCGCGTGTGTAGGACAGTTAAGGTCTGTGTGGATATTTTGACACATCTCTATCTCAAACGTCTTCCCAATAATTGCACTGGAGAAGCAGCTTGCATATTTCTCCTCGACAGCTTTCCCTGAGAACTGCATCCTATCCTCTCCTCTCCTCCCCACCTGGGACACATATAATTGCTCCATCTCCAGAGCTACTTGGCTACACATCAATGAGGAGGCAAACGTGCAATTAATAATGTAAAAATAGAGACATCAGCTACCAGGATGGAAGGCTGAGATAGGAGATTTAGCCATAACATTGTCTGACGAAAATGGTTGCAAACCGAGCACATGCATGATTGTAGCTACTGAGTGTGTAATAAGCCTTCCTTCCTTCCTTCCTTCCTTCCTGTTGTCCTCCATAAACCCCTGTATGCCTGTATACATAATCTCTTAATCAGCATTTAGCCTGTACCCTCAATGCTGTTTGAATCAATGTACTTCAGAGTAATTGCACAGTCGGAGCCCGGATATAGATTGCTTTTCGCCCCCCAGCCGAGAGATTTCTGGAGAAATTCCTGATTTTCTTTGGCTCCCCTCCTTCCTCTACCCCTCCCTCTCTCCTCAGGTACCCTATCCAGTCTCCCAGGCCTGGTTGCTATGGCGACATGCAGGACTCACCTGGAGTGCGCAACTACGGCAATCTGGCCCCTGATGAGCTGTTTGATGTCTACTGCTTTTCCAAGCAACTGCAAGGTAGGAGGGAGGCGTCAATTAGATTTTAGTCATGCAAGGCCCTGCAAATCCCCAGACGCCCCCAGGAGCTACGATGCTGGAACCGCCTGACTCATTTTAAGCTGTAGCTGGGTGGTGAGTTATACTTCCGTGGCCAGGATCAGAGGAAACTTCTACAGAAGGATTGAGTCCTATTCACAGCAGGTGCCTTTAAAATAGCACTTGGGAACCTGGGTAATTTGTTACTGTGAAGAGCCAAACCGTTCAGTTAATAGTGATACTGTAGCAGGAAGTAGGTCATTTTCAGAGAGTGTCATTGTTGACACCTTGCATATGACTGGGCTATCTAGCTGGACAGGATGGGTGTCCAGTGGTTCTGAGTATTCTATGGTTCTTACTCTGTGTGAGTCATTGGTTTATTGACCTGTTCAATCTTGTCTATCATCACTTCTCATATTACATTCCACACCACTCTATTCATCTCATAATTTATTGTAATTATATCGCCCCTTCTTCTTCATATGGTACTCCCATCCTCCCCCGTTGCTCCTGTACCTCCCAAACCTCTCTCTTCCCCCTACACTACCTCATTTTACCTCCGTCTCTCCGTCTCCACCCTCCTCTCCCAGGTGAGGTGTTCCACTTGTCTGTACCAGAGAAGCTGAGCCTGGCCACAGCCTCTACCCACTGCCACGCTCTAAGTGCCCAGCTGGCCACGGCAGGGCAGCTCTACCTAGCTTGGCAGGCCGGCCTGGACCAGTGTGACCCAGGCTGGCTGGCTGACGGCAGCGTGCGCTACCCCATAAATCTTCCCCGGCGCAACTGTGGCGGGGATGATCCGGGGGTGCGCACTGTCTACCACAACCCCAACCGCACCGGTTTCCCAGTAACCACCACCCGCTTCGACGCCTACTGCTACCGAGGTAATGGCAGGGTCGCCATCACCATGGCAACCGCCCTGTTTAATTCCCGTTAATTAGTGCGTGTTGTTTGTCTCATGCATGAATTAATACAGAGGGGATTCAGTGACATTTTGGTCCCTTCTGGGATCTGAAATCTTCTACTGTAGCAACCAGCCAGTGTCTGGTATCAGCATCTGCAAGCTTTCAATACAGACTTAGAGACCCAGCAGAGTTCTGTACACTGGCTGTAGCCTCAATGTCCTTGCAGTGTCATTCTAGAGTGTTTATAATGTTACTGGACCACTGGTGATTTGTCTAACTTAGTTTCAAGTTCACTTTGGAACGACTGTACACCCCTGTGTGCTATGTGCTTGGATTTGATTGTGTTTGTGCAGCGTGTGATCAGCATTACCTCCTCGGCGTGTCATGGAGGATGATTGACAGGGACTAAATTGATACAGACATAATGAAGTCTTATCTTAGACTTTGTAACCCAAGGAGAGAGGAAGAACATGTCTACATGTATTATTTATACTTTATTATTGAAAGAAAAACAGAGGTCATCAACATATAAGAATATGGACGATTCACAGCTTATTGCAAAGATTATTATTTAAAGCCCATGCCTTACTGCCAGGAAAGCAAATAAGAATGCTAATATATTATTTTTATATAATTCCAGAACGTGAAGCAGGAGTCCAGGCAGCCCAGCCAGGGTTCCTCCAATACAGAGAGCCAGAGAACAACTCATCAGACACTGAGCCCCAGCGCTCTGACCCCTTCCCCCAACCCTCCACCTGGACTGGCATCGTGGACCTGGACAAGGAGGGAATCAGCTCCATCGCTAGAGGCAACGAGTCCTCTGAGATCTCAGAGGAGCACGTGGTAATCCATCTCCAGCCAGGGGAGGGTACCCAGGAGAACCAGGAGACCCAGGACCGATCCAAGACTGGAGCCCCTCAGGACGCCTCCTCCAGCCCTAAGACCAAGACCAGTACCCTAAGTCTGTCTGCCCTGGAGAGTCTGGAGACCCACGGAGGTTCTGCCCAGGAGGAGGTGGAGGGTGAGGGAGACGAGGAGGGGCGTTTCGGGTCGTCGGACTCCCCTCTTTCCTCCCAGACCTCTCCAACGCTCCAGGCCCAGACTGCCAATAGCGTTCTCCACAGCTTCGTCAACAACCTGATGAAGCCCTTCAAGTATTGGACAGGCTCTGTGGAGACTGACACGGAGGCCCCTCCCCCAGCCACACATGCCTCACTGCCTGAGGGGACATTAACTGTGGCAGACCAGGCACCCCCAGGGTCGGCTAAGGTCAACCCCACCGAAGGGAAGTCCAAGCTTGGCAGCAAAGGAAGCACTGACAACGGCATCATGGAGCATCGGAGCGGAGGCTCCTCGCTCAAGACATCCACCGGTGGGCTCACCAGCTCAGAGGAGGGTCTGACTGAGCAGGAGAAAGAGGTGGTCCCATTTGGCCCTGTGATCCTGTACACCCAGCCAGGGAGGAAGGATTCAAGCACATCCTTAACCAACCCTTCAGCCTCCTCCTCTAATGGTAAGACCCACCTGCAATCCATCCATCAGAGAGGATGTGTGGGTTGTCTGAGTACACCCTGTCTCTTTATAATGTAGTTCATTACATTTTCTCTCTAAAAGTAATTTTCTTTTTTCGTTCCTATTTCCGAGGCATATTGCCCGGCCTCAGTATTTTCTTCCAAATCAATGGCTTGTGTGAAATTGAAAATGCGCTGTTTACGAAGGTAGTACATTGAAAATATGGTTTCTATGGATGCCAGCTATGGTGAGGTTTGTTTCATACTGTTAGACACTGTCTCAGTACAAAATTTACGGGAGAAACATTCAGCTACTCTGTGGAGGACAATGGAAGTAGAATAGGAAAATTATTAATCATTATGAAAAATAAAAAATTACATTCTGCATTTCAGATTGTTGCTCCTAGACACCGTCTCTGTGTTACAGATGTTAGAATTTCCAGAATATCAAAACATTACTACCATTTCCTTCTTTGTTTTTCCCAGGGAGAAATTACATTGAATTTATATGCACTTTAAGTGTATGTTAGCACTTGTTCAGAGCCATCCTTCACTAAGCCTGCTTCGAGCAGAGGTGAGAAATGCACTGTAAAGAGGAAAATTAGAGCAGAGAGCGAATCAGGCCAAAGCAATAGCTGATGTGAATAGATACAAATAAGGTCTATCTGGAATCAGGTCGCCGTGTGTGTGTGTGTGTGTGTGTGTGTGTGTGTGTGTGTGTGTGTGTGTGTGTGTGTGTGTGTGTGTGTGTGTGTGTGTGTGTGTGTGTGTGTGTGTGTGTGTGTGTGTGTGTGTGTGTGTGTGTGTGTGTGTGTGTGTGTGTGTGCATCTGTCTCTCTGTGTACATGTCTACGTAGGTGTACGTGTGTGTGTGTTCATGTCTACTTCTGTCTGTTGGCTCAGTGACCAAAACCCCAGTTAATTCCCCATAGAGCTGAGCTAGGTGTGTGGGTCGTAAAGGTCACCATATTGGGATATTCCCCACTTGAGAGCCCTGCGACTTCAAACCACAATCAATAGCTGTGATTCCTCTGCTGTGCAAAGGAGGGACAGACCGGCAACCAAGCAATGTTTTATCATACAGGCCACCACTTACACAACACAGTCACCAGGGCTAAGAATAGAGAGAACGAGCTTGTCGTGCACAGAGGTGTTTAAGTTGGTTCAATAAAGGTAGGGCCCCTTCTATGCCAGGACTCCTTGAAACCAAAAAGCCAACCCCAAGGTGTTAATGTTTTATGCTGAATGAAAATATAGCTTTAGTCTGCATACATTATTCACAGCCTCTTTCCAAGTAATGCAGGGCTGGCTAGGTGCTCAGTGCCGCACTCTTTGCCATCTACGTCTCCCCCATTTAGGACGACCCTGGGTGAATGTAGGCGGTCATTATCAATGGCGTTGATGAGCGGAGGGAAACCGTGAAGGACAAAAAGAAGAGAGTAGAAGAGGAGGCATCAGGAAGGGACTTTTGAAGTTTTGTAGGAAGCTGTTTCAATTGATACATCCCCTTAAAGTGGCATCGCTCGCTTGATATTAACTACGTTATTGAGCGGGCTGTTACTTGCATCTCTGAAATCTTCATCATCGATGCTGCCATTTTTATTATTCTGACTGGCGGGAAGCTAGGGTGGAGAATTGTGAAGAAGCACGTCTCGAGTAAAGTGTCAGGAAAGACATTGCATGTGAATCTTGACACTTGAACCTCAATCCCTGTTTCCCCACATAGCTTTAGCAAAGCATTGTGGGAATAAATAATTTTGGTAAAACATCACATTCCAGATAGATGAGTGTGACATGATTCACACGCCACATCATAACTTTTCCCTGTCATCTTTACTAGACGCCATATCTTACTGCATGTGTGTTAGCGCGTGTGTGCTAGCATGTGTGTGTTAGCATATGTGGTAGTATTACGGATGTCACGCTGCTTGCTTAGCGAGTACAGCTTCCTCCTGATTCGTCTCAAAAAGAGGATTGAACCCAGGACCTCTGCTTTGCTAGCACACATGACCACCCTCCCAAAGCGTGTTACCAGTCACGCCATGTAAAAAGCTAACGCAAGTGGGGACTCTTCAGGCTGAGGAGTAGATTTCACACATCCCCATGTGCTACACTAGCGTGTCTGGGTGTGTGCTAGTGTGTGTGTATGTGAGGCCTTGTGTGAGTCTGTGTGTGTGTGAGTCCGTGTCCGTGTGTGTAAGTCTGTGTGTGTTAATTAGATGCCGTATCTTACAACAGTAGTGCTGAGACTGCATTAATATAATGTGTCCCGGAGAAGGTTTCAACTCTTCTCCCATTATGCTTTGTGACCTGAGGGTTCGACTCCGCTTGTTTACCCCAGAAAGAGACGGATAAACAGCTGATATACAGCACCGCTGTCACTGAAAACCCACAATGGAGCACATAATTGACTTGCCTCGATTTAGTCGTTTGTAGGCAATTTATCACAGTACGATGATGTTTGTTTTGTGTTGACTTATTGTAAGCCAAAACTCACAGCAAACGACAGCAGTGAAATATGACATTCATAATACGGGGCCTAGCATGAAATTATCATAACGCATTCTGTATATAGTATGCTCTTTTTATTTAATATATAAGCCATTAGAATAGATCATCAGACTTGATTAATTAATTGAATCACTCATTATCTCATCAGTATGTGAAGGCAAAGTGGTTAAGTAGCTATTATTCCAATAATTAATTAGATAATAACACAGTCTACATCTCTTATGTAAATGAATCCGCACTCATATAGTACATAGGCGAAGGCAACATGCAGACCTCTGAATAATTTAGTATTTTTCTAATATTTCATTTGTCGACATATTTGTGTATGTTTCTACCCACAGTAATTTGTTGTATTATGTAGTACAACCAGAGCCCCTGCTGTGGTGCTTTGCACCTCAGAGAGCACGCTCTGCTGTTCTGTGTTGAGCTAGACGTAGAAGCTGGGTTTGAGGTACTCTATACCGTACAGTGCCTTCAGACAGTATTCATGCCCCTTCACTTATTCAACATTTTGTTGTGTTACAGTCTGAATTCAAAATGGATTAAATCTTTTTTCTCACCCATCTACACACCATAATGACCAAGTGAAGACATGTTTTTATAAATCTTTGCAAATGTATTGAAAATTAAATACGGAAATATCTCATTTACATAAGTATTCACACCCCTTTGCTATGCCACTCCAAAATTGAGCTCAGGTGCATATAATTTCCTTTGATCATCCTTGAGATGTGCATGCCAGAGCAGAAACTATACCATGAAGTCCAAGGAACTGTCCGTAGATCTCCGAGATAGAATTGTAATGAGGCATATTTGTGCGGAAGGGTATAAAACAATTTCTAGTGTTGAAAGTTTCCAAGAGCACAGTGGTCTCCATTGGGAAATGGATAGAATATGGAACTACCCAGACTCTGCCTAGAGCTGGCCGTCTGACCAAAGTGAGCAACCATGCAAGAAGGACCTTGGTCAGGAGGTGACCAAGAACCCAATGATCACTCTGACAGAACTACAGAGTTCCTTGGCTGAGTCTCTATAGCACTTCACCAATCCGGGCTTTTCACGTGCCTTTTTTGCAAGCTCCATGCGTGCTGTCATGTGCCTTTTTCTCAGGATTAGCTACCACCAGACAGAAGCCACTCCTGAGAAACAGATCAAAAGGCAAAAGAGGATGTTGTCTGATGAGACAAAAACGTTACTCTTTGGCCTGAATGCAAAGCGCTACTGTATATCTGGAGAAAACCAGGCTCAGCTCATCACCCATCTAACACCATCCCTACCGTGAAGCATGGTGGTGGTAGCACCATGCTATGGGGATGCTTTTCAGCGGCAGGGACTGGGAGACTGGTAATGATAGAAGGAACAATGAATGATGCCAAATACAGGCAAATCCTTGATGAGAACCTGCTTCACCCATAGGGGTGAAAATTTACTTTCCAACAGGACAATGGTCCCAATCATACAGCCAAAGCAATGCTGGAATGGCTTCAGAACAAGGAATGTGAAAGTCTTTGAGTGGCACAGCCAAAGCACAGACTTGAATCTCATTGAAAATCTGTGGAAAGACTTGAAGATTGCTGTTCACCACCGCTCCCCATCTAACTCAACAGAGCTTGAGAAAATCTGCAAGGAAGAATGAACAATCAAAATCCCCAAATCCAGATGTGCAAAGCTGGTACAGACATACCCAAGACGACTCAAAGCTGTAATCGCTGCCAAAGGTGCTTATACAAAGTATTGAATCAGGGGTGTGAATGCTTATGTAAATTAAGTATTTAATTTTCAATAAATGTGCAAACAATTCTAAAAACATGTTTTCACTTTGTCATCATGGGGTATTGTGTGTAGATGGGTTTTGAGTGTAGAATCCAGGCTGTAACACAACAAAATATAGAATAAGTCAAGGGATATGAATACTTTCTGAAGGTACTGTAGCTGTCTAATAGGGATGTGCATCTTTACCTTTCAAGATGATTTGATACGTATCTAAATACATGTGCACCGATACGATACAGGAACGTCACGTTTTCGTTAGAAACTATTTGGTGCGATTCGGATTCGGTTCTATGCGCTAACATTTGTTGCATAAACACGTACATTTTCCATTCTATATTAAAATCTGCTTCTGATGGAGCTTATGAGCTGGGCCTCTCTGAGCTGGATCTGTGTGTGTGGTGTATGTGTGTAAAATATGTATGTCTATGGTGTATGTAGGCACCTGGGCTGAACCATAAAGGAGACTAGGCATCTACCACCCCACTATCAGATTAGGTGGGGCAATGTAACCTGTTTTTTGTCCCCTCACTTTTGTTTTGAAATCACCATCACCCACTAATTAACATTTTTGCAGATTTAGTGTTTATCGTTTACAAATTAGCCAATGTTCTCTTCTCCTCTCACTTTGGCCAATGCAGTGCTCCTCGCAAAAGTGATTGCTGTCCTCATTATGAAATTAGCAACTTTACCCTGTATATAGAAAATGAACATATACGCTGAAGTTTTTAAAGCAAAACTACCAAAACTATTGCTGATGCTGATGCTGAACCTGAACAACCAAAATAATATCTATTGTAAACCCCTTTTAGCAGGTATAGCCAGATGAGAGATGTCTCTGATAGCTTACTTTTATTCAGGAAAAACACAAATGTTAACAGCGCATAGATAACAATAACCTAGCAAATTACATAGGATGTCACTCAACTAATACAGCCTAATATCACATAAAGCCATTTTAGCATTTAATTGCTAAAGGTGCAGTGCAGTTGTGCAAGATCAGGAACAGGCCGCCTACCTTGCGTTGGTAACCATGCGAAACCGGGCACAGTGCGCAGTTTGAATAGCCTACTGATATTGGATTGGGTTGTTCAGGCATGCTAAATGACTTGCAGATCAATGACTGTCAACACAGTTACATGCAGTTCAACACTGAAGGGGAGGACGCATCAGTTGTCACAAAAGATGGGAGGTATTTTTGGAAGGTAGAAAGAATTGAATATGAGCAACAACAACAAAAAATGTCACCTGTGATTCATAAAGTTTGAATCTATTTTGTGACTGATGCGTGCTACATTTGGATCGGTTTGGGATCCGCAGACCAATGTACCAGGGACCAATGCATATCTGTGAATCTTTACATCCCTACTGTCTAATACAGTAATACCCTGAAGAGATGCACTACTGAAAAGCAAGCCACACAGTTCATCTGAATAATTCATAGTGTAGATACAGTATGGTGTAGTATATTAACTAGAAGGAGCAAAGCGGTGTGCTTAATCTGAATAAGCAATGGTGTAGATCAGGGTTGGGGTCAATTCCATTTAAATTCCAGCCATTTCAGAAATTAAACCAAATTCCAATTCCATTTGAAATGTTTTCTCATTGAAAAGCATTGAAGATAATTGGAATTGAAATTTCAGTGCACTTGCTGGATTGTCTGGAATTTAAATGGAATTGACCCCAACCCTGGCGTATATATTGTATAGTATAGGAAGTCAATAAAGGATAGTGTTTTTTACACGTTTTTACTGTTTTATACAGGGATTGGTTGACTGTAGCTTGGTTTGGGGTCTAGGAGAGTTTCTAGGAGAGTGTCACGCCCTGGCCTTAGTTATCTTTATTATTTTGGTTAGGTTAGGGTGTGACGAGGGTGGTTTGTGTGTTTTTGTCTCGTCTAGGGTGTTTGTACTGTCTAGGGTTTTTTTGTAGAGTTATGGGGTTGTGTTCATTGTAGGTGTTTATGTAAGTCTATGGTTGCCTAGATTGGTTCTCAATTAGAGGCAGGTGTTCATCGTTGTCTCTGATTGGGAACCATATTTAGGCAGCCATGTTCTTTGGGTATTTTGTGGGTGATTGTTTCCTGTGTCAGTGTTTGTGCCACACGGGACTGTTACGTTTTGATCACGTTTTTGTATTGGTGTTCAGTTTTCTATATTAAAACATGGACACCTACCACGCTGCGTATTGGTCCGATCCTTGTTACACCTCTTCAGACGAGGAAGACAGCCGTGACAGAGAGTATGAAATGTGAAATTGCCTTGGCCAGATTCTCTTAATTTGTGTGCTGGGCCTGATACGCAATGTGTGTCTGCTACTGCGCTTTGTGCTGGAATACAAACAGCTGCACCATTATTTGTACTACGATGGAATAAATGAGAATAAATATTTTCACAGATTTAGCAAGAATTATAGTCAATTGTTGCCGTGAATGAGGGTTTGCCTCCAGCATACAAATGAATAACCATCCTTCCTGGGGATCTACACAACAACCAATCACCATTTAATATCTTATACTTTATTTCTGTTTGCATACGGAAAACCCTGTACACTATGTCACACATCTGGGTATAAAGATATAAGAATGGATAAATAATATAAAAAGGATAATACATAATGAAACTCTCGATTTTAATGATTTAAATATAATGACTGCTGCACTGGAGGCAGCGTGACAGCCGTGTTTTATGATTGCTTATTCAATGCGCATTTAATTAAAATAATACAACCGATTTCCCTCCCACTCTAAGTTAATGATTGTGTGTTGTCCCCCTGCAGGATTCACAGAACTGGGGCCCGGTGGTAGTAGCAAGACTGTGGAGGCTTTCAATGTATCAGGAGGCCCCCACCATGGCACCAGGTATGAGCTGGCTTCATCCCCAGGGGCCCCGGCACCAGCCACAGGCAGCCAGCTGAGATGGGCCCTCAAGGCCATGAAGGGTTCTAAGCTTGTGCCGGAGGGACACATGGCCTACGTGGGGAAGGATTCCACCTGGGAGCCAATGGAGGCCAAAGCAGGGCCCCTGGAGGTCATGACCCTGCCAACCAACCCAGAGAACTACTCTGGTGAGGGGAGGGACCAGGATGAGGACCACAGCATCCCCCGAGACGTCCTAGAAAGAGAGGAGGGGGATAAAGAGACAGAGACGGAGGGAAGCGGGAGAGGAGTGAACGACTTACCAAGAGGCTTTGGATCTAACGGTAACCCCAATCCAGCCAGCGGTGCCAGCAGCAGCACAATGCCTCCTGTGTCTGGACTGAAACCCACCCAGACCCAAACACAGAGCCAGACAGTAGCAGAACACACCACTATCTCCCAGTGGCAGCTGGTGGACCAGCCCACCACCTCACCTGCAGCTGCTGCTTCTGCTGCAGGCTCCAGCCAGGGCCCGGGGGGAACCGTTGAGGAGGCCAGGGGAGAGATTGTCTATGTCCGACGCCCCACTGAGAAACTGCTTCCAGCCACCTCCAGTAAGAAAGGTGACTTCTCCCCTGTGATCAGGAAGCAGAACCTGAACACAACCAGAGTGACTGAGAGACAACGCAGCCCAGATGAGGCCACCACACCTGGGGTTACCTCTAGACCTGCAGCCCCTATGGAGCCCCTGACCACCATCAAAACTGCCATAGCAGACACCCAGAAAACAGATTCCACCAGGGAGCCTCCTATCTCCATCGTATGGGTTCCGGTGGAGAGAGAGAAGACAATCAGTACCACACCTCTGACCAGAGATGGACCACAAACGGCCACAGCTTCCACTCAGTTGACCACGCCAGTGTCCATTCTGAAGAGCAGCGATCGTGAGGCCGAGTCCAGGTTGGCCGTTTCAGAGTCGTTCGTGGTGGGAAAAGGGTGGAAGCCTTTGGGAGGGAGGAACCCCAAATCTAAGGAGGACAAATCCCCTATGACCACAGAGAAAACAGAGAAGAACCCCTTTGGTGTCTTTGTGCCCACCTGGGGCTATGACCTCAACCCTTCAGGTAGGTTCTCTTTTGTCTATATTACCATCAACATTATCAGCCTTTATGTAATCATGCTGTATAATTATAAAATCTATTCCTCATCATAATATGCTGCTAATCCGTAGGAGGGGATCTGATGCCCCACGATCGATTGCATGATGTTGCCGATGCTCTCTCTCTCTCTCTCTCTCTCTCTCTCTCTCTCTCTCTCTCTCTCTCTCTCTCTCTCTCTCTCTCTCTCTCTCTCTCTCTCTCTCTCTCTCTCTCTCTCTCTCTCTCTCTTTGCCTTGTCTCTCAGATCGTTCACAGCTTTGTGGAAGTTACCTGTGGTGCTGATGTTTAGGCCGAGGTATGTATAGTTTTTTGTGTGCTCTAGGGCAACGGTGTCTAGATGGAATTTGTGGTCCTGGTGACTGGACCTTTTTTGGAACACCATTATTTTGGTCTTACTGAGATTTACTGTCAGGGCCCAGGTCTGACAGAATCTGTGCAGAAGATCTAGGTGCTGCTGTAGGCCCTCCTTGGTTGGTGACAGAAGCACCAGATCATCAGCAAACAGTAGACATTTGACTTCGGATTCTAGTAGGGTGAGACCGGGTGCTGCAGACTGTTCTAGTGCCCGCGCCAATTCGTTGATATATATGTTGAAGAGGGTGGGGCTTAAGCTGCATCCCTGTCTCACCCCACGACCCTGTGTGAAGAAATGTGTGTGTTTTTTGCCAATTTTAACCGCACACTTGTTGTTTGTGTACATGGATTTTATAATGTCGTATGTTTTACCCCCAACACCACTTTCCATCAATTTGTATAGCAGACCCTCATGCCAAATTGAGTCGAAGGCTTTTTTGAAATCAACAAAGCATGAGAAGACTTTGCCTTTGTTTTGGTTTGTTTGGTTGTCAATTAGGGTGTGTAGGGTGAATACATGGTCTGTTGTACGGTAATTTGGTAAAAAGCCAATTTGACATTTGCTCAGTACATTGTTTTCATTGAGGAAATGTACGAGTCTGCTGTTAATGATAATGCAGAGTATTTTCCCAAGGTTACTGTTGACGCATATTCCACGGTAGTTATTGGGGTCAAATTTGTCTCCACTTTTGTGGATTGGGGTGATCAGTCCTTGGTTCCAAATATTGGGGAAGATGCCAGAGCTAAGGACGATGTTAAAGAGTTTTAGTATAGCCAATTGGAATTTGTTGTCTGTATATTTGATCATCATCTCTCTCTCTCTCTCTCTCTCTCTCTCTCTCTCTCTCTCTCTCTCTCTCTCTCTCTCTCTATCTATGTATGTTGGGCATCAGAGAGTGCTGCTGTAAACAAAGAGGGGCTGTGAACTGGTTGAATAGAAACAGCCTTAGTGTAGTAATTAGAGGGTCAGGGTTAGTGCAATTAGGCAGGCTGTGAGAGGCTGAGCTCTTAGGCCCCGGCAAATCAATGTTGACGGAAGCTAGAAGATGCGAGCTGTAATTGACTCTTCCCCCCGTCTCTCGCCGAGCGAGGCCCTTGCCCATGTTCAGAAGGATACAGCATGTATAGACTTGTAAACATTGAGTCACCCTGATGGGAATGGGGTTTAATTTTTTACTCCGCAATGAAGGCAGGAAGGGAAGGTAACATCCTTGTTTGAAGAGTTTTTTTCTCTTGGCCTCGTTTGAAATCCACACAGTAGGGCTGACTTCCTGCTTAGAAAGTTCTAGTGAAATATTTAAATACCTATTTCAGTGCAAAGTTCATGTCCGTGAAAGGAACACTGATGTCCTATGTAGAATAAATGACTATGAATGAATAATGCAGCATAGCACATCTGGTAGCTGCATATCTTGGAATGCATGCCTCAAATCACTGTACGGCTTCGTTTCCTACATCCAACCACATCCAGCTGGATTGAGTGAGTGAGCAGGTAAATAAAAGGGTAGATCATGGCCCAGGGTGAGGGGAGAGAGAGGGATGAGAGTAGGAGGAGGAGGAGGAGGAGGAGGAGGAGGAGGAGGGGCAGTGTTTGTCCTCTCTTACTGCTGCAGGTGGAAGTTCATAAGCCCCTTTAATCAATGATCAGCTACTGCAGTAACACTGTCCCCCGAGCCCCACAACACAGCCCAGATCTGTCCTGGAAAAATAGCCTCGCTCTCTCTTTCTATCGCTACCTCTCTCTCTCAATTTCAATTTCAATTTAAGGGCTTTATTGGCATGGGAAACATATGTTTACATTGCCAAAGCAAGTGAAATAGATAATAAACAAAGAGAAAATGTACAGGTAACACTGTCTCTCTCTCTCTCTCTCTCTCGCTCTTGCTCTCTCCTTTTTGTTGTCTCTCTCTGCCTTCTTCTCTCGCCACTCTCCTTTTTGTGGTCTCTCACCCACCCCCTTCACTCTCTCTCTCTCTTTCTCTCTCTAGCTATCTCATCATGATATGAGTATAGGGTATTGTTGTAATGTGCTGGTCTCAGCCCCCTCCCCTTTAACAGAGGGTTGTCTTTAATGGAAGCTTCTCTAATGTAAAACATGTAACGTGTGGTATTCCGTAAGGGAGCTGTTTTGGCCCTTTACTGTCTTCTATTTTTACGAAATCTACCTATAGCCTTAAAGCCTGTGTGTATAGGTACGCTGATAATTCAACATTATACATGTCAGCAACCACAGCTAGTGAAATCCCTAAACAAAGGGTTGCAGTCAGTTTTAGAATGGGTGGCTAGTAATAAACCAGTGCTGAACATAATATAATGTAATTTTAGACGTTATCTCAAACTTAAAGCATTGTATTTGGTACTGGTACAACTCATTCCCTAATATCTAGACCTCAGCTGAATCTGGTGAATTAATGATGTGGCTGTTGAGCAAATTGAGGAGAATAAACTTCTTGGTGTCACCTTAGACTGTAAATTGTCATGGTCAAGGCATATTGATTCAATTGTTGTAAAGCTAAAGAGTGGTCTGTCTGTGATAAACACCACCGTTGACCAAACAAGTCCTGCAGGCTCTAGTTTGATCTAATCTTGACTATTGCCCGGTGATATGGTCAAGTGCAGCTGCAAGGACATATAAAAGCTGCATCTTGCCCAGAACACAGCAGCACATTCTGTCCTTCAATGTACACTGAGGTTTAATGTCAACAGTATGCATGTTTATTTAACTAGGCAAGTCAGTTAAGAACAAATTCTTATTTACAATGGCTGCCAAGGAACAGAACGACAGATTTTTATCTTGTTGACCCAGGGATTCGATCTAGCAACCTTATGGTTACTGGCCCAATGCTCTAACCACTAGGCTACCTGTCACCCCGCATGTCAGTCTCTCTTGGCTCAAAGCAGAGGAGAGATTGACTGCATCAGTTCTTGTTTTTGTGAGAAATATTAATGTGTTGAAAATTCCAAATTGTCTGTATAATCATCTTGCATACAGCTCTGACAGACCTAGTTACCCCACCGGACATGCCACCAGGGGTATCTTCACAGTCCTCAAATCCAGAACGAATTTAAGGCAACGCACAGTATTATATAGAGAAATTATGACATGGAACTCCATCCTATCTCAAATGACTCAAGCAAACAGCAAAATTTGCTTTAAAAAAAACATGAATAAAACATCTCACAGCTTCACCCCTATCTGACCAAATTAACTCATTGGCATATGTATATGTATGTGTGTAACTGTTCGTAGATCGTTGTTTTTGGTTCTATTGTTCTTATTTTAAATGTGTGTTGTTCAGGCCTTGAGCTGTTCTTGTCTATTGATGTTCTGTATTATCTCATGTTTTGTGTGCTTCAACAACAGCTATTGGGGATCCTAATTTTTATTGTATTTTCTTTTTTTTAAACTTATTTTACCAGGTAAGTTGACTGAGAACACATTCTCATTTAAAGCAACAACCTGGGGAATAGTTACAGAGGAGAGGAGGGGGATGAATGAGCCAATTGTAAGCTGGGGATGAATAGGTGACCATGATGGTACGAGAGCCAGATTGGGAATTTAGCCAGGACACCGGGGTTAACACCCCTACTCTTATGATACGTGCCATGGGATCTTTTAGTGACCACAGAGAGTCAAGACACCCGTTTAACGTCCCATCTGAAAGACTGCACCCTACAGAGGGCAATGTCCCCAATCATTGCCCTGCGGCATTGGGATATTTTTTTAGACCAGAAGAAAGGGTGCATACTACTGCCTCCTACTGGCCCTCCAACACCACTTCCACTAATACAATACTAATACTAACTATCCATGTATAACATGGGGATAAGACCAGCAAGGCTCTATTTCAACCCATGCTCCACTTCCCTACCTCACATGCCCTCCAGCTAAACACATACAGATACAGATGGACCCACATACACCCGGCTCCCGATGGGATAAATATGCATAATCACACATGTGTAGTCCATGAGTGCCAGACACCACACACACACACGCACACGCACCCACACACTGAAATCAGGACAGGTGAATACGCCAGAGAAGGCATTTTTCTTGCGCTATGTATGCCTAATGTAAACATGCATACATTTAATTGAAAACCCTTTAATTCTCTAGAGTCTAAGATGTTGGGGGATTTGATTTTGAATTGTAGAACTCTTTTAGGTATTAAAAAAAATATATATAAGTATTTGATAAAGTATTGAATTTGGCCTTTAGTACCAAATCCCATAGAAGCAAATTGAATAACACATTCATAAATGGCAAAAAAGGAATATGGTTTTGAAGTGTCTATCCTATACCATTCTGATGCTACAGCTGTTTTCGTGAGAAGACTGATTTTTCGGGATGTGTCATGGTCTGACAAACATCGCTGTAACTCGGCCACCTTCCACCGCAGATGTCTTTAACTTAAACTGACATATTTTGATGGGGATTTTTTAATTATGTTACTTATATTGATGTACCGGTGCGTCAATAGACTCTAACATGCTGACCACACCGCTCGCGTTGCATACGTGAGCGTTGCAAAATAAATGTACACATACATGTTATCCAATCATTGCACTCACACTGCTTGCGCGTGTCAACAAGCATCTGGTTTGCCAGGCACTAAAATAGAACTTGGTTCTATTTGTGATGCTTGATGCGCTGCAAGTCCCGCCTCTCCCATCCCCTCATTGGTTTTTAGGAGCATATACCCACGTGCCATCTCATTGGTTTTTAGGAGCATATACCCACGTGCCATCTCCTCATTGGTTTTTAGGAGCATATACCCACGTGCCATCTCCTCATTGGTTTTTAGGAACATATACCCACGTAGGTGATTAAAAGATGAACTGAGATCCACACTCCAGTCTAGTCGGGAGTGGTAATGCACCTTAAAGTTGGTTGCCAACCACCATATAAAGTCCAAAGAAGAAGAAGAAGCAGGAAGGAGGAGAGATTACTAGAAACAAACTTGTTTTTCCCTTTTATCTGTGGATTCATTGTCGGAGTAGAGGACCTTGTGCATTTCAGGTAAAATAACAACCCAATGTTTATATCCAAGGACAAATTAGCTAGCAACAGCAAGCTAGCTAGCTAAATTGCCATGAATGTTTCATGCTTTTTGACCTGTCCCCAAATTAATATAGTTGGTTCAGAGTTTGTTTTGATATGTCAACCTGATCGTGTCTGATCGTGTCTGGTGTGTCCTGATTGTGTCTGATATTGGGGGATTAAATCAACATGCACGCGATGGCGCACACGCGCAAGGGGTCGAGTCAGCATGTAAGGGGTTAATTACGCTTCCTCATTTGCATAATGTACAATCTAAAGCAAATTTACTCAGTGACATTATGACAGAGTATCTGGAAATGGAGGTGGAACTATATTGTTTTATATTCAAGTATACTGCAAATGGGTTGTAAAAGTCCTCTGCCATATATCCACCTCCTAGTTTACGATCTGCTTCATACTTCACAAGGTAACCCTGCAGGAAATTTACACAGAGACTCCCAACTTGGCATTCGTGTGCAGAGAGTTATAGAGCAGAAGGAGAAGGAGGTTTACAGTGTGCAGCCTGTCTTTCGGACCCTTAAATTACCAAGACCAATCTGAGACTCTGTCTGAGAGGTGGCAAACAGGAAATAGGAATTATGGCCTCCTTGGCTAAAGCTTTGCCAAGGCTCTTAGATGGATCAGACCCACCGCACATTAATAACCAAGAAGCCCTGAATTGGAGTGTTAAATTTGGGTTGGAGAAAACAGCTTGGCATACTGTATGGCCCCTGTTTGCGGATAGTGTCGATATGGATGCTCAGTTTGTCTCCAGCCTTCGTACGAGACCTTGATACTGTGGTGTCTGTCTGGCTCTGTGAAAGGCTGTGCTGTACCCATAGACCTAAGAATATTGATTTTCTTTGTCCTGTTTCTGTCAGGGTGCCTCTTCCAGTTCCTTCAGGTTTATGTACACTGCATGACTTCTCGTCGAACATCTCATACCAAAATCATGGGCATTAATATGGAGTTGGTCCGCTATAACAGCCTCCACTCTTCTGGGAATGCTTTCCACTAGATGTTGGAAAATTGCTGTAGGTACTTTCTTCCATTCAGCCACAAGAGCATTAGTGAGGTTGGGCGCTGATGTTGGGCGATTAGGCCTGGTTCGCAGTCAGCGTTCCAATTCATTCCAAAGGTGTTCGATGGGGTTGAGGTCAGGGCTCTATGCAGGCCAGTCAAGTTCTTCCACATAGATCTCGACAAACCATTTCTGTATGGAACTCGCTTTGTGTATGGGGGCATTGTCATGCTGAAACAGTGATTGCTCTTTAGCAGTCTGATGGCCTTGAGATAGAAGCTGTTTTGCCACAAAGAAAGTACATAATCGTCTAGAATGTCATTGTATACTGTAGCGTTAAGACTTCCCTTCACTGGAACTAAGGGGTCTAGCCCGAACCATTAAAAGCAGCCCCAGACCATTAGTTCTCCTCCACCAAACTTTAAAGTTGGCACTATATGGGGTTGATGGGGTTTAGCCCTGACCTCAACCCCATCCCGGCTGTATCACAACCAGTCGTGATCAGGAGTCCCATAGGGCGGCGCACAATTGGCCCTGCGTCGCCCGGGTTAGGGGAAGGTTTGGCCGGGGTATGCTGTCATTGTAAATAAGAATTTGTCTTTAACTGACTTGCCTAGTTAAATAAAGATTAAATAAAAAATACAACTATGCATTTGGGCAGGTAGCGTTCTCCTGGCAGCCGCCAAACCCAGATTCGTCCGTCGGACTGCCAGATGGTGAAACGTGATACATCACTCCAGAGAATGCATTTCCACTGCTCCAGAGTCCAATAGCAGTGAGCTTTACACCACTCCAGCCGGCGCTTAGCGTTGCGCATGGTGATCTTAGGCTTGTGTGTGGCTGCTCGGCCATGGAAACCGATTTCATGAAGCTCCCGATGAACAGTTCTTGTGCTGACATTGCTACCAGCGGCAGTTTGGAACTCGGTAGTGAGCGTTGCAAGGGGTGTCCACATACTTATATATATATATAGTGTATTTTATTACTCCTCTGGTAATTGTTACGTCTCCCTTCGTAATAATGTTTAGAGAGCCTCCTTGGCCCTTGGTGTTGAGGCGCGCCACAATCAATGGCCCACTCTGGCCCCCAAGGCCCTTAGCTAACCTCAGCAAGAATCCCTATACTCATCACCAATATAAACACAGCTTCGCCACAAATCCTCTAACATTCCCTCATTCCCTCATTTCTCCTCTCCATCTTTCCCTCCAGTCCTCTTTTCCATGCCTTAATACGTCCATTTTCCATATCAAACGTTCATGCTCGATATAATCCCATTCGCCGGGTGCTTATTTAATGAATGGGGATTTGCTAAAGCGGCACCTTGGGGAAACTGTACTCCATGGTGGAGGAGAAGATAAAGAGGGTTACGCTAACTGTGCAGAGCATTGGCTTTCTGTGTTCCGGTAACAAGGCGAAACAAAGGAAGGAACCAAAGTGTTGAGAATGAGCAGACTAGTGAGTATCTCTTGGGGTTATGTAGACACTACCGCCTCACTAATACACAACTGTGCTCTTCCCGGTTCAGGATCCCACTGGTTTTCCTTATGTGGCTTTATATAGAGAAGTCCCATAGATAATCCTGTCTTATTTTAGGACATCCTATTGAAGGAATAGTATCCAAATCATTCTTTAAGCGTATTGTAGGAAGGCTTCCTCTCCACTGTGTAAGCACTGAAGCTCCATCCATAGTGTTGATGTATCTGTACTGTTTCTCTGAGAGAGATGGTCCCTTGGTGGACCAACTTCAAGTGCTACTCACAGAAAGGTCATACAACATTATGATGCAAAGGACTGCGAGGGCAACACCATGTGGCAACACTTCTTGTGTGAGTACCATCTTTGCACTATATGCACATTTATAACACTTTACATCACAGGTGTCAAACTCATTCCACAGAGGGCCGAGGTTCAGCTGGTTTTCGCTCCTCCCTTGTACTTGATTGATGACTTAAGGTCACTGAGTAGTAAGGAACTCCCCACACCTGGTTGTCTAGGACTTAATTGAAAAGCAAAAGCAAAAACCTGCAGACACTAGGCCCTACTACATGGAATGAGTTTGACACCCCTGCTTTAGATGCAATGCTTGATACATAATAATCACACACAGATTTTATTACGCATAATAAAAACCATTACGAAGAGGGTATTCATAAGAAGTGTCACCAATATTGCTTTTGTGAGATTAGATGGTTTTTATTCCATTTTGAAACAAAAACTCTCAATGAAACCGACTTAAAGGGCTGTGATAGTATCACAGTTTTTGTCAGGAAAAAAACAACACTATTTTCCTTAACTTCAACAATAGACCATTGGCAGAATCTGTAACAACTATATTTTGCTGGATGTACAGCCAAGTTCCAATTATAAATAGTGAATGACTGAATCCCTGTGCTGTTCTGGAGAGGGGAAATAGTATAATAATCTTTTACAAATATAATGGAGCTTTTCCTTGGAGCCTCCTGAAAGCACACTGTGAGACATTGTGAGACATTCTGTACAGTACTGTAGTTCAACTGAGAGAACAAGAATAGTGAACGGCTGCTTCTCAGATCCTCGTTTCCCTGTATGCTGCTGCATATAGTGCATCAAAGCTGGAACCGAGAGATTGAGAAACAGCTTCTATCTCAAGGCCATCAGACTGCTAAACAGCAATCTCTAACTCAGAGAGGCTGCTGCCTACATTGAGACCCAATCACTGGACACTTTAATAAATGGATCACTAGTCACTTTAAACAATGCCACTCTAAATAATGCCACTTTAATAATGTCTACATATCTTACATTACTCATATCACATGTATATACTGTATTTTATACCATCTACTGCACCTTGCCTATGCAGCTCGGCCATCGCTCATCCATATACTTACAGTCGTATGAAAAAGTTTGGGCACCCCTGACAATTTCCATGATTTCCATTTATAAATAATTGGGTGTTTGGATCAGCAATTTCATTTTGATCTATCAAATAACTGATGGACACAGTAATATTTCAGTAGTGAAATGAGGTTTATTGGATTAACAGAAAATGTGCAATATGCATCAAAACAAAATTAGACAGGTGCATAAATTTGGGCACCCCAATAGAAAAATCACATCAATATTTAGTAGAGCCTCCATTTTGCTAAAATAACAGCCTCTAATGAGTGTCTGGATTCTGGACCGTTTTGGACCATTCCTCCTTACAAAACTTCTCCAGTTCAGTTAGGTTTGATGGTTGCCGAGCATGGACAGCCCGCTTCAAATCATCCCACAGATTCTCAATGATATTCAGGTCTGGGGACTGGGATGGCCATTCCAGAACATTGTACTTGTTCCTCTGCATAAATGCCCGGGTAGATTTTGAGCAGTGTTTTGGGTCGTTGTCTTGTTGAAATATCCAGCGCCGCCGTAACTTCAACTTTGTGACTGATTCTTCAACATTATTCCCAAGAATCTGCTGATATTGAGTGGAATCCATGCGACCCTCAACTTTAACAAGATTCCCAGTACCGGCCACTGGCCACACAGCCTGCAGCAAGATGATGTTGTAGGTCTTTGGAGGTGGTCTGTGGGCTGTTTTTGACCGTTCTCACCATCCTTTGCCTCTCCGATATTTTACTTGGCCTGCCACTTCTGGCCTTAACAAGAACTGTGCCTGTGGTCTTCCATTTCCTCACTATGTTCCTCACAGTGGACACTGACAGCTTAAATCTCTGCGATAGCTTTTTGTAGCCTTCCTCTAAACCATAATGTTGAACAATCTTTGTTTTCAGGTCATTTGAGAGTTGTTTTGAGGCCCCAATGTTGTCACTCTTCAGAGGAGAGTCAAAGAGAACAACAACTTGGAATTGGCCACCTTAAATACATTTTCTCATGATTGGATGCACTTGTCTATGAAGTTCAAGGCTTAATGAGCTCACCAAACCAATTGTGTGTTCCAATTATTCAGTGCTAAGTAGTTACAGGTATTCAAATCAACAGAATGACATGGGTGCCCACATTTTTGCATAGCCTATTTTTCACATCTGATTTAATTTCATACAACTTAATATTGCTACACTAAAAATCTTTGTCTGGACAATACCCCAGTATTCAGCTTTTATTATGAATGAATGGCATGCCACTGTGATCATTTTCTGTGACGACAGAGTAAATTATTATGCAGCCTCAGAGGGGTGCCCAAACTTTTTCATACGACTGTATATGTACATATTCTCATTCACCCCTTTAGATGTGTGTGTATTAGGTAGTTGTTGGGAATTGTTAGATTACTTGTTAGATATTACTGCTCTGTTGGAACTAGAAGCACAAGCATTTCGCTTCACTTGCATTAACATCTGCTAACCATGTGTATGTAACCAATAACATTTAATTTCATTTATATGGTGTTTGATCCTTCAAGGTTGTGTTCATTGATTGCTGTGTACTGTACTATTGCATTCAGAGTTGCATAATCATTAGGGTGCTCAGACTGGGAATATCATAGTGGGCCGTATTCTGTGTCTGTGTCTTCTTCAGGGTCATTAAGTCTTCACCTGGCATGACTTCCCTAGCCTAGCATGGCTACCAGTCACTTCTTCCCTTGCCTAGCATGGCTACCTGACGCTACTTCCCTAGCCTAGCATGGCCACCTGGCATTACTTCCCTAGCCTAGCATGGCTGTGAGTGTTTGAAATTAGTGCTCAGTCATTCCACAGAAGATAATTAATATTAGTCGTCCCTGTGGGCTTGTTACATTTATGTAAACAAACTGTCTGTATGGAAGATAAAACAGCACAGTACAAACCACAGCCGAAATCTAATGTCCTCAGTGGTTGAACATTTGGGCTGTCCACTTTATACTGGTCATTCTGTTTTAGATGGGCGTAAATGACAGTAGCAAAGAACCTCTATCGAGCCATATGTCATCTTATTAAAAAGTGTCATTGATTTGATGTGTTTCGTTCAAAACCGTATCAGTCATTGTATTGTTTTGTACAGCGCGGGCGTCCCACGGGTGCGTTGAGTCTTATAAACCTGCAAATCACATCACCTCTGTGTCCCAGGAAGTATAAAATGACGCTGGAGGTCTGCAGTCAGAGGGTTGTCAGTCAGTAGAATATAATACCCTCAATAGAGGCTTTGTCCTTGTCTGCAGAATGGGATCCCTCTAAACTGCAGCTCTGACCTGGATGGAGCCGGAGCCAGAGGAAGCTAGGACAAAGTATTCAGTCCTATCTGATTATGCATGGGGACTCAGGTTCCACCACTGATGTGTCATTTCACCGCAGCTCCTTTCCCCCAGGAGAACAAAGACCTAGACAGACAACCTGTTTCCCTATCCGGTCTCCTGTCGCTTCACAACGCTTCTTATTTCTCTCTGACAGAGTGCGATCACATAGCACTTAGAACCTTGCATTCATGCCAAGATAACGATAGAACCACCACTGTCTTATGCATACAGTATTCCTTATGACATTTAGAGGAGGCCGTCCACATTCCAATCATGATACAGTATATTAGTTTTACGTTTTGCAGACAGATTTACATAGAGATGTGCTGAAATCAAGGTTTACTGGGAAGACAATGAATTCATAGACAGTTCTTTTCAGTTGCGGAGCAAGAAATGGAACCCAGCTGGTTTTGTGAGTTGGGAGATGCATCCTCAACTTCAAAAGATGTTCCAGTTAGTTTGGAGGCAGTGAGCTCATTGCAGTCACGTCGCATTATGCTATTACCAGCTCGAGGAGAGAGCAATCTGGCTGTGGAGGGCATGATGGAGCTTGGCGTGCCAGGCGGTACCCAGAGAGTTCACCCACAGAATGGGGCGTTAAAAGGGGGAAGAGGCGGGAGATATTAAGGGGCTGGTTCAGTTTGCTATACTTTGCTATTAGCAGCCTTCTGTAGCCTCCAGCATGGCAGTCCTCCTATTAGAGAAGCTGTCAGCAGCAGCTCTCCAGACATGAATTGTGGAACAGAAACAGAACAGCCGGCAACGTCTGCCATCAGAGATCCAACTCTAGAGAGGCCATAACCACAGCTGTACTCTCCTCCTACATAACTGATGGTTTTGTATGAACCGTCATGGTTGGGTAGGTTACTTTCTAAATGTAATCCGTTACTAGTTGCCCAAAATTGTAATCAGTAATGTAACTTTTGGATTACTTTCCCTTTAGAAGAATAACACAAAAAGGATCCATCAAACATGTTTGGTGTGTCATCACGGTAGCCTCTGACTTGTGGTCAGACTCGCTCAGGTGGAACAAACTTAAACTTGCACCATTTTTCAATGCTGAATTGACTAAGGTGTCTAAGGTGTCAAAGGTGTCATAATGTATTTTTTTGCAAATATCCTTTCTGAATTTAAGTAATCATCTAGTTTTTCAAAAGTGTCTATAACCTTATTACAATATTTATTGTTGGTAACATAACCGATTCAGTTAGTTTAAAAAAAATTAGATGACATGTAATCAGTTACTTCCCAACCCTGTGAAACGTACAAAAGACTGTATGCTCCTCGAGATGTTGGGTGTATGTTGTACGGTATGCACTAAAAGGGTACACAGTCTGCTATGATTTCCAACGGCTCTCCTACCTAGTCCTCTCGCTGAAAGAAGCTGAAGATGGGGGTGAAAACAAACCATGAAAACAAAGCTAGTAGAATGTGTCTGTGATGATAATGAAGAATGGACTATTTCCTCAGGAGTGTGACAGCTCAGATAATGCAATTTATTTAGGCTCACTGCAAAGTGCTCTTGTTGTAACAATATCCCAATTTGGCCGTCACTGTTGTTTCTCGGCCTGTTTAATTGGTCTCTATTGAGTAGCCAGTCGACATGTTGCTTGCTGCTTCTCTCCCTGCTAATTTAGTGTGATGCTAGGAGGTGATCTCGGGTGGTGAAGGTTTTCTGGGTTTAACTCTCCCGAGCTTCCCCAGTGGAGCTAATTGTAAGTGTCATGCATTTCTGATGAAGCTATGTGTGTTTGTGTGTGTGTGTGCAAGAGGCTGACGCAAATGGAAAGGTTTTACTTAGGGATGATAGGGCTCTGTGCAAAAATAGATTTAAGAAGGACCTGTGAGAGGGAAATGAATCCCTGTGGCACAGAATTTCCTACATTTTTAATATAATTTGCTGTAGCACTCTGAAAGCATGGCTAAGAGGGGAAAGATAAACTCTAACATTTCAACTTTTCTGTTTACATTTCCATACTTGCATGTCCCTCCAAAATCATACACACCTGCACGCACGAGCGCACACACAGCACCAATGCATGACATGACCAGACCAAAATAGGTCTCCTGGTTCTTCCATCCATCGTAGTTTGTCATAGACTAATGGATTTGATCAAGCTGGTCACACCTGCTCTCTCCAAACCTTTGCTTTGTATATTATGGCTTACAGAGGACATCATCACTCTCTGGATCTAAAGCAAGGGAGGGAGCCGTATCCGGCCCGCTTGGCACTTCAATCCAGCCCGCAAGACATATATAAAAATACATAAATAATATCTTCTTTTTTTTACCCCTTATTTCCTCCCAATTTTGTGGTATCCGATTGGTAGTTACAGTCTTGTCTCATCGCTGCAACTCCCGTATGGACTTGGGAGAGGCGAAGGTCGAGAGCCATGCGTCCTCCAAAATACGACCCAGCCAAGCCGCACTTCTTCTTGACACAATGCCTGCTTAACCCGGAAGCCAGCCGCACCAATGTGTCGGAGGAAACACTGTGCACCTGGCGACCGTGCCAGCGTGCATGCACCCGGCGACCGTGCCAGCGTGCATGCACCCGGCCTGCCAAAGGAGTCGCTAGAGCACGATGGGACAAGGAAATCTCAGCCTGCCAAACCTTCTCCTAACCCGGACAATGCTGGGCCAATTGTGCTCCGCCTCATGGGTCTCCCGGCCAGCTGTGACAGCCTGGGATCGAACCCAGGTCTGTAGTGATGCCTCAAGCACTGGGATGCAGTGCCTTAGACTGCTGCGCCACTCGGGAGGCCCCCGCAAATTGATTTTAACAAATAATTGGTCATCCAAAAAATGCGGCCCTCCGTTGAATTTCAAAATCCCGATGTGGCCCTCGAACCCAAAAGTTTGCCCACCCCTGATCTAAAGCAATGTCACTTATCCTATAACAAAGTATAGACGGTTTGTCGCTTAGTCAAAGACTGACATACCTGAACATTTTTCAATCAATGACATTAATTGATCAATTAATTATTAAGGAGACACCAAAACCAGCAGGGTGGGAGCTGTCCGCCACTGGTATTGACTGTGGTAGGCCTATCCCATAAACCGTCTCAAACAGCAGAAATACATTTGATGGTCTGTTAGACTGGCAGCTGGGTCGAAGAGAAAGGAGGGTCTCATTCCACAGAGGTCAAACAGACCACAGCTCTCTGGTGATTACTGTCCAACCCAACCACAGAGGTCAGCCTCTCTATAGAATCTGGGCTGACCACACTGACCGCCATGTTACAGCCAGCCACCACAGTGCAGCAGGGCCAAGCTTAACCAACCAATGAAGCACTGATAGAGTACAGCACCAACAGACCAGTCTCTCTCTCTCTCTCTCTCTCTCTCTCTCTCTCTCTCTCTCTCTCTCTCTCTCTCTCTCTCTCTCTCTCTCTCTCTCTCTCTCTCTCTCTCTCTCTCTCTCTCTCTCTCTCTCTCTCTCTCTCTCTCTCTCTCTCTCTCTCTCTCTCTCTCTCTCTCTCTCTCTCTCTCTCTCTCTCTCTCTCTCTCTCTCTCTCTCTCTCTCTCTCTCTCTCTCTCTCTCTCTCTCTCTCATTGCAGTGAGCTGAGATTGCATTGGGTCTACACCACGGAGAGGAGAGAGAGAAGTGCTATCTATATTGCAGGATAAATAGGTTTCAAATTCCCTGGGTGTGCATTCAGCTTGCCATTGCAGTAATTATAGCCTCATCTGCAGTGAGTGAAGTGTCTATCTGAGGACATGGTGGTACATTGGATCGTATGCCTGCTGTCCTCCCTGCTCTGTCAGTAGTGAGATGGAAACGTGTAGGTCATGTACTGTGCGATGGTACAGGCGATAGCAGCGTGTTTGATTTGAGTTTGAGTTGAAATTATACATTTATATAAACAGTTACAGTATGTATACTGCAGCAGCATATGAGTCCATTTCCTGGACACAGATTAAGCCTGTCCTGCACTAACCTTTTAATGGAGATTTTCCTTGGAATACGCTTTTAAGTCCAGTAGCTTTAATATTTGTCCAGGGAACTGACCTAATATGTATAGGTGAGTCATTTTTCAGGTTGTGGTTGACCAGTTTGACATGGTGACTGTGATTTGTTATATTTCCCCCGACCCTCGCTGTTAAATGTAGTCATCCTAAAACCTTTAACTGAAAGGGATATTGATGGTTCAGTACATTTTCTCCAGTGTGGCATTACATTTTAGGTCCAGCTGTGTTGCTGGTTATAGGCAATGGCTTATATTGTTCTTGAACAGGCAAATCCCATGATCCTTGTCTCTGGAAAGCTATTACAAGGTTCATTAGCTTCCACAGTAATGGTGTTTGGGTGTATGTGTACTTGTGTGTACTTGTGTTTATGTGTAGAGATGAATGTGTGTATGTGTCAATAGAACAGATTTGTCCTCAAATTCGAACTGAAATTATAACTGAACTCGAGAACTGACATGTCACATCGATATTAGTCACCGACATTTATTTCAATGCCAAAATTGACTAAAAAGTGAGAGTAGGTTATAAAACCGAGTTTTGTGAGATTTGAGGACAAGAGTTTGTCAGGATCTGAGGGTTGGGTTTTGATTTCAGCGGTCGATCTACTCCTACCTCAGAACACACAGACAGGCCTGTACATCAGCGCAGCGGATCGGACTTCGTTTACATAAGACAACACGTCACACTTTTTTTTTTACTTGAGAAATACTGCACCAAACACCTTAGCTAGATGTAAGATTGCACGACTAAAACCTCCTCGGCAAAAACATCCAAATTAATTACAGCTTTCTTGAGTTATCTTGGATTCATTCTGACTATTTTCAGGAAGTGATTCTGGCTTTGTTACAATGGTGTCTCATGGGGGACAAACATCAGTAACTGCCACATCGAACCACACCCCCAAAACTGAAATCTATTTGTTTTTAATGAGCAACCTTTAAGTTGTAATGTTAATGTTAAGCAGTTCTAGTCTCCTAGTTTTTTCCTAACAGATACTGTATATGAATCTAATAGGGGGATGACAGATGACTTTGCAGAATCCGTTTTATAAGGACACTGTCATGCTAAACCACGATGCTTACTGTAGTCCTGACTGGAGACCAACAGTAAGGATGGCTTTGCAGTGTCCCCCCTCCCTTACTGTGCCATGTCAGAGTCCGAGCAGTAGAGACAGAGATGGAATGGAATAGAGTGGCTTTTTTAAGAGTAGTCTGTAATTCATCATAAGCCAGCAGCTAGCATTACAAAAAAAAGTATGACAGCTCCCTCTGTCTTTCTGTCTCTTTTGCTCTCCTTATTCTTCTTTCCCACACAAACGCACACGCACACGCACACACACACACATTTACATGCTAGCAACCAAGAGAAAAACAATTTTCACCTTGGAGGAGGCTGTAAGGAAGTGAATACTGTCATCTCTCTTACACGTGTGTGTGTACCTGTGTGTGTGTTTGTGCACATAAGTGAGATAAGTGGGGCTGGTGTTGAGTGAAACAAAGAAGGTAAATGGCTGCTCTGATTCAGTCTTTCAGGGAGCACTCAGCAGAAATGGCAGTTAGCCCTGCTCTAACCCAGCAGGGAAATAGGGTTCCATTTTCCCTGCGTGGAACAAAAACTGAACTGACCCTGTTACGGTATGAAACAGCTTCTATATATAATGAGGTCTAGAGAGAGTGAGTCACTGGGATCATTTCAACCACATTATTCCGGCATGAAACAAAAACAGAAACCGAAACAGAAACTTGTATTTAGTGTCCTTCGACTATATGAAAAACTCCGCTCAAAGAGAAAGAAATACAGTTTACTAATCTGGTACTGCGGAATACGACATTGATCCAATTCTCACACAATTAGTCACGATTGTTTACACCCAAATGGGATTGTGCTGCTCGCCATCTGTGTACTAAGACTACTGAGACTGCTGACAGACCATTAAGACAGCACAGTAGAAGCATTAATAATGCATCAAACACACGCAGACGGAGACACACACGCATACATCACCATCTGAGCCTGAGAGAGGTGGCCATTCCTCTTCTGCTCTAATACCACAGTCTTGGTGCATAAACTGTCAACACCAGACACTGTGCCTACACACACAAGGCCAGAGAAATGTAAAGAAACAGCGATAACTTAATGGATCATCCACAGTTCCAATGTAGATAATGGACACTGATGTTATTGTCTGAATTAATGTTGGCAGGTGTGTGTATTCATGGATGCCAAGGGAAGCCAGGCTTCCCCAAAAAAGACATAAATCTCTGTGTTTCATACATTTCCTTCAATTCACAAGAGGCTGAATGTATCCGGAGAAAGCATCCGAGCGAGCGACACAACGCCCCTCTGTTTGTGTAGCCCAGCTATCTGATGGTCATAAAGAGTATGACATTGTTGCCGCCCATAGCATTGAATACAAGGGAAGCTAGCAAGCATTTGGCCTCCCTTGATAATTTTTTTTTTTTTAAATAATTGCCATTCAGCGTTGAGCTGTTTTCTTTGCGATTTGTTGTAACTCTCCGTGGTTCTAAATCAATAGTTGTTTAGTAGTCTGAAAATGTCAGAAACATTCATTTGCTTGACCATGCTGTAGGTCATGTAACAGTTTGTAAAATATTTTGTAGTCTTCACCGGACAGATGTTGCTCTCCGGTCTTGTGATGAAACAAAGCTGTGGTTAAATTTATTCTGCCACTGTGTCTTCTTATTGTCTCTGCCTTAGGC